>NC_053392.1:343780140-344106390 GCF_905171765.1 Bufo bufo
TGTTAGGATTCAACTATATGCTTTTATATTTTTGTATTAAAATATACTTATAGCCAGTGTTCATGGGGTTATGCATTTTGTATGTATGTTTTTTTATGATAGGAGATTTTTGTTTTCGAAGAGGTACTGTATAAAAAGGGTAATTATTTATCCATAATATTTTTTCTAATTAGATAAGAATTTGAATAAGCAGTGCATTTCATAGACAGTTATGTAAATTATGTAATGTGCTTAATTCTGTTATGTGGCCTGTTATCTGTTGCTGACCTGGTAATACAACTTCAATGATTTATGCCACCAACATTTACTTATCCCAAGGGCACTCTCAGTAAAGCATCATTATTTCTTTATTAAATAGTCCTTTTGCCTCTTTGCACTTGACAAACAAATCTAAGGGCATGAAAGAATTCAATTTCAGAGCTGAATGATAATTTGTCAGGCGCTGTTAAATCACATAATTCAAAGTTAATTATGTTGGAGATATTAGACTGTACGATAATTTGGTTTACTTTAACAGTAGATTCTAAGCAATTTAACATTCCTGATAATGACAACACGATGTGTTTGTTAGCATGGCCAAGCATGTAAGTGGAATAAACAACATTCTCACACTCCTTAACTGCTTTTCACTTGACTGCACTGTGCCCTGGCATTCCCAATGACATTATTTATTATTTCTTTATATATAATAACAATAGAGACTTACTTTTTAAAATATTTTCATTTAGAATTTTGGTGATATTGTTTTTTGTGAGAAAATTATTCTTGTATTACAGGATTTGTTTTCAAAATGCCATAACGTTCACCATTGTCATTCATTTCCATTGATATGTTGTTTTTCTCTGCATTCAGTCCTTTACCTACAGGTGGAACTCGAAAAATTTGAATATCATGCAAAAGTTCATTTATTTCAGTATTGCAACTTAAAAGGTGAAACTAATATATGAGATAGACTCATTACATGCAAAGCGAGATATTTCAAGCATTTATTTGTTATAATTTGGGTAATTATGGCTTACAGCTTAGCTTATGAAAACCCCAAATTCACAATCTCAGAAAATTAGAGCATTACATGAAATCAATAAAAAAAGGATGTTAAATAGAAAAATGTGAGACCTCTGAAAAGTATAATCATGCATATGCACTCAGTACTTGGTTTGGGCCCCATTTGCATCAATTACTGCCTCAATGCGGTGTGGCATGAATGCTATGAGCCTATGGCACTGCTGAGGTGTTATGGAAGACCAGGATGCTTCAATAGCAGCCTTCAGCTTTTCTGCATTGTTCGGTCTCATGTCTCTCATCTTTCTCTTGGCAATGCCCCATAGATTGTCTATGGGGTTCAGGTCAGGCGAGTTTGCTGGCCAATCAAGCACAGTAATCCCATGGTCATTGAACCAGGTTTTGGTACTTTTGGCAGTGTGGGCAGGTGCCAAGTCCTGCTGGAAAATGAAGTTACCATCTCCATAAAGTTCGTCTGCAGAAAGAAGCATGAAGTTCTCCAAATTCTCCTAGTAGACAGCTGCGTTGACTCTGGACTTAATGAAGCACAGTGGACCAGCACCAGCAGATAACATGGCTCCCCAAATCAACACAGACTGTGGAAACTTCACACTGGACTTCAAGCATCTTGCATTGTTTGCTTCTCCATTCTTCCTCCAGACTCTGGGTCCTTGGTTTCCAAATGAGATGCAAAAGTTGCTCTCATCAGAAAAGAGGACTTTGGACTACTGAGCAAAAGTGATGAGTGGCATAGGCAATATTCGAATTTGTGATATTACGTAAATTTTTGGCTGAATATTCGCCATAAATTAGCAAATTCGAGAATTCGTGATCTCCAGTCATTGTTTACTTGATTGTGAAAATCGGCAATGTAAAATATTTGCGATAAAGTCGTGAAAAAGTCGCGATTAGAATATTTAACACTATTTGCAAATACGAATATATAGCACTATATTCAAAATATTTGCAAATTATCGAAATGGCAATGTTCACGATTAAAATTCGCGATTCGAATATTCAAGCTCAACACTACTGAGCAACAGACCAGTTCTTTTTTTCTTTAGCCCAGGTAAGATGCTTCTGACGTTGTTTGTTCAGGAGAGGCTTGACAACATTTGAAGCCTATGTCCAGGATCCGTCTGTGTGCGGTGGCTCTTGATGCAGTAACTCCCACCTCAGTCCACTCCTTGTGAAAGTCCCCAACACTGTTGAATGGCCTTTTTCTGACAATCCTCTCCAGGCTGTGGTCATCCCTGCTGCTTGAGCACCTTTTTCTTCCACACTTGTCCCTTCCACATAACTTTCTATTAATGTGCTTTGATACAGCACTTTGGGAACATTCAACTTCTTTCACAATTACATTTTGAGGATTTCACTCCTTATGGAGGGTGTCAATGATGGTTTTCTGCACAACTGTCAGTCAGCAGTCTTTCCCATGATTGTTATTCCAACTAAACCAGACTGAGAGACAATTTAAAGGCTCAAGAACCCTTTGCAGGTGTTATGGATTAATTAGCTGACTAGAGTGTGACACTTTGAGACTAGAATATTGAACCTTTTCACAATATTCTAATTTTCTGAAATTGGGAATTTGGGGTTTTCATAAGATGTAAGCCATAATCATCCAAATTATAACAAATAAAGGCTTGAAATATCTTGCTTTGCATGTAATGAGTCTATCTCATAAATTAGTTTCACCTTTTAAGTTGCATTACTGAAATAAATGAACTTTTGCACAATATCCTAATTTTTCAAGTTTCATCTGTAATTAAGATCTTTTTCCCCTTGTGATGACTATTAAAACATTCAGATATAAATTTTCATTCAATACTTTTTTATGATATATAAACCTACATATGTATTATGTAACCTAGTATGAGAGCTAACTAGGTACAGCTCAAAATCCTTCATCCTCATTTTTAATTCTGTATAATCTGACAAAGATGCCTGTAATACAGCAAAGAAAAAAAATATCTAAAAAAATAATCTATCCTTTGACTATACAATAAATGTCTATGGCAGGAAAGCCACATTGAGGTAAAATAGTTATCATACTGGTTTAGTAATGTTTAGTAAAGGGGCTGTCCCATGATTATATAGTAATTTACACTATTTTATCAGTAAACATATTTTCATTTGGAATCCTTTAAAATGCTCCTGTGTGCAGATATTGCTGTTACAGATTTTATGGTGATCCCTTACTGTTATTTTGATTCCCTCTAAGAAGATTCACTTTCTGATAGTGGGCATGGAGGGTCTTAATTTGGAGAGGCTTAGGTATAAAGAAATGTATTTCGTCTTGAGAAGAGGAGTCTAAGAGGAGACATGATTAACCTAAATAAATATACAGATGGCCCATACAAAAATGGTAAAAATATGTTCCATATAAAATTCCCTCAAAAGACAAGGGCACTGCCTTGGTCTGAAGAAAAAAAAGTTCAGTCTCCAGAAGCCACAAGCCTTCTTCAATATAAGAACTTTGAATCTGTGAAGTAGTCTACAGCCATTTTTAGAACCAATTGAAGTCAATAGGACTATTCACATGGCTGTTTTTTTTAACAGCCAGTGAATATTGGCAATCAAAAAGTAGAATATGTCCTATTTTTCTTTTCCACAGACAGACAGACCCCATTGAACTCAATGGGACCATTTTTAATGGTCGTTAGACAGAAGTGCACCTATCTAATGACTTTTTAAACCTGGTACACTAGTGAAAATTTGCCTTTTAGGGGTTAAAATAAAATAAAAACTCACCAAATCCACATACGCAGAGGCAATCACTTCTCTCTTGTGCAGATGGACTTGCGCTCTCAGTGTGATGACGCCACCATGCGCATGATCACTGGGTTGTCATGGTGACATCACACCGGGATCCTGGTCCTTCTGCATCAAGTGAAGAACGACTGTCCCTGCGCATGCAAGTGGATGAGGAGAGTAATATGTATAATGGTATAAAAAAAAATCCTGCACATTATTTCTTCTGGGGGACGTCATTACTGCTGAGGGCTACTCTGGGGGACATTATTACTGCTGAAGGCCACTATGGGGGACATTATTACTGTTGGGGGCCATTATGAGTGAAATTATTACTACTGGGGGCCACTATGGGGGACATTATTACTGCTGAAGACAACTATGAAAGACATTACTAATGCTGGGGCCATTATTACTGCTGCGGGTCACTATGGAAATTATGTATATTGCAGGAGTTGGGATTTACATTTTAAAAAAACTACGAGAATTATGCATTTTTAATGGCTATTTTTAGCGGCCATTAGAAATTGCCAGACAGACAGAAAATGGTTACAAAAATGGTTGAAGAATGACCATGAAAACTGACATTTTGTCCAGTTTCATGGCTATGTTGTGTGAATTTAGCCTTAGATGAATTCTTAGAACAAAATAATATTAATGCTTATGCAAATGTGTAGAAATCTGGTTTCCCACTCCACTTACCTTTTATTCACATCCCTTTCTATCACTTGGTTGAATTTGATAGACATACATGTATGTCTTTTTCAAACATACTATGTGACTATGTGTCTAGTACTGGTGAGAAAAAGTTGCTTTAATGAGATGATTCTTACGGGATGGCATGCATAGCAGTAGGAATTGCACTGACACATGTGTACAAGAGGATTCGGACATTAGAACTGAGCATGTGTGCTGGACACATGAGGTTGACATGCTGAGTGGGACACCAGGGGGTGGCATAGCAAGTATGTAGCAGCAGTACTTACATATATGAGCATTTTATAATGATTTCAATGCTTAAAAAAAAGTTTGTGTGATCTGACAAATTAAATTATTATTATTTATGGGATGACGCCTTTAAAACTAGTGCAAAGAAGATGTACTGTACAAATCAACTCACTGCTTAAATTTCTAAACAGCCCCTTAAAATTGAGAGCTGGTGCAATCTCTACTATGGTTATGATTATGGTGGATCAATGTGTCTCAGTGGTAATATGGACTCTTAAAAGCTATGTTGGCAGTATATAGAAAGATTTCTATAGTTAGGTGACAAATACTGCAAAATGCATACATAAGAGTATCTCCATCAAATTAAAAAAGGTTTTCTGGATTTTTATAATCTTATTCAATTTATGTGGTTTTTGGAGAAGAATGGGAGATTGTTGTAATATGTAATAGGAAATAACTTTTTTGAAAAAGTTAGTGCACATTGAAATACAATTTACTGCTGATTTTACCACTGGCTCAAGTCATGTTGTAGTTATGTACAGTACAGACCAAAAGTTTGGACACACCTTCTCATTCAAAGAGTTTTCTTTATTTTCATGACTATGAAGGCATCAAAACTATGAATTAACACATGTGGAATTATATACATAACAAACAAGTGTGAAACAACTGAAAATATGTCATATTCTAGGTTCTTCAAAGTAGCCACCTTTTGCTTTGATTACTGCTTTGCACACTCTTGGCATTCTCTTGATGAGCTTCAAGAGGTAGTCCCCTGAAATGGTCTTCCAACAGTCTTGAAGGAGTTCCCAGAGATGCTTAGCACTTGTTGCCCCTTTTGCCTTCACTCTGCGGTCCAGCTCACCCTAAACAATCTCGATTGGGTTCAGGTCCAGTGACTGTGGAGGCCAGGTCATCTGGCGCAGCACCCCATCACTCTCCTTCATGGTCAAATAGCCCTTACTTTCAAAGTTTTCCCAAATTTTCGGCTGGCTGACTGACCTTCATTTCTTAAAGTAATGATGGCCACTCGTTTTTCTTTACTTAGCTGCTTTTTTCTTGCCATAATACAAATTCTTGGTCCGAACCCCATTTATAAGGCAAGAAATCCCACTTATTAAACCTGACAGGGCACACCTGTGAAGTGAAAACCATTTCAGGGGACTACCTCTTGAAGCTCATCAAGAGAATGCCAAGAGTGTGCAAAGCAGTAATCAAAGCAAAAGGTGGCAACTTTGAAGAACCTAGAATATTACATATTTTCAGTTGTTTCACACTTGTTTGTTATGTATATAATTCCACATGTGTTAATTCATAGTTTTGATGCCTTCAGTGTGAATCTACAATTTTCATAGTCATGAAAATAAAGAAAACTCTTTGAATGAGAAGGTGTGTCCAAACTTTTGGTCTGTACTGTATATTTTATGAAAATACTTCAACAGACCCCCCAACCTCTATACTGATAGAGGTTGGGGGAGTCTGATCTGAGGCTCATGGAGGCTGGGGGGTCTGATTTTGAAGTCCGATCTGAGGTCTTATGAGGATTGGGGGTCTGATGAGAGTCTGATCTGAGGTCTGATAAAGAATGGTGATCTGATTTAACCACCTCCGGACCGCCTAACGCAGGATCGCGTTCCGGAGGTGGCAGCGCTGCGCACAGTCACGCATATACGCGTCATCTCGCGAGACGCGAGACTTCCTGTGAACGCGCGCACACAGGCGTGCGCGCTCACAGGAACGGAAGGTAAGAGAGTTGATCTCCAGCCTGCCAGCGGCGATCGTTCGCTGGCAGGCTGGAGATGTGTTTTTTTTAACCCCTAACAGGTATATTAGACGCTGTTTTGATAACAGCGTCTAATATACCTGCTACCTGGTCCTCTGGTGGTCCCCTTTGTTTGGATCGACCACCAGAGGACACAGGTAGCTCAGTAAAGTAGCACCAAGCACCACTACACTACACTACACCCCCCCCCATCACTTATTAACCCCTTATTAGCCCCTGATCACCCCTAATCACCCCTGATCACCCCATATAGACTCCCTGATCACCCCCCTGTCATTGATTACCCCCCTGTCATTGATCAACCCCCTGTAAAGCTCCATTCAGACGTCCGCATGATTTTTACGGATCCACTGATAGATGGATCGGATCCGCAAAACGCATCCGGACGTCTGAATGAAGCCTTACAGGGGCATGATCAATGACTGTGGTGATCACCCCATATAGACTCCCTGATCACCCCCCTGTCATTGATTACCCCCCTGTCATTGATTACCCCCCTGTAAAGCTCCATTCAGATGTCCGCATGATTTTTACGGATGCACTGATACATGGATCGGATCCGCAAAACGCATCCGGTCGTCTGAATGAAGCCTTACAGGGGCATGATCAATGACTGTGGTGATCACCCCCCTGTCATTGATTACCCCCCTGTAAAGCTCCATTCAGATGTCCGCATGATTTTTACGGATGCACTGATAGATGGATCGGATCCGCAAAACGCATCCGGACGTCTGAATGAAGCCTTACAGGGGCATGATCAATGACTGTGGTGATCACCCCATATAGACTCCCTGATCACCCCCCTGTCATTGATTACCCCCCTGTCATTGATTACCCCCCTGTAAAGCTCCATTCAGATGTCCGCATGATTTTTACGGATGCACTGATAGATGGATCGGATCCGCAAAACGCATCCGGACGTCTGAATGAAGCCTTACAGGGGCATGATCAATGACTGTGGTGATCACCCCATATAGACTCCCTGATCACCCCCCTGTAAAGCTCCATTCAGATGTCCGCATGATTTTTACGGATGCACTGATACATGGATCGGATCCGCAAAACGCATCCGGTCGTCTGAATGAAGCCTTACAGGGGCATGATCAATGACTGTGGTGATCACCCCCCTGTCATTGATTACCCCCCTGTAAAGCTCCATTCAGATGTCCGCATGATTTTTACGGATGCACTGATAGATGGATCCGATCCGCAAAACGCATCCGGACGTCTGAATGAAGCCTTACAGGGGCATGATCAATGACTGTGGTGATCACCCCATATAGACTCCCTGATCACCCCCCTGTCATTGATCACCCCCCTGTCATTGATTACCCCCCTGTAAAGCTCCATTCAGATGTCCGCATGATTTTTACGGATGCACTGATAGATGGATCGGATCCGCAAAACGCATCCGGACGTCTGAATGAAGCCTTACAGGGGCGTGATCAATGACTGTGGTGATCACCCCATATAGACTCCCTGATCACCCCCCTGTCATTGATCACCCCCCTGTCATTGATTACCCCCCTGTAAAGCTCCATTCAGATGTCCGCATGATTTTTACGGATGCACTGATAGATGGATCGGATCCGCAAAACGCATCCGGACGTCTGAATGAAGCCTTACACGGGCGTGATCAATGACTGTGGTTATCACCCCATATAGACTCCCTGATCACCCCCCTGTCATTGATCACCCCCCTGTCATTGATCACCCCCCTGTCATTGATCACCCCCCTGTCATTTATCACCCCCCTGTCATTTAGCACCCCTCTGTAAGGCTCCATTCAGATATTTTTTTGGCCCAAGTTAGCAGAATTTTTTTTTTTTTTTCTTACAAAGTCTCATATTCCACTAACTTGTGTCAAAAAATAAAATCTCACATGAACTCACCATACCCCTCACGGAATCCAAATGCGTAAAATTTTTTAGACATTTATATTCCAGACTTCTTCTCACGCTTTAGGGCCCCTAGAATGCCAGGGCAGTATAAATACCCCACATGTGACCCCATTTCGGAAAGAAGACACCCCCAGGTATTCCGTGAGGGGCATATTGAGTCCATAAAAGATTGAAATTTTTGTCCCAAGTTAGCGGAACGGGAGACTTTGTGAGAAAAAAATTAAAAATATCAATTTCCGCTAACTTGTGCCAAAAAAAAAAAATTTCTATGAACTCGCCATGCCCCTCATTGAATACCTTGGGGTGTCTTCTTTCCAAAATGGGGTCACATGTGGGGTATTTATACTGCCCTGGCATTCTAGGGGCCCCAAAGCGTGAGAAGAAGTCTGGTATCCAAATGTCTAAAAATGCCCTCCTAAAAGGAATTTGGGCACCTTTGCGCATCTAGGCTGCAAAAAAGTGTCACACATCTGGTATCGCCGTACTCAGGAGAAGTTGGGGAATGTGTTTTGGGGTGTCATTTTACATATACCCATGCTGGGTGAGAGAAATATCTTGGTCAAATGCCAACTTTGTATAAAAAAATGGGAAAAGTTGTCTTTTGCCAAGATATTTCTCTCACCCAGCATGGGTATATGTAAAATGACACCCCAAAACACATTCCCCAACTTCTCCTGAATACGGCGATACCACATGTGTGACACTTTTTTGCAGCCTAGGTGGGCAAAGGGGCCCATATTCCAAAGAGCACCTTTAGGATTTCACAGGTCATTTACCTACTTACCACACATTAGGGCCCCTGTAAAATGCCAGGGCAGTATAACTACCCCACAAGTGACCCCATTTTGGAAAGAAGACACCCCAAGGTATTCCGTGAGGGGCATGGCGAGTTCCTAGAATTTTTTATTTTTTGTCACAAGTTAGTGGAAAATGCTTATTTTTTTTTTTTTTTTTTTTTTTTCATACAAAGTCTCATATTCCACTAACTTGTGACAAAAAATAAAAACTTCCATGAACTCACTTTGCCCATCAGCGAATACCTTGGAGTCTCTTCTTTCCAAAATGGGGTCACTTGTGGGGTAGTTATACTGCCCTGGCATTCTAGGGGCCCAAATGTGTGGTAAGGAGTTTGAAATCAAATTCTGTAAAAAATGACCTGTGAAATCCGAAAGGTGCTCTTTTGAATATGGGCCCCTTTGCCCACCTCGGCTGCAAAAAAGTGTCACACATCTGGTATCTCCGTAATCGGGAGAAGTTGGGGAATGTGTTTTGGGGTGTCATTTTACATATACCCATGCTGGGTGAGAGAAATATCTTGGCAAAAGACAACTTTTCCCATTTTTTTATACAAAGTTGGCATTTGACCAAGATATTTATCTCACCCAGCATGGGTATATGTAAAAAGACACCCCAAAACACATTCCTCAACTTCTCCTGAATACAGAGATACCAGATGTGTGACACTTTTTTGCAGCCTAGGTGGGCAAAGGGGCCCACATTCCAAAGAGCACCTTTCGGATTTCACAGGTCATTTACCTACTTACCACACATTTGGGCCCCTAGAATGCCAGGGCAGTATAACTACCCCACAAGTGACCCCATTTTGGAAAGAAGAGACCCCAAGGTATTCGCTGATGGGCATAGTGAGTTCATGGAAGTTTTTATTTTTTGTCACAAGTTTGTGGAATATGAGACTTTGTATGAAAAAAAAAAAAAAAAAAAAAAAATCATCATTTTCCACTAACTTGTGACAAAAAATAAAAAATTCTAGGAACTCGCCATGCCCCTCACGGAATACCTTGGGGTGTCTTCTTTCCAAAATGGGGTCACTTGTGGGGTAGTTATACTGCCCTGGTATTCTAGGGGCCCAAATGTGTGGTAAGGAGTTTGAAATCAAATTCAGGAAAAAATGAGGAGTGAAATCCGAAAGGTGCTCTTTGGAATATGGGCCCCTTTGCCCACCTAGGCTGCAAAAAAGTGTCACACATCTGGTATCCCCGTACTCAGGAGAAGTTGAGGAATGTGTTTTGGGGTGTCTTTTTACATATACCCATGCTGGGTGAGATAAATATCTTGGTCAAATGACAACTTTGTATAAAAAAATGGGAAAAGTTGTCTTTTGCCAAGATATTTCTCTCACCCAGCATGGGTATATATAAAATGACACCCCAAAACACATTCCCCACCTTCTCCTGAGTACGGAGATACCAGATGTGTGACACTTTTTTGCAGCCTAGGTGGGCAAAGGGGCCCATATTCCAAAGAGCACCTTTCGGATTTCACAGGTCATTTTTTACAGAATTTGATTTCAAACTCCTTACCACACATTTGGGCCCCTAGAATGCCAGGGCAGTATAACTACCCCACAAGTGACCCCATTTTGGAAAGAAGAGACCCCAAGGTATTCGCTGATGGGCATAGTGAGTTCATAGAAGTTTTTATTTTTTGTCACAAGTTAGTGGAATATGAGACTTTGTAAGGAAAAAAAAAAAAAAAAAAAAAATCATCATTTTCCGCTAACTTGTGACAAAAAATAAAAAGTTCTATGAACTCACTATGCCCATCAGTGAATACCTTAGGGTGTGTACTTTCAGAAATGGGGTCATTTGTGGGGTGTTTGTACTGTCTGGGCATTGTAGAACCTCAGGAAACATGACAGGTGCTCAGAAAGTCAGAGCTGCTTCAAAAAGCGGAAATTCACATTTTTGTACCATAGTTTGTAAACACTATAACTTTTACCCAAACCATTTTTTTTTTACCCAAACATTTTTTTTTTATCAAAGACATGTAGAACTATAAATTTAGAGCAAAATTTCTATATGGATGTCGTTTTTTTTGCAAAATTTTACAACTGAAAGTGAAAAATGTCATTTTTTTGCAAAAAAATCGTTAAATTTCGATTAATAACAAAAAAAGTAAAAATGTCAGCAGCAATGAAATACCACCAAATGAAAGCTCTATTAGTGAGAAGAAAAGGAGGTAAAATTCATTTGGGTGGTAAGTTGCATGACCGAGCAATAAACGGTGAAAGTAGTGTAGGTCAGAAGTGTAAAAAGTGGCCTGGTCTTTCAGGGTGTTTAAGCACTGGGGGCTGAGGTGGTTAAGGGTCTGCTCTGAGGGCTGGAAAATATTTTTCTTATTTTCCTCCTCCAAATTCTAGGTGTGTCTTATAGTCTGAAAAATATGAGAATTTTTGGAATAAGCAAGCTCTCATAAATCAATAGTTATTTTAGCAGAATTGTTTGAATTAAATGGTCTTTGTATGTTTCACACAATTTAAGCCTATTTCATAGCCAATGTCTAAAATAGTAAATGTAAATTACTTTACTTCCTGCTAAGTTGCTATCCACTGCTGGTTGCTGAAGAGGAGGAAGACGTTCTGGAAGAGAGCTGTATAGCAGGGATACTGGGAGCATAGACTGGGGAGTGATGAGATTACTCGGCTGTCTGCCCGCTAACTTCACTGCACACACAGCCACCACTAAGTAAATGGGTTGTGGCTGTAATCACCTATCTTTGTCTCTGGACATACCACAATAAAACAAAGCACATACAAGCATGACAGAGGATGCTTTATCTCTTAGGTCATTAATCTGAATAAATAGTGAGCACTATGGGTGTTAAGGGCAGGAAGTCCAAGCATGCAGTGCTGGCAGAAATCAGAGCTTTGGCCCTGCCACCAGAACTTCAGTGAAGTGCAAGTAAGGATGCTGCAAGAACAAAGCTGTCAGACAAAAAATATAAAAGGTATGAGTGCTAAAACACCTTTCTGAGCCCAGAGGACAATACATATATACTACATGCCTATGTGAGAAGAGAAGCATTTCAAATTTATAGTAATCTTTGCATCATCTTTTATTCAGGTTCTTGAAGGCCCTGTGCAAAATTTAGACTTTTATTATACAAACTGGAATATGCATTATATATAAAATTATCCACTGGAGGATAAATTATATAGTTGATACGGTTGAAAAAAGAAATAAGTCCATCAAGTTCAACCAAGGAACCAGTTCAACCACATATGTGCCACAATTCTTTATTATGTTCTAGTAGAGGAAGAGAACACTGGAATCACCGGACCTGGCATATGCTGGACACTTCTGAAGTGTGAAGGATATCTTTGACTATAATGGGGAACACTGGGCACAAATTCTCCTTTGGGCACAAATTCTCCTTTGGGCACAAATTGAAGATAGCGCATAGTTGCCGAATGTGGCGGGACTGTCCCTGATTTTCAAAGACAGTCCTGATAAATTCGCGCTGCCCGTGCAGGACCAGGTTGTTCCCAGGGGCGGGGCTTACATGCCCTGATTTTACCGACTGATATGTTGGCAAGTATGTGTGCATACTGTACAGAACTCTGAAGAAGTTCCTGTTTTCAAGAGTGGGGGAGATTTATTAAAACTGGTGTACAGGAAAACTGCCTTAGTTGCCCATAGCAACTAATCATATTCCACCTTTTATTTTTCAAAGGGGCTCTGAAAAATGAAAGGCGGCATCTGATTGGTTGCGTTAGGCAACTAATCCAGCTTTCCATTACACCAGTTTTAATGAATCTCCCCCAGTGAGGGAATGTGATTTAACATCTTCTTGATTTTTGCTTTATATATAATGCCTTACTTTACCTGTATTAATCTGCTTTTTGCTAGTTTGGTCTCAAGTTTCAATATGTTAGATGACAATAATCTTCTCAAAACAAATTACGGTTACATTATGTTGCAGTCACTTCTAATAATACATGTGATGTAGTAGGTAAGATAGACAACAATGTATAATATGGTTCATTTGAAATAGTATGTAATATTTGTCTACTATCATATATTCATAAATGGTCGAAATGCTGCAGATTGTATCTAGATTTACAGTGGAGATTTTACATCAGAATATATTTGCAGCAATGTGAGTAATAGTTACACACACCGAAGCAAGTAAATCCTCAGGGAAATCGACCATTGGTGCAGATTTTAATTCCATAGCATTTCAATTCTTTCTGCAGATTTTCACAATGCATTTCATTTATTTCAGTGTAGTGGGTTGCCCGAAAATGTGTCAAAATCGATCAACATTCTCAGTGGTTTTGTGATAAAATCCGCAATGAATTTTGTCGTGGGACTTACACAGAGGCCACTTTCGCATCTTCAGTATTTAGTTATAATTTTTTTCAGCATTTGCAAGACACAAACAGGAGCTGGTCCAGCATGGAGGGCAGAGTGCTGGATGTAGTGTGCGATCACATTTGCATTTTCCGTTTGTATATGTATTTCGCCATAGCGATCTGCACCTACAGGCAGGTTGTGCTGACCCAACCCCTTATTTTTTTCTTTGTAGTATATATTGGAGGCGTGGCGATCTCCTTGGAGTCATTGCACACCTGACCAGTTAATCTGTCCTTGAGGCTGGTTTTAAAGTCAGTATAAAACTGAGTCTGCTTGTATAGAACCTACCATTAGCCATTTGGCTCCAGGAGAAGTATATGGTGGGTTCAGCATGCATGTTGGTACTTGCATCCCTGGATCCGATGAAAGCTGTAATGGCACCGGACGGGGTTACAAGCAAAGTGTACTTGGCTTGCATGCTGACCTGCATTCCCTGGATTTTATGTGGCTGTCATGGCCCATGAACAGGTAGGAACAAGAGTTAGGGACCACTCATGAGACAGCCTTGACGCGGTGAGTGGCTTACTATGCTTTGGCCAAAATATAAACCAATGTCTCATCCAGCATGGAGGGCAGAGTGCTGGATGTAGTGTGCGATCACATTTGCATTTTCCGTTTGTATATGTATTTCGCCATAGCGATCTGCACCTACAGGCAGGTTGTGCTGACCCAACCCCTTATTTTTTTCTTTGTAGTATATATTGGAGGCGTGGCGATCTCCTTGGAGTCATTGCACACCTGACCAGTTAATCTGTCCTTGAGGCTGGTTTTAAAGTCAGTATAAAACTGAGTCTGCTTGTATAGAACCTACCATTAGCCATTTGGCTCCAGGAGAAGTATATGGTGGGTTCAGCATGCATGTTGGTACTTGCATCCCTGGATCCGATGAAAGCTGTAATGGCACCGGACGGGGTTACAAGCAAAGTGTACTTGGCTTGCATGCTGACCTGCATTCCCTGGATTTTATGTGGCTGTCATGGCCCATGAACAGGTAGGAACAAGAGTTAGGGACCACTCATGAGACAGCCTTGACGCGGTGAGTGGCTTACTATGCTTTGGCCAAAATATAAACCAATGTCTCATCCAGCATGGAGGGCAGAGTGCTGGATGTAGTGTGCGATCACATTTGCATTTTCCGTTTGTATATGTATTTCGCCATAGCGATCTGCACCTACAGGCAGGTTGTGCTGACCCAACCCCTTATTTTTTTCTTTGTAGTATATATTGGAGGCGTGGCGATCTCCTTGGAGTCATTGCACACCTGACCAGTTAATCTGTCCTTGAGGCTGGTTTTAAAGTCAGTATAAAACTGAGTCTGCTTGTATAGAACCTACCATTAGCCATTTGGCTCCAGGAGAAGTATATGGTGGGTTCAGCATGCATGTTGGTACTTGCATCCCTGGATCCGATGAAAGCTGTAATGGCACCGGACGGGGTTACAAGCAAAGTGTACTTGGCTTGCATGCTGACCTGCATTCCCTGGATTTTATGTGGCTGTCATGGCCCATGAACAGGTAGGAACAAGAGTTAGGGACCACTCATGAGACAGCCTTGACGCGGTGAGTGGCTTACTATGCTTTGGCCAAAATATAAACCAATGTCTCATCCAGCATGGAGGGCAGAGTGCTGGATGTAGTGTGCGATCACATTTGCATTTTCCGTTTGTATATGTATTTCGCCATAGCGATCTGCACCTACAGGCAGGTTGTGCTGACCCAACCCCTTATTTTTTTCTTTGTAGTATATATTGGAGGCGTGGCGATCTCCTTGGAGTCATTGCACACCTGACCAGTTAATCTGTCCTTGAGGCTGGTTTTAAAGTCAGTATAAAACTGAGTCTGCTTGTATAGAACCTACCATTAGCCATTTGGCTCCAGGAGAAGTATATGGTGGGTTCAGCATGCATGTTGGTACTTGCATCCCTGGATCCGATGAAAGCTGTAATGGCACCGGACGGGGTTACAAGCAAAGTGTACTTGGCTTGCATGCTGACCTGCATTCCCTGGATTTTATGTGGCTGTCATGGCCCATGAACAGGTAGGAACAAGAGTTAGGGACCACTCATGAGACAGCCTTGACGCGGTGAGTGGCTTACTATGCTTTGGCCAAAATATAAACCAATGTCTCATCCAGCATGGAGGGCAGAGTGCTGGATGTAGTGTGCGATCACATTTGCATTTTCCGTTTGTATATGTATTTCGCCATAGCGATCTGCACCTACAGGCAGGTTGTGCTGACCCAACCCCTTATTTTTTTCTTTGTAGTATATATTGGAGGCGTGGCGATCTCCTTGGAGTCATTGCACACCTGACCAGTTAATCTGTCCTTGAGGCTGGTTTTAAAGTCAGTATAAAACTGAGTCTGCTTGTATAGAACCTACCATTAGCCATTTGGCTCCAGGAGAAGTATATGGTGGGTTCAGCATGCATGTTGGTACTTGCATCCCTGGATCCGATGAAAGCTGTAATGGCACCGGACGGGGTTACAAGCAAAGTGTACTTGGCTTGCATGCTGACCTGCATTCCCTGGATTTTATGTGGCTGTCATGGCCCATGAACAGGTAGGAACAAGAGTTAGGGACCACTCATGAGACAGCCTTGACGCGGTGAGTGGCTTACTATGCTTTGGCCAAAATATAAACCAATGTCTCATCCAGCATGGAGGGCAGAGTGCTGGATGTAGTGTGCGATCACATTTGCATTTTCAGATTTTCACAATGCATTTCATTTATTTCAGTGTAGTGGGTTGCCCGAAAATGTGTCAAAATCGATCAACATTCTCAGTGGTTTTGTGATAAAATCCGCAATGAATTTTGTCGTGGGACTTACACAGAGGCCACTTTCGCATCTTCAGTATTTAGTTATAATTTTTTTCAGCATTTGCAAGACACAAACAGGAGCTGGTCCTTAGCACAGTAGAGGCACAAATCTTTCCACTAAAAATTTCTTTATAGGTTCCACTGATTTTGGCTTACAAATACTGATACAAAACACTGACCAATTACTGATTACTAGTATTAAAGTGGCCTAATGGTCCTTTTACATGGAACAATATTACAGGCAATTATTGGGAACTAGCCAAATGTTCCTGATTAGTGTTGAGCGAACTTTCATGTTTATGTTCGGGTTATCTAAGAATTGCGCTATGGATTCCGCTACTGCGGACCATAACTTATGGACAGCAGATTTCTGTTTAAAATTGATAATCTGCTGCCCAGAAACTATGATTTTGGGTGCTAGCCAAAACATATGATCACACAACCAGAGTTGCTTGTTTGTCAGTTGATCACTGGCATCATTGTACAGACCGGTTGTCGGGAATGAACATTTGTACAAACACTCATTCCAACAATTGGCCTGATGTTCAGCTGCTGTAAAAGGACTTTAAGGCATAATGGATGTTTCGCATTGACCTTTTTCCTCTTCTATATATCGGACTCTGAATTTAAATTCTTGCCATATTTTAATGTAAAATGTACCAATTACATATTTATTTAAATGTGCAGTTTTACCTTTCATTGACTTATTTTTTTCATATTGGCATTTAGCAACACAGCTGTATTTTACTAGAGGTGTCTTGCTTAGAAAAAACTGATGAGACAAGCGGATTTATACCTGTATGTTTTTGTTCTATGTCAGCCTTTTCCACCGCCTTTCCTCCATAACTCACATATCGCATTTACACAGCTCAGCACATAACATGTTTTTTTCTTCAATGCTTTGTTCACCACTATTGTGCTGACTGCCGCTCTTGTCTACCCATATCCTGCACACCTAATAGGAATCTCTGCCAGGTAACATTGAGAGGAATGGATGAATCAGCAAGCAGATGTTACCTTTTCATACTTCTACTTAACCCCTTCATAACCAAGATCATTCTTATGCCATGTTGTCCATTACTCAGGAAATTGTACATGATCTTTACACATATTGGGGCAGATGTACTAATAGTGTCCAAAATGTAGATAGTGTACACTTGGCCTGTCTAAAGATGTGTTGAATTTTTCACAGTGGCTCGATTTATGCTTCTAATTAAGAATGAGTAAATTACAGTATGTAAGATCGTAATAACTCTATACATAATGACTATCCTTCTGAATTGTGCTCCTTGAGTTCCCAATGTTATAAATGATGCTTAATATATGAGTTAAACCTACAGTAGGTAACAGGCTCAAGAATTTCTTTCTACTTAAAACAAGTCTCTTCACATCACATTTATAGCCTCTCTTTAACATATACATGGGAAAGTATACAGTAAATGGATGCCACTAGTGGATGTCATACAGTGGAATCTGTAGAAAATTCTATGGCACTCTAAATTATTTTAAATGCTTTTAATCCATAAATTTACACAATTACTTCATATCAAAAAAAAACTTTTGAGGTCAATACTACTAACTACCAAGTTCCGTTATGGAAAATTTTATTCTGCATCACTCTTAAAGCCACAACAAATTTTCAATAAATTCTATGTTACTGTGCAGTACAATGAAATTTTATCCTGTGTGGATCCCTCCATAAGGTCTGGAATACCTCCATACTATATCCATGGTATTTTGGTTTCAACATGTATTTGGGTTAAAACCAGATGGGCCAAACTTGCTTGATTTATCAAACATGGCAGCTGGGTTATTGCCATATAGAAACATAGAAACAGAATGTGTCGGCAGATAAGAACCATTTGGCCCATCTAGTCTGCCCAATATACTGAATACTATGGATAGCCCCTGGCCCTATCTTATATGAGGGATGGCCTTATGCCTATCCCATGCATGCTTAAACTCCTTCACTGTATTTTCAGCTACCACTTCTGCAGGAAGGCTATTCCATGCATCCACTACTCTCTCAGTAGAGTAATACTTCCTGATATTACTTTTAAACCTTTGCCCCTCTAATTTAAAACAATGTCCTCTTGTAGCAGTTTTTCTTCTTTTAAATATTCTCTCCTATTTTACCTTGTTGATTCCCTTTATGTATTTAAAGGTTTCTATCATATCCCTTCTGTCTCGTCTTTCTTCCAAGCTATACATGTTCAGGTCCTTTAATCTTTCCTGGTAAGTTTTATCCTGCAATCCATGTACCAGTTTAGTAGCTCTTCTCTGAACTCTCTCCAAAGTATCAATATCCTTCTGGAGATATGGTCTCCAGTACTGAGCACAATACTCCAAATGAGGTCTCACTAGTGCTCTGTAGAGCGCCATGAGCACCTCCCTCTTTCTACTGGTAATGCCTCTTCCTATACACCCAAGCATTCTACTAGCATTTCCTACTGCTCTATGACATTGTCTGCCTACCTTTAAGTCTTCTGAAATAATGACCCATAAATCCCTTTCCTCAGATACTGAGGTTAGGACTGTATCCCTGATTTTATATTCTGCTCTTGGGTTTTTACGCCCCAGGTGCATTATCTTGCACTTATCAGCATTACATTTTCGTTGCCAGATTTTTGACCATTCCTCTAGTTTTCCTAAATCCTTTTCCATTTGGTGCATCCCTCCAGGAATATTAACCCTGTTACAAATCTTTGTGTCATCAGCAAAAAGACACACCTTACCATCGAGGCCTTCTGCAATTTCGCTGATAAAGATATTAAACAATATGAGTTCCAGAACAGATCCCTGAGGTAACAAGACCACTGATAACAAGACCATGGTCTGAATATACTCCATTGACTACAACCCTCTGTTGTCTGTCCCTAAGCCACTGCCTAATCCATTTAACGGGAGGAGCGTCATTGGTTATTTAAATGAACCACACAAATCACTCCACCGACTCAACCAAGCTGCAGTGGAGTAGACACCTGAAAAAACACAAAAAATCTGAGGCTCCCCCTGCTCCCTCTTCCTCCCCCTCTGGAGCTACAGGGCCACCTGGCTCCCCACAAAGAGAGGATGTGACAGCACCACCACCACCAACAGTAGTGTCACCGAGCATCTTCACACTGTCCCATGGAAGCATTCAGCTGTCTATCCTCCAAACACTGGAGAGAAAGTACCCCCCTACCCGTGAGCCCTGGCCCTGAATGCCAGCATCTCAAAGTTCCTGGCCTTTAAAAAAGCTGCCATTTCATCTGGTGGAGACGGACAGTTTAAAAAACCTTATAGCCGTGGCTGTCCCACAGTAGGTGGTTCCCAGCCACCACTACTTTTCCAGGTGGGCCATCCCTGTCTTGCACAAACAAGTGGCGGAAAAAATCAGGTGTGCGCTGTGCAATGCAATCAGTGGCAAGATCTACATAACCACCGATACGTGGACCAGTAACCACGGGCAGGGACATTATATCTCCCTAATTTCCCACTGGGTAAATGTAGTGGGGCTTGGGCCTTAGGTGGAAAATGGTTTGGCGCATGTCCTACCCCCACCGAGGATTGATGGATGTCTCTCGTTGCCTCCTGTTGACTCCTCCTCCTACTCCGCTTCCTCCTCTACTGCCTCCTCATCCGGTCAGCATAACACCTTCACCACAAACTTCAGCACAGCCAGGGGGAAACGACAGCAGGCTGTTATGAAACTCATCTGTTTGGGGGACCCCACACTGTGCAGGAGCTGTGGATGGGCATCAAAGAACAAACTGATGAGTGATTCTTGACACTGTGCCAAAGCCTGGTGGTGTACAATAACGAATAGAAATCTCATAGCAGCTCTGGACCTAGCCGATTTGATGCACATCCCTTGCCTCGCGCATGTGCTGAATTTGGGGATGCAGAGGTTCCTGAAAAATTACCTCGATATGTCAGAGCTGCTACAGAAACTGCAGGCCATCTGTGCGCACTTTTAGCGTTCTCACCCTGCTGCTGCTCGTCTGTCTGCGCTGTAGCGTAACTTCTGTATCCCTGCTCACTGCCTCATATGCGACGTACCCACAAGGTGGAACTCCACCTTGCTTATGCTGGAGAGACTGTGTGAGTAGCGATAGAGGAGTTTTAGCTGCAGCATGCATGCTGAGTCTGTCTGTGAAACCACATCACTTCACCACCAAGTGGGCCTCCATGCGGGACATGTGTGTGCCATGTTCCGCTGTTTTGAGTACTCCATTAACATGGCCAGCCTTACTACGACTATTTTCCAGCCATTTTACAGTACCAAAGTCCCCATTTACTTCTATGGAGTTCGGGTTCTTGAACTAAAGTTTGGCCGAAACCATTGAACCCAAACATCCACGGGTCCGCACATCTCTAGTAGACTATAAAGCAATTTTTTATGAATATTGTGCCTCAGTGCGGATCACTAGAGGATGGGTCTCGCAGGCATTTCATTCCACTTTCACTAGCCACTCTAGAGGAGTGACTGTGTTTATACATAAAAAGATAAATTTTGTCTGCGAGGCATCCTCTATTGATAAACAAGGGAGATTTGTTTTTCTGTATGCGAGACTTCTTGGAAGACTATGTATTTTAGCTTTTATTTACATCCCTTCCCCTTTTTCTTTTGATGTACTCAACTGTTTATTAACTTTTTGGAGAAATGGCCAGACTGTCTTACCTAGTAAATGTGGATTTTAATTGTGTTATCAACCCCAAGACCGACCGGACCTCCATGGTGGGAGACATTCATAATTCTGTATTTAGTTAGGGGTCCCATTTGGCTCGATTCTGTCAGGAGTCGGGCTTTGTAGATGTCTGGAGTGTTCTGGGACGGGGGAGAAGAGCCTACTCCTACTCTAGATCTGGGAACTGGATGTCCAGGATTGACCTTGCTCTAATAAATAGAAAACATTTGAGATTTATTAAACAAATGAAATATGAAGCCAGATTGCTCTCGGATCATGTGCTGGTATCCCTTGAGCTTTGTATCTCTGAGGATAGGGGAAGGATAGTACTTTCCTTTCGATTAAACCCCTATTAGCTGTCGTTAATAGATAAAAATGATTGGATGAAACAGGGGATAGTGTGTTTTTGGGAGATTAATTACAAAACAGCAAAAATCCAATTAGTATGGGATGCGTTTAAGGTTTTGTCAGGGGGCTGTTTTTCTAGCAATATTTCTAATATAAGAAGGGGGTATTAGAGGAAAGATAGAGCCTAGGAAAAAAACAGAGGAGAAGAGGAGGGCGATGCAGAAAGCAAGTCCGGAATATTCAGATTTTCTACTGGATAAGGCCCAGCAGAGGCTCTTTTTTAGTAGACAAAAACAACTTTGTGAATCTGGGCATCCAGGGATAGAGATGGCCTTGCTGTTCGCCCGGCGGTCATTTCGCGGCGAACTTTGCGCGTTCACGATTCGCCGATTATGCGAACATATGCCGATGTCCGCACATATGGCGATGGCCGCCGACACCATATTCTTTTGCATTGCGCCGAACTTTGACCCATGACACATCTATCAGGTGGGACAGGACAGCCAATTGAGAAGTTTCAGCACATGGACACACTCCCACCCAATAAAATAACCCGATCTGGCAGCCATTTTACATTCTGCGTTTTGCCAGTGTAGGGAGAGGTTGCTTTGTGGAGCAGAAAAGGCAGTTAGGGACACAAAATGCTAGCTAATAGGGCCACAAAAGTCCATTTAAGGACTGGTATAGGTGTGCTTTCGATAGGTGTGATATACTGAGGGTTGTGATATACTTATAATATACTTTCTAACATAGAAATTATATTATAGTGCATTTGTATTGTGCAGCAGTTCTGTGCGGTTCTGCTGCGATACCGCAGCTATATAGAGGGACAAACGCTATTGGAACAACTAATTACAACGGTTGTGATATACCTGTTTCCCCCCAAAAAAATGATTGAGGGGTGTGATATACCTGCTTCCACAAAATTCTGATTAAGGGGTTTGATATACCTGCTTCCACGAAATATTGATTGAGCCTTGCGATATACCTGCTTCCACAAAATACTGATTAAGGGGTTTGATATACCTACTTCCACAAAATACTGATTGAGGGCTGTGATATACCTGCTTCAACAAATACTGATTAAGGGGTTTCATATATTTGCTTCCACTAAATATTGATTGAGGTCTGCGATATACCTGCTTCCACAAAATACTGATTAAGAGGTATAATATACCTGTTTCCATCAAATATTGATTGAGGCCTGCGATATACCTGCTTCCACAAAATACTGATTGAGGGGTACAATATACCTGCTTCTACAAAATACTGATTAAGGGGTTCAATATACCTGCTTCCACAAAATACTGACTGAGGGGTGCGATATACCTGATTCCACCAAATATTGATTGAGGCCTGCGATACACCGGGTTCCACAAAATACTAATTGAGGGGTGCGATATACCTGCTTCCACCAAATATTGATTAAGGGGTTCTATACAGTATACCTGCTTCCACAAAATACTGATTGAGGGGTGCGATATACCTGCTTCCACCAAATATTGATTGAAGCCTGCGATACACCGGTTTCCACAAATACTGCTCTTCCCTAGGGACTTTGGCACAGGGTCATTTTGAAAATGACAGGCAGAGGAAGAGGCAGGCCATTCCGCAGGGGTGGTAGGGGTCGGGCAGGTGCACCAGGATGGGGCCTAGGTGTGATGTTGAAGAAGGTGTGTGCGATTACATCAAAGGACGCACCAGAGTTGGGTGAGTGGCTCACTCAGCCTTCCGCTTCTGCACCCTCCTCATCCTCTGTATCTGCACCCTCCTCACTCTCTGCTGTGTGCACCCCCAAATACACCACGACCACCACTATAGCCCCTCTACTCGAGTCAGAGGAATTCTTGGCATCGGATCAGGAAGAGGAGGTAGCAGCGGCCGCCACCCAGCGGTCTGACGACAGTACCCAGATTAGCCCAAGGAGAGTGGTCCCCGGTTTTAATGCCTACTCCGAGATCTCTAATGTCAGTGGTGGTGAAGGTGACGATGATGACGTGTCGATTGACGTCACGTATGTGCCCACAAGAGAGGAAGAGGAGGGGAGTTCAGAGGGAGAGACGGAGCAGCATATAGGGAGGAGAAGGAGGAGAAGCAGGCAGAACTCGCAGTGCACAGGAGGCAAAAAGCAGACTGCAAATGTATCTGGAGCGAGCCATCCACCATGCACAGTCACATCTTGCGCACCAAGGATGCCGACACATGGCTCCGCAGTGTGGGCTTTTTTTATCATGTCAGCTGCTGACAATAGTGTTGCCATCTGCAGCATGTGCTGTCAACGCATAAGTCAGCCCAACACTCAGCTAGGGACGACTGCCTTAAGAAGGCACCTGGCCTCCCATCACTGAGCCCAGTGGAAGCAATGCCATCAGAACCCCAAACCATACTCTCGGTGCTCCACGTCCTGCCTCTTCTCCTTCTCCTCTCTCCTCCCATTTGTCCTCCACTCCACCTTCCACCGTGCCGTTGTCACATTCATCTGGCAGAAGGCAGGCTTCCGTGGCCCAAGTGTTCGAGCGTAAAAAGTTGATGACGCCGGATAACCCTCTTGCTCAACGGCTGACCGCTGGCTTGTCGGAACGGCTAGCACGCCAACTACTGCCATATAAACTAGTGGACTCGGAGGCCTTTAGAAAATTTTTTGGCACACCGCAATGGAAGGTCCCCGGAAGGAAATATTTCTCCCAGAAGGGCATCCCAGAGCTATATGGCCACGCTCAGCAGCAAGTGAATATATCTCTGGCACACAGTGTTGGTGCCAAGATACATCTGATCACAGACACGTGGTCTAGTAAACACGGGCAGGAAAGGTACATAACTTTTACTGCCCACTGGGTGAACCTTCTGACGGCCGTCAAGTATGTAACCTGTGGCACCCGTGTGGATTTGGTGTTACCGCCACAGATTGCATGCAGGCCTGCCTCATCTTCTCCTACTCCATCCTCCGTCTCCTCCTCGGCTGACTTCTCCTTTTTCACTGCTACTGCCTCTTCCCCTGCACCCCCAAGCTCACCAGAACCTATTCAACGTGCCAGGTGAGACGTTGCCATGCTGTGCTGCGGCTGTTATGCCTGGAAGCCAAGAGCCGCACCGGTCCTTCACTGCTTTCAGCTCTGCGGTCACAGGCCGATCAGTGGCTAACCCCGCTCAATTTGACAGTCGGTAAAGTGGTGTGCGACAATGGTGCCAATCTGCTGAGCGCGCTGAAACAGGGCAAAATGACACACGTGCCGTGCATGGCACACGTCCTGAACTTAGTCGTGTAGCGATTCATTGCCAAATACCCCGGGGTCCAGGATGTCTCGTGGCAGGCCAGGAAAATCTCTGGCCATTTTAGAAGATCTTACACGGCCAGGTCTCGCCTTCCTGACGTTCAGCGGAGACACCACCTGCCCGTCAGACGTCTGATTGGTGACACCCCGAAGTGCTAGAACTCTACCTTGTATATGCTTGATAGGCTGCTCCAGCAGCAACGTGCCGTTAACGACTACCTGTACGAATTCTGCGGCAGGACAGGTACTGGGGAGATTGGTTTCTTTTCCCTGCGTCAGTGGTTGCTCATGCGTGAAGCAGGCAGACTTCTGCGGTCATATGATGGGATCACCAAACTGGTCAGTCGCAGTCAGGGTGCCATCAGTGACATCGTACCTTATGCCTTCTTTTTGGAGCGTGCATTGCGTCGTGTAATTGATCAAGCCGTCGAGGAGCAGGAGCTGAAAGATGAGGAAGTCGCAATGCTGAATGAATTCCCAGGGGGGGCTACTCCATCTGAGACAAGTTAGCAGGAGTCTGAAGAGGAGTCAGAGGAGTATGGTGCCTGGGGGGAGGAGGAGGAGGAGGAGCAAGAAGAGCAGGCTTTAAAGGAGACTAAACTTTTCGGGAATCCCCGGTGTTGTCCGTGGCAGGGGGGAGGAGACCGAGGATGACATTCTCCTGGGTGATAAGCAGGAGCCAGGGCGCTCCACTGCTTCCAATTTAATGCAAATGCTCCAGTGTTTGAAGATGGACCCCCGTATAAAAAGCATAAAGGGCAAGGACAAGTACTGGATGGCAACGTACTTAGACCCCGATACAAACGCAAAATGGCGAACATGTTACCAGCATCACAGAGAGCTGTCAGAATGCAGTATTTCTAGGCCTTGCTGCGAGAGATGCTGCATTCTGCTGTTGCGGGGGCTGGCAAAGGAATTTCCACCCATAGCAAAACAGATGCGGGTACCAATCCTACCGCACCTGAAAGAAGAGGGCGGTTTGAAGATGTGTTGGTCACTTCGGATATGAGATCATTCTTGCAGCCAACCCATTGATAGTGATGAGCGGCAGTAGTCATATTCGAATTCGCGGTATTTCGTGAATATTTTGTAGAATATTTGGTGAATATTCGCAAATTCGAATATTTGTTATATTCTATGATTTTTTTTACTCGAAAAATCAACAAGGTAATGATCGCATAATATGCGAATTTTTATCGCAAATTTTTCAATTGCCGAGCAAAAACATGATTCCTCCCTGCTTCTTGATTGTGGGCCAATGAGTCATAGCACTATATCGAATATATTAGTTTTTTTGAATATTCGTAATATTCTAAAACAAGAATATGTAGCAATACAGCCAATATTCGAAAAAAACGAATGTAGAGCAATTTAGCTAATATAGTGCTATAATCTTTTTTTTATAGTTGTAATTTTTTTCCAATCTGAACTTCAGATGAGAAAAAAATTAAAACTATTAGACAAAGAAGATTATAGCACTATATTAGCTAAATTGGTCTATATTCGTTTTTTTGTTTTTTTTTGAATATTCGCTATATTTCTATATTAGTTTTTTAGAATATTCATCATTTTTCCCATTTAAAGTCATGATTCCTCCCTGCGTCTTGCTTGTGGACCAATGAGTCATTGGCCCACAAGCAAGAAGCAGGGAGGAATAATGTTTTTACTCAGGAATTGAAAAATTTGCGATAAAAATTCGCATAACGAAAATTCGCAATAAAAAAATCTCGAATATTCGAAATTACGAATATTTATCACTATATTCTAATTATTCGCGAATTTTCGAATTACCTATATTCGCGATAAAAATTTGAACATTCGTGATCAACACTACCCAATGACAGCCGCCCGCCGGATCCAGCCTCAAGGAACGTCTATACCGACAGGTGTCTGACTACATCAGGTTAACGGCTGATGTGGATGCTCTGAGAAGTGAGGAACCCCTGGACTACTGGGTGTGCAGAGTTGACCTGTGGTCAGAGCTGGCACAATTTGCCATGGAACTCTTGGCTTGCCCCTCGTCAAATGTCCTGTCCGAAAGGACGTTCAGCGCAAAAGGAGGGATCATGACCGATAAGCGCACTCCCCTAGCTCACGACAGTGTGGGCTACTTCACATTTCTAAAAATGAATGAGGCATTGATCTTGGAGGAATTTAACACATATGACGACACGTGTAATTGAATTTCCTCATGCCAGCCGACCCATATCTGCCACCACCCAGAACAAAGAATGGTCCTTGACTTATGTATATACAGCGGCATAAAAGGATTTTTCTGTCCGGTGAATGCCTATTGTTTGAGGCCTATGCTCCACTGGCCTGCAGTAAAATTGTTATCCACTGCAGGCCAGATAATCACTTGTTATTTTCTGTCCAGTGAATGCATCATTTTTGGGGCCTGTACTCCACTGGCCTACAGTAAAATTGTTATCCAGTGACCGCCTAATGTACCTCCAGCAACATAATCACTTGTTCTTTTCTGTCCGGTGATTGCCTAATGTTTGGGCCCTGTACTACACTGGTCTACAGTAAAATTGTTATTCAGTGACCACCAAATGTACCTCCAGCCACATAATCACTTGTTCTTTTCTGTCAGGTGAATGCCTATTTTTTGGGACCTGCATTGGCCTACAGTAAAATAGTTATCCAGTGACCATCTAATATATCTCCAGCCACATAATCATTTGTTCTTTTCTGTCAGGTGAATGCCTAAATTTTTGTGGCCTGTACTGGCCTACAGTAAAATTGTTATCCAGTGACCACCTAATGTTCCTCCAGCCACATAATCACTTGTTCTTTTCTGTCCGGTGAATGCCTAATTTTTGGGGCATGTACTACACTGGTCTATAGTAAAATTGTTATTCAGTGACCACCAAATGTACCTCCAGCCACACAATCACTTGTTCTTTTCTGTCAGGTGAATGCCTATTTTTTGGGACCTGCACTGGCCTACAGTAATATAGTTATTCAGTGACCGCCTAATGTACCTCCAGCCACATAATCACTTGTTCTTTTCTGTCCAGTGAATGCATAATTTTGGGGGTCTGTACTCCACTGGCCTACAGTAAAATTATTATCCACTGACCGCCTAATATACCTCCAGCCACATAATCACTTGTTCTTTACTGTCAGGTGAATGCATAATTTTTGGGGCCTGTACTCCACTGGCCTACAGTAAAATTTTGTTTACTGACCGTCTGATATATCTCCAGCCACATAATCACTTGTTTTTTTCTGTCTAGTGAATGCATAATTTTTGTGGCCTGTACTCCACTGGCTTACATTAAAATTGTTATCCAGTGACCACCTAATGTACCTCCAGCCATATAATCACTTGTTCTTTTCTGTCAGATGAATGCCAAATTTTTGGGGCCTGTACTACACTGGTCTACAGTAAAATTGTTATTCATTGACCACCAAATGTACCTCCAGCCACATAATCACTTGTTCTTTTCTGTCAGGTGAATGCCTATTTTTTGGGACCTGCACTGGCCTACAGTAAAATAGTTATCCAGTGACCATCTAATATACCTTCAGCCACATAATCACTTGTTCTTTTCTGTCAGGTGAATGCCTATTGTTTGGGGCACATACTCCACTGGCCTGCAGTAAAATTGTTATCAACTGACCGTCTAATATATCTTCAGCCACATAAGAACTTTTTTTTTTCTGTCTAGTGAATGCATAATTTTTGTGGCCTGTACTCCACTGGCTTACATTAAAATTGTTATCCAGTGACCGCCTAATGTACCTCCAGCCACATAATCACTTGTTCTTTTCTGTTCGGTGAATGCCTAATTTTTGTGGCCTGTACTTCACTGGCCTACAGTAAAATCGTTTTTCAGTGACCGCCTAATGTATCTCCAGCCAAATAATAACTTGTTCTTTTCTGTCCGGTGATTGTTTGGGGCATATACTCCAATGGCCTGAAGTAAAATTGTTATTCATTGACCACCAAATGTACCTCCATCCACATAATCACTTGTTCTTTTCTGTCAGGTGAATGCCAAATTTTTGGGATCTGCACTGGCCTACAGTAAAATAGTTATCCAGTGACCATCTAATATACCTTCAGCCACATAATCACTTGTACTTTTCTGTCAGGTGAATGTCTAAATTTTGGGGCATTTACTGGCCAACAGTAAAATTGTTATCCAGTGACCGCCTAATGTACCTCCAGCCACATAATCACTTGTACTTTTCTGTCCGGTGAATGCCTAATTTTTGGGGCCTGTACTTCACTGGCCTACAGTAAAATTGTTATTCAGTGACTGCCTATTGTACCTCCAGCCAAATAATAACTTGTTCTTTTCTGTCCGGTGAATACCTATTGTTTGAGGCCTATACTCCACTGGCCTGCAGTAAAATTGAGATCCACTGACCGTCTAATATATCTCCAGCCACATAATCCCTTGATCTTTTCTGTCAGGTGAATGCCTAATTTTTGGGGCCTGTACTACAGGGATTGCAGAATTATTAGGCAAGTTGTATTTTTGAGGATTAGTTTTATTATTGAACAACAACCATGTTCTCAATGAACCCAAAAAACTCATTGATATCAAAGCTGAATATTTTTGGAAGTAGTTTTTAGTTTGTTTTTAGTTTTAGCTATTTTAGGGGGATATCTGTGTGTGCAGGTGACTATTACTGTGCATAATTATTAGGCAACTTAACAAAAAACAAATATATACCCATTTCAATTATTTATTTTTACCAGTGAAACCAATATAACATCTCAACATTCACAAATATACATTTCTGACATTCAAAAACAAAACAAAAACAAATCAGTGACCAATATAGCCATCTTTCTTTGCAAGGACACTCAAAAGTCTGCCATCCATGGATTCTGTCATTGTTTTGATCTGTTCACCATCAACATTGCGTGCAGCAGCAACCACAGCCTCCCAGACACTGTTCAGAGAGGTGTACTGTTTTCCCTCCTTGTAAATCTCACATTTGATGATGGACCACAGGTTCTCAATGGGGTTCAGATCCGGTGAACAAGGAGGCCATGTCATTAGATTTTCTTCTTTTATACCCTTTCTTGCCAGCCACGCTGTGGAGTACTTGGACGCGTGTGATGGAGCATTGTCCTGCATGAAAATCATGTTTTTCTTGAAGGATGCAGACTTCTTCCTGTACCACTGCTTGAAGAAGGTGTCTTCCAGAAACTGGCAGTAGGACTGGGAGTTGAGCTTGACTCCATCCTCAACCCGAAAAGACCCCACAAGCTCATCTTTGATGATACCAGCCCAAACCAGTACTCCACCTCCACCTTGCTGGCGTCTGAGTCGGACTGGAGCTCTCTGCCGTTTACCAATCCAGCCACGGGCCCATCCATTTGGCCCATCAAGACTCACTCTCATTTCATCAGTCCATAAAACCTTAGAAAAATCAGTCTTGAGATATTTCTTGGCCCAGTCTTGACGTTTCAGCTTGTGTGTCTTGTTCAGTGGTGGTCGTCTTTCAGCCTTTCTTACCTTGGCCATGTCTCTGAGTATTGCACACCTTGTGCTTTTGGGCACTCCAGTGATGTTGCAGCTCTGAAATATGGCCAAACTGGTGGCAAGTGGCATCTTGGCAGCTGCACGCTTGACTTTTCTCAGTTCATGGGCAGTTATTTTGCGCCTTGGTTTTTCCACACGCTTCTTGCGACCCTGTTGACTATTTCGAATGAAACGCTTGATTGTTCGATGATCACGCTTCAGAAGCTTTGCAATTTTAAGAGTGCTGCATCCCTCTGCAAGATATCTCACTATTTTTGACTTTTCTGAGCCTGTCAAGTCCTTCTTTTGACCCATTTTGCCAAAGGAAGGGAAGTTGCCTAATAATTATGCACACCTAATATAGGGTGTTGATGTCATTAGACCACACCCCTTCTCATTACAGAGATGCACATCACCTAATATGCTTAATTGGTAGTAGGCTTTCGAGCCTATACAGCTTGGAGTAAGACAACGTGCATAAAGAGGATGATGTGGTCAAAATACTCACTCCCTGTAGTGCACTCCCTGTAGTCGATGGGCACAGAGCAGCGGCACGGCGAAGTAGTGGCAAGATGGATCTGACAGGGTGAGCAGCCTGTCGGATCTGTCCTGCTGCAAGTGTGAAAGTACCCTTACTAATGAGCGCTTCCATCATGGAACGCCCATTAGTACAGCCTTTACCTCCACCGCTACTTGTGCTAGTAAAAAAATAAATAAAATTACGGTACCTCCACCTCCATTTGGTGACGCTGTGGAGAACACTCCCTGCTGACTAGAAGCTCAGGACAGGATCTACAAGACGTCATCACGTTGGAGCATCGGTCCTGAGCTTACAGTCAGCAACGAATGTTCACCGCAGCCAGGTGAATGCTAATTTTTTATTTTTTTTTGCAAAAGCAGAGAAGGGGGGCACTAATGGGGGCATTACTCTTACTGGGGGCACTAATGGGGACATTATTCTTACTGGGGGCATTATTCTTACTGGGGCACTAATGTGGCCATTACTAATTCTGGGACTTAACCGGGGCACTCCACTATAACGTCAGAGTGCCCCACGCGCATGGATCACATGATCGCATGGCATCTTTACTGTTGGCGTTCAGCTCGGACCTTCACCTGACTGCAGACCCAGGTATGTGGACCTTTAATAAAACTAGTTGAGTACCCCTGCTGTAGAAGATTGGGTGTCCTGTGTTAGCCAGTCAACTATGTCCTCAGAACTTTTCAAGTTCAGGGTACGTGGCCTCTGAACACTGGGCATTATTCTAGGGCCAAAGGGAATCACAGCACCATGACCACGACGGCCCCTGCGGGGTGGCCTGCCTCTGCCTGTCATTTTTTTTAGATTCGTTAAGTTGTACTATTCGTGCAAGCTACTGTGACACCAGATATGAGTTGCGCTGGTGACACTATGCACTTGCAGCTGGGCCTTAAACACACAAACACGTGTGTGCAACTGACTGCTATTTATTCACAGTCAAAATTGTTGTTTTTATTTAAATGGAATCAAATGTGACACTAGATATGAATGGCGCTGAATTGACACTATGCGCTTGCAGCTGGGCCTTAAACACACAAACACGTGTGTGCAACTGACTGCTATTTATTCACAGTCAAAATTTTAGTTTTTCTTTAAATGGAATCGAATGTGACACCAGATATGAGTTGCGCTGGTGACACTGTGCACTTGCAGGGCATGAAACACACGCGCGTGCCGGCAACTGACTGCTATTATATTACAGTCAAAAAAGTTTTTGTTTTTTTTAAATGCAAGCTACTGTGACACCAGTTATGAGTGGTGGCACTGGGCAAGTGGGCACAGTATACGCTGTGAGCCTGACACACACGCTGGCAGGCAGGCAACTGCAATTGGATTACAAAAAAAAAGCAGACTGATGTTCTAGCCCTAAAAAGGGCTTTTTGGGGTGCTGTCCTTACAGCAGAGATCAGATGAGTCCTTCAGGACTGTAGTGGACACTGAATACACTAGCCTAGCTATCGATTTCCCTATTAAATCAACAGCAGCTGCACTGTCCCTCCTCTCACTAAGAATGCAGCTTCCGAATGAATCTAAAATGGATGCTGTCCAGGAGGTGGGAGGGTCTGGGAGGGAGGGTCTGCTGCTGATTGGCTGGAATGTGTCTGCTGACTGTGAGGTACAGGGTCATTAGGAACCCAGCTCTAAGTTGAAATCGCAATGCGATTAATATAACCTGTATTAATCGCATTGCGATTACAACTTAGATCTGAGTTCCTAATGGTTGTATTGCTAGAATTGACGAATATAACGAATATAGCACTATATTCTCAATCTTCGTTATATTCTAGCAATACAACAACCATTAGGAATCCAGCTCTAACTTGAATTCGCAATGCGATTAATATAACCTGTATTAATCGCATTGCGATTACAACTTAGTCAAATTTGTGACACTGCAGCTTCCGAATTAATCTAAAATGGATGCTGTCCAGGAGGTGGGAGGGTCTGGGAGGGAGGGTATGATGCTGATTGGCTGGAATGTGTCTGCTGACTGTGAGGTACAGGGTCAAAGTTTACACAATGATGACGAATAGGGGGCGGACCGAACATCGCATATGTTCGCCCGCCGCGGCAAACGCGAACAAGCGATGTTCGCCGGGAACTATTCGCCGGGGAATAGTTCGGGACATCTCTAGTAAGAACTAATCATGTTACTGATTTATTATGTATTTGTTATATATAATTTTGAATAGAAATGATATTAAACAGAAATATTGTGCATCATTTTTATTTCACGCACTTAAGGTTTATATTAGAAGATTAATTCAAACATGGATATTATGCCACACATTCAGGGTATGGCAGAAACAATGCAAATGGTCAGTAAAAAGCGTGTTATGAATTTTAAAGGAATACATTGTTATTTTGAAAACCAACATGATACAGTATTGTTCTATAGCATACATGGTTCATAAATTGTTAAATTTTCCATTAACTTCTCAGGGAGCCAGTATGCAGAATTTTTTAAAGAGTGACTAAAGTAATTTGTAATTACAAATCTCAAAGCAAGATTTAACAGGCTTTTCTCGCACTACAAAATTGATAGCCCATCCCTAACACATCAATATCAGATCATTGGGGGTCTGACTGCCGACACCCCTGTCGAACAGATGACCAAAGGGCCTTAGCGCTGCGTACTTTCCATCATTATTTGCTAGGCATAGTTCCTGGTATTGCCTGTGTCTGATTTTGCAGATCACTGCAACTCAGTCCCAAGCACAGCTACTGCTATAGATACTTCTCTGTGCCTCTTTAGTCAATTTAAAGGGAACCTGTCACCTGGATTTTGGGTACAGAGCTGAGGACATGATTTGCTAGATGGCCACTAGAACATCCGCAATACCCAGTCCCCATAGCTCTGTGTGCTTTTATTGTGTAAAAAAACTGATTTAATACATATGCAAATTAACATAAAAGAGTCATATCTTACTTGTGTGTCATATTTTCAAGCTGTGACTCATCTCAGGTTAATTTGCATATGTATCAAATCGGATTTTATGCACAATAAAAGCACACAGAGCTATGGGGACTGGACATTGCAGATGTGCTAGCGGCCATCAGGCAACCCATGTCCTCAGCTCTATACACAAAATCCCAGTGACAGGTTCCCTTTAATTGTAATTACTTCTTTAAAGAGGACCTTTCACCGATTATTACACTATGAACTAAGTATACAGACATGTAGAGCCGGCGCCCGGGGATCTCACTGCACTTACTATTATCCCCGGGCGCCGCTCCGTTCTTCTGCTATGCCCTCCGGTATCTCCGCTCACTAAGTTATGGTAGGCGGAGTCTGCCCTTGTTCTTCTGTAGCGCTGGCCAATCGCATTGCAGAGCTCACAGCCTGGGAGAAAATAACCTCCCAGGCTGTGAGCTCTGCGCTGCGATTGGCCAGCGCTAGAGCAGAACAAGGGCAGACTCCGCCTACCATAACTTAGTGACTGGAATCTCCGCCTACTATAACTTAGTGAGCGGAGATACCGGAGGGCATAGCAGGAGAACGGAGCGGCGCCCGGGGATAATAGTAAGTGCAGTGAGATCCCCGGGCGCCGCTCTACATGTCTGTATAGTTAGTTCATAGTGAAATAATCGGTGAAAGGTCCTCTTTAACCACCTCCGGACCGCCGAACGCAGATTCGCGTTCCGGAGGTGGCAGCCCTGCGCAGAGTCACGCATATATGCGTCATCTCGCGATGGCCGAGATTTCCTGTGAACGCGCGCACACAGGCGCGCGCGCTCACAGGAACGGAAGGTAAGAGAGTGGATCTCCAGCCTGCCAGCGGCGATCGTTCGCTGGCAGGCTGGAGATGTGATTTTTTTTAACCCCTAACAGGTATATTAGACGCTGTTTTGATAACAGCGTCTAATATACCTGCTACCTGGTCCTCTGGTGGTCCCCTTTGTTTGGATCGACCACCAGAGGACACAGGCAGCTCAGTAATATGTTGCACCAAGCACCACTACACTACACCCCCCCCCCCTGTCACTTATTAACCCCTTATTCACCCTTGATCACCCTTGATCACCCCTGATCACCCCATATAGACTCCCTGATCACCCCCTGTCATTGATTACCCCCCTGTCATTGATCACCCCCCTGTAAAGCTCCATTCAGATGTCCGCATGATTTTTACGGATCCACTGATAGATGGATCGGATCCGCAAAACGCATACGGACGTCTGAATAAAGCCTTACAGGGGCGTGATCAATGACTGTGGTGATCACACCATATAGACTCCCTGATCACCCCCCTGTCATTGATCACCCCCCTGTAAAGCTCCATTCAGATGTCCGCATGATTTTTACGGATCCACTGATAGATGGATCGGATCCGCAAAACGCATACGGACATCTGAATGGAGCCTTACAGGGGAGTGATCAATGACTGTGGTGATCACCCCATATAGACTCCCTGATCACCCCCCTGTCATTGATCACACCCCTGTAAAGCTCCATTCAGATGTCCGTATGATTTTTACGGATCCACTGATAGATGGATCGGATCCGCAAAACGCATACGGACGTCTGAATAAAGCCTTACAGGGGCGTGATCAATGACTGTGGTGATCACCCCATATAGACTCCCTGATCACCCCCCTGTCATTGATTACCCCCCTGTAAGATCCATTCAGATGTCCGCATGATTTTTATGGATCCACTGATAGATGGATCGGATCCGCAAAACGCATACGGACGTCTGAATAAAGCCTTACAGGGGCGTGATCAATGACTGTGGTGATCACCCCATATAGACTCCCTGATCACCCCCCTGTCATTGATTACCCCCCTGTCATTGATCACACCCCTGTAAAGCTCCATTCAGACGTCCGCATGATTTTTACGGATCCACTGATAGATGGATCGGATCCGCAAAACGCATACGGACGTCTGAATGGAGCCTTACAGGGGCGTGATCAATGACTGTGGTGATCACCCCATATAGACTCCCTGATCACCCCCCTGTCATTGATTACCCCCCTGTCATTGATCACACCCCTGTAAAGCTCCATTCAGACGTCCGCATGATTTTTACGGATCCACAGATAGATGGATCGGATCCGCAAAACACATACGGACATCTGAATGGAGCCTTATAGGGGGGTGATCAATGACAGGGGGGTGATCACCCCATATAGACTCCCTGATCACCCCCCTGTCATTGATTACCCCCCTGTCATTGATCACACCCCTGTAAAGCTCCATTCAGATGTCCGCATGATTTTTACGGATCCACTGATAGATGGATCGGATCCACAAAACACATACGGACATCTGAATGGAGCCTTATAGGGGGTGATCAATGACAGGGGGGTGATCACCCTATATAGACTCCCTGATCACCCCCCTGTCATTGATCACCCCCCTGTCATTGATCACCCCCCTGTCATTGATCACCCCTCTGTAAGGCTCCATTCAGACATTTTTTTGGCCCAAGTTAGCAGAAATTATTTTTTTTTTCTTACAAAGTCTCATATTCCACTAACTTGTGTCAAAAAATAAAATCTCACATGAACTCACCATACCCCTCACGGAATCCAAATGCGTAAAAATTTTTAGACATTTATATTCCAGACTTCTTCTCACGCTTTAGGGCCCCTAGAATGCCAGGGCAGTATAAATACCCCACATGTGACCCCATTTCGGAAAGAAGACACCCCCAGGTATTCCGTGAGGGGCATATTAAGTCCATGAAAGATTGAAATTTTTGTCCCAAGTTAGCGGAAAGGGAGACTTTGTGAGAAAAAAATAAATAAAATCAATTTCCGCTAACTTGTGCCAAAAAAAAAAAAATTTCTATGAACTCGCCATGCCCCTCATTAAATACCTTGGGGTGTGTCTTCTTTCCAAAATGGGGTCACATGTGGGGTATTTATACTGCCCTGGCATTCTAGGGGCCCTAAAGCGTGAGAAGAAGTCTGGGATCCAAATGTCTAAAAATGGCCTCATAAAAGGAATGTGGGCCCCTTTGCGCATCTAGGCTGCAAAAACGTTTCACACATCTGGTATCGCCGTACTCAGGAGAAGTTGGGGAATGTGTTTTGGGGTGTCATTTTACATATACCCATGCTGGGTGAGAGAAATATCTTGGCAAAAGACAACTTTTCCCATTTTTTTATACAAAGTTGGCATTTGACAAAGATATTTATCTCACCCAGCATGGGTATATGTAAAATGACACCCCAAAACACATTCCCCAACTTCTCCTGAATACGGCGATACCACATGTGTGGCACTTTTTTGCAGCCTAGGTGGGCAAAGGGGCCCACATTCCAAAGAGCACCTTTCGGATTTCACAGGTCATTTACCTACTTACAACACATTAGGGCCCCTGGAAAATGCCAGGGCAGTATAACTACCCCACAAGTGACCCCATTTTGGAAAGAAGACACCCCAAGGTACTCAGTGAGGGGCATGGCGAGTTCCTAGAATTTTTTATTTTTTGTCACAAGTTAGTGGAAAATGATGATTTTTTTTTTTTTCCCCTTAAAGTCTCATATTCCACTAACTTGTGACAAAAAATAAAAACTTCCATGAACTCACTATGCCCATCAGCGAATACCTTGGGGTCTCTTCTTTCCAAAATGGGGTCACTTGTGGGGTAGTTATACTGCCCTGGCATTCTAGGGGCCCAAATGTGTGGTAAGGAGTTTGAAATCAAATTCTGTAAAAAATGACCAGTGAAATCCGAAAGGTGCTCTTTGGAATGTGGGCCCCTTTGCCCACCTAGGCTGCAAAAAAGTGTCACACATGTGGTATCTCCGTATTCAGGAGAAGTTGGGGAATGTGTTTTGGGGTGTCATTTTACATATACCCATGCTGGGTGAGATAAATATCTTGGTCAAATGCCAACTTTGTATAAAAAAATGGGAAAAGTTGTCTTTTGCCAAGATATTTCTCTCACCCAGCATGGGTATATGTAAAATGACACCCCAAAACACATTCACCAACTTCTCCTGAATACGCAGATACCACATGTGTGGCACTTTTTTGCAGCCTAGGTGGGCAAAGGGGCCCACATTCCAAAGAGCACCTTTCGGATTTCACTGGTCATGTTTTACAGAATTTGATTTCAAACTCCTTACCACACATTTGGGCCCCTAGAATTCCAGGGCAGTATAACTACCCCACAAGTGACCCCATTTTGGAAAGAAGACACCCCAAGGTATTCGCTGATGGGCATAGTGAGTTCATGGAAGTATTTATTTTTTGTCACAAGTTAGTGGAATATGAGACTTTGTAAGAAAAAAAAAAATAAAAAAAAAATCATCATTTTCCACTAACTTGTGACAAAAAATAAAAAATTCTAGGAACTCGCCATGCCCCTCACGGAATACCTTGGGGTGTCTTCTTTCCAAAATGGGGTCACTTGTGGGGTAGTTATACTGCCCTGGCATTCTAGGGGCCCAAATGTGTGGTAAGGAGTTTGAAATCAAATTCTGTAAAAAATGACCAGTGAAATCCGAAAGGTGCTCTTTGGAATATGGGCCCCTTTGCCCACCTAGGCTGCAAAAAAGTGTCACACATCTGGTATCTCCGTATTCAGGAGAAGTTGGGGAATGTGTTTTGGGGTGTCATTTTACATATACCCATGCTGGGTGAGAGAAATATCTTGGCAAAAGACAACTTTTCCCATTTTTTTTATACAAAGTTGGCATTTGACCAAGATATTTATCTCACCCAGCATGGGTATATGTAAAATGACACCCCAAAACACATTCCCCAACTTCTCCTGAATATGGAGATACCAGATGTGTGACACTTTTTTGCAGCCTAGGTGGGCAAAGGGGCCCATATTCCAAAGAGCACCTTTCGGATTTCACTGGTCATTTTTTACAGAATTTGATTTCAAACTCCTTACCACACATTTGGGCCCCTAGAATGCCAGGGCAGTATAACTACCCCACAAGTGACCCCATTTTGGAAAGAAGACACCCCAAGGTATTCGCTGATGGGCATAGTGAGTTCATGGAAGTTTTTATTTTTTGTCACAAGTTAGTGGAATATGAGACTTTGTAAGAAAAAAATAAAAAAAATCATCATTTTCCGCTAACTTGTGACAAAACATAAAAAGTTCTATGAACTCACTATGCCCATCAGCGAATACCTTAGGGTGTCTACTTTCCGAAATGGGGTCACTTGTGGGGTAGTTATACTGCCCTGGCATTCTAGGGGCCCAAATGTGTGGTAAGGAGTTGTAGAACCTCAGGAAACATGACAGGTGCTCAGAAAGTCAGAGCTGCTTCAAAAAGCGGAAATTCACATTTTTGTACCATAGTTTGTAAACGCTATAACTTTTACCCAAACCATTTTTTTTTTTTACCCAAACATTTTTTTTTTATCAAAGACATGTAGAACAATAAATTTAGAGCAAAATTTATATATGGATCTCGTTTTTTTTGCTAAATTTTACAACTGAAAGTGAAAAATGTCATTTTTTTGCAAAAAAAATCGTTAAATTTCGATTAATAACAAAAAAAGTAAAAATGTCAGCAGCAATGAAATACCACCAAATGAAAGCTCTATTAGTGAGAAGAAAAGGAGGTAAAATTCATTTGGGTGGTAAGTTGCATGACCGAGCAATAAACGGTGAAAGTAGTGTAGGTCAGAAGTGTAAAAAGTGGCCTGGTCTTTCAGGGTGTTTAAGCACTGGGGGCTGAGGTGGTTAAGCAACATTACAAACACAATTGCAACTAGCTTTCATATTATACTATGGTCAAAGAACAGGTGTATTATACCTAAATGAGAGTCACAGTGCTGCTTTCCCATCTGTTTCAGTCAATATACTAAGGTTGACTTGTCTTTAAATTATTCTGCCAAATTATCATGGTGTCTTGGTTCCCATGCTATTTCACAATGAGCAAATCTAGTGTTTTCCATGCTAAAATGAACACAGCTTGCCATGTTAACCAAATACTAAGACCTGTGGAGGTCATGAAAAAAAAAAAAATATAATAATAATATCACCCTAATACCAAAAAAGTTGTGACACTGTGTAAAATGCAAATAAATGTATAAAATGTGTAAAATGCAATGATTGCTAATCTCATAGACCCATATTTTATTCACAATAGATCATAGAAGTCAGATGTTGAAAGTGAGACATTGTACCATTTTATGAAAATAAAATTAACTTTGAGACAGGGCAACAAAAGGCTGGAAAAGTAAGGCCTAGTGCACACAAATGTTTTTTTTGCAAGTGTACGGGCCGTTTTTTTGTGTTCCGTATATGGTCTGTATACGGAACCATTCATTTCAATGGTTCCGCATTAAAAACGGAATGTGTTCTGTAAGCATTCCGTTTCCGTATTTCCGTTTTTCCGTTCCGTTGAAAGATAGAACATGTCCTATTATTGCCCGCAAATCACGTTCCGTGGCTCCATTCAAGTCAATGGGTCCGCAAAAAAAACGGAACACATACGGAAATGCATCCGTATGTCTTCCGTATCCGTTCCGTTTTTGCGGAACCATCTATTGAAAATGTTATGCCCAGCCCAATTTTTTCTATGTAATTACTGTATACTGTATATGCCATACGGAAAAACGGAAAAACGGAATGGAAACGGAAACACAACAAAAAACGGACCGCAAAAAACTATAAAAGCCATACATTCGTGTGAACTAGGCCTAAGTGGTACTAATAAAAAACAGCCGGAGGAACAATTTGCAACTAACTCACATGACTGGGTAGAAAAAGACCATGCTAGAGAAGCATAGTCTATGAGAAGCAAAGATGTGCAGAGGTTCACAAATCTGCAAAAAACTGTGTCTAAAAATTGTGGAACTAATTAAAAAACTTTTATTCAACATAAAATTTGAATACTTTGAATATCCCACCATCTACAGTACACAATAACATCAAAAGACTCAAAATAGAACCTGGAGAAATGTTTGCGTGCAAGGGACAAGTCCCATTATTGAATGCTCGCTATCTACGGGCCCTCAAACAATTGAAATCTCCCCTCCAAGCACTGGTCTCTAACTGCACAACACTAAGGGCCCTGACTGCTCTCCTTATATACCATTTCTAGCTAAACTAGAACCTTCTAGTGGGAGGGGTGGAGTTGGGAAGCTCAGCACAAACAGATACATTGTAACACTTTCTGTCTCTCATAGACTTACATTAGAGCTTCAATAATACCCAATGGCAATGACACTGCAGTTTTTCCAGACAAAAACAAGTTTCCAGACATAACAACAGAGATAAAAGCATACATTCAAAAGGTCAGTCTCTCTGGTTTTGGTGGTAAACAAGTCTGGCTTTTTCCCTCTAAAACATGCATTTTTAAACCCTATGGCCTGTGGAAAATTACCAGCTTCTTATTTAAAGTCCAAAAAGTATCTCAGTATTCATTAACCCTTTCCACTAAGCCTCGCAAATACAGTGCAAATGAACAGGATATATATCACAACTGAGATGAGTGAATTTCTCAAAAATTCTATTTGGTCGGTTTTCCAAAAAGATTTGTTTCGATCCTAATTTCTTCGTGGTGAATCTCGTTAAAAAACCCCCCCAGCTATTTCCTGGTTGCAGAGAACATAGTGGGGTGCATAGTGGTGTAGAACACTGTGCCTTGCAGAAACACGTATAGGGAGTCTGCTGTGGTAGTGAAACAATACTGTGAGTCAGTATGACACACACATGACATGCGTCACTCTTAGAATCACTGCACACTTCATGGGGCCAAAACTGATCAAATAACTCAAGTGGGAACTCAGCCTTACAGGTCAATCTTAGCGGCAGGTATAAAGAACCATGCATTGGCCCAAGATCCTACTATAGCGCGAAAGAGCGCACTTCTTTTACACCGTCGTCAGCTGATTCCACATAGATTTCTAGAGAATCTGTTCTATTAAACGCTTATACAAGTAGAGCCCCCCCCCCCCCCAAAAAAAAAAAGCAGGAGTGGATCCAAAACAGAGATGACACGTGAATTAAATATTTGCATGTCTTCTGCTTTTTGTTCTCACTCCTTCTTTTGGCTATCAAATCATAAGCCAATTCTGATGCAAAATAGGGATCATGTCATACAGGCCTTACAGCTGCTGCAGCCGTCGGGCACATGGCAAGGGGTCCCTTAAAGTACATGTTTGTCGTGACGCCAGTTGCAGTGAAGCAACAAGGGCAAAGGGCCTCTTTTAGTGATATGGTAGACTGTACCCAGGTGTAGGAATGCCAGAGTGGTGTAGGGAAGCCTATAATGTCCCTTAATGTTGGTGCACAAGTCACAGTGCTCCTACCTGGATACGCTGGACCCCAGGCTTTGCCTTCCTGAAAGCAGAGAAAAGGGGTAGTAGTAGTAGAATATGAAGAATAAATTGAGTTCAGACCTTGTATATAGTTGAACAGCAGCTTTACTTGAATAAACGTTCATCAGAAACAGTTTTCAAACTTTATCTTGGTCCCTGCATGCGTTATCATGAACTGTGGCAGGCAAACTCCTCTCTGCTGCGTCTGTTGCTCTCCCGTTCTACTGTGCTGACAGGATAGCTGTATAACTTAGCTTTCTCTGGGTGCTGCAACTTCTCTCTATAGTCTGACTCTAAACTGTCAAGAGAACTTTACTCCTGGCTTCAAAGGCTTCCAGCTGTGGACTCCACATACAGCACAGCTGAAGGTTCTCTAACTGGTCCAGACAGGGCTCGTCCAACAGGGACATGCTCCTGCTTCCTTCACCTAGAAGGGAATACTCTTCACTGACCTCTGACCTGGACACGCCCACCACACCACAGATGTGTGGTTAGAATGGATCGAAAAGCCCCATTCTCTGTGAGATAGCTCTGCCTTGTTTGCTGCCACCTGCTGGTGAACCAGGCATATTACATGTAAACAGTTACATAACAAGATTATGAATGCACATTGTACAGGACCTGGAAATAAATACACAGAATGAAATTAGGTTAACCATAGGAGATAGTGGCAGGGTGCAAAAGTGGTAATGCTACTCTGGGGCATTACACTGCTACATTGTGTGTCTCATTTTTCCTTCCTTCTGACATATCAGTAAAAGGGTCAAATAAATGGTGATGTCATCCAGGCCAAAAAGGCTAAATAGTGCCCATTCATAAAGTGGGGAGGATGGGAACAGCATAAGAAGTCCACAGAGTGGCCCAAATATAAAGTTATGAGCTGGAGACAGCATAAGGAGACCACAGAGTTGCACATTGGCATAGTGGCGAGGAGTGGGGCAATACCAGTACCAGCTGAAGATGGTGGGTGGAAGTAGGTGTATCCTGTAATCAGGTGGGTGGCATCAGGCGGGTACCTGTACAGTACCTCTGTCCGCCTGTATCATAAAGAAAACGTTTATGGTCTTTCTCTGTTCATATAATCGGTCGAACATATGGAGGGTGGAATTCCAATGGGTGGAAATGTTGGGGACGCTGTTCTGCCGCTGCAGCTCAACGACGATGTGCTTTGCGGTGTGAGTGTATTTGTGGCTGAAGTGCATGCAAAGTTTCCTGGCCATTTTCAGGATGTCTTGGAGATGGGGTGAAGACTTCAGGAACCACTTTACAACCAGATTAAACACATGCGCCATGTAGGTTGCATTGCTCAGACCTCCTTGATGCAGCACCGACACCATCTTCTTCCTGTTGTCGGTCACCATGGTTCCGATTTTGAATTGTCGAGGAGAAAGCCAGGATTCGATTTCTTGATGAAGGACACAGATCAGTTCCTCCCCTGTGTGACTCCGGTGTCGGATGTCACTTTCGTTAAAGTCGAAGACCAAGTCAACCATTCAAGCACCGCTGGGTTACTGGTCAAGACACGTACACTAGATGACACTGGGAGCTCAGGCCTCCTGCTGCCACCCCCCCTTCTTCTGCTGCTACTTCTGCCTATGACAGAAACATTTTGCCCATTGCCCATTCCCTTTGAAGGGCCTGTCAATTGTCTGTCTGAAATACTGTATAAAAAAAAATAATTAACACCACAGAACAGCAATTAGGACGTATTCTTTTTCCTATTAATTCACCCCCCAAAAAATATATAATAATCAAAATTCACCACAGAACAGCTAATATGAAGTACGTATATTTCCTAATAATACATCCTGTAAATGGCTGTAGTACAATGTAACTTCACAGCAGAAAGGCAATTAAGACAAATTATTTTTCATAATTAAACACCCCCCAAAAAAATTATAACAATCAAAATTCACTTTAGAACGGCTAATAGGAAGTATGTATATTTCCTATTAATACACCACATAAATGACTGTAGTACAATGTAACCTCACCGCAGAATGGCAATTAAGACTAGAGTTGAGCGAACACCTGGATGTTCGGGTTCGAGAAGTTCGGCCGAACTTCCCGGAAATGTTCGTGTTTGGGATCCGAACCCGACCCGAACTTCGTCCCGAACCCGAACCCCATTGAAGTCAATGGGGACCCGAACTTTTCGGCACTAAAAAGGCTGTAAAACAGCCCAGGAAAGAGCTAGAGGGCTGCAAAAGGCAGCAACATGTAGGTAAATCCCCTGCAAACAAATGTGGATAGGAAAATGAATTAAAATAAAAATAAAAAAAATATAAATTAACCAATATCAATTGGACAGAGGTCCCATAGCAGAGAATCGGGCTTCACGTCAGCAGAGAATCAGTCTCTTCATGCCATAGCAGAAAATCTGGCTTCATGTCAGAAGAGAATCAGTCTCTTCATGTCATAGCAGAGAATCAGGCTTCACGTCACCCACCACTGGAACAGGCCACTGTCACATATTTAGGCCCAGGCACCCAGGCAGAGGAGAGAGGTCCCGTAACAGAGAATCTGGCTTCATGTCAGCACAGAATCAGTCTTCATGTCATAGCAGAGAATCAGGCTTCACGTCACCGACAACTGGAACAGGCCACTGTCACATATTTAGGCCCCGGCACCCAGACAGAGGAGAGAGGTCCCATAACAGAGAATCTGGCTTCATGTCAGCACAGAATCAGTCTTCATGTCATAGCAGAGAATCAAGCTTCACGTCACCCACCACTGGAACAGGCCACTGTCACATATTTAGGCCCCGGCACCCAGACAGAGGAGAGAGGTCCCGTAACAGAGAATCTGGCTTCATGTCAGCACAGAATCAGTCTTCATGTCATAGCAGAGAATCAGGCTTCACGTCACCCACCACTGGAACAGGCCACTGTCACATATTTAGGCCCCGGCACCCAGACAGAGGAGAGGTTCATTCAACTTTGGGTTGCCCCGCAATATAATGGTAAAATGAAAATAAAAATAGGATTGAATGAGGAAGTGCCCTGGAGTACAATAATATATTGTTAAGGGGAGGTAGTTAATGTCTAATCTGCACAAGGGATGGACAGGTCCTGTGGGATCCATGCCTGGTTCATTTTTATGAACGTCAGCTTGTCCACATTGGCTGTAGACAGGCGGCTGCGTTTGTCTGTAATGACGCCCCCTGCCGTGCTGAATACACGTTCAGACAAAACGCTGGCCGCCGGGCAGGCCAGCAACTCCAAGGCATAAAAGGCTAGCTCTGGCCAGGTGGACAATTTGGAGACCCAGAAGTTGAATGGGGCCGAACCATCAGTCAGTACGTGGAGGGGTGTGCACAGGTACTGTTCCACCAGGTTAGTAAAATGTTGCCTCCTGCTAACACATTCCGTATCAGGTGGTGGTGCAGTTAGCTGTGGCGTGGTGACAAAACTTTTCCACATCTCTGCCATGCTAACCCTGCCCTCAGAGGAGCTGGCCGTGACACAGCTGCGTTGGCGACCTCTTGCTCCTCCTCTGCCTTCGCCTTGGGCTTCCACTGGTTCCCCTGTGACATTTGCGAATGCTCTCAGTAGCGCGTCTACCAACGTGCGCTTGTACTCGCGCATCTTCCTATCACGCTCCAGTGTAGGAAGTAAGGTGGGCACAATGTCTTTGTACCGGGGATCCAGCAGGGTGGCAACCCAGTAGTCCGCACACGTTAAAATGTGGGCAACTCTGCTGTCGTTGCGCAGGCACTGCAGCATGTAGTCGCTCATGTGTGCCAGGCTGCCCAGAGGTAAGGACAAGCTGTCCTCTGTGGGAGGCGTATCGTCCTCGTCCTGTGTTTCCCCTCAGCCACGCACCAGTGATTGGCCCGAGCTGCTTTGGGTGCCACCCCGCTGTGAACATGCTTCATCCTCATCCTCCTCCACCTCCTCCTCATCCTCGTCCTCCTCGTCCTCCAGTAGTCGGCCCTGTCTGGCCACATTTGTACCTGGCCTCTGCTGTTGCAAAAAACCTCCCTCTGAGTCACTTCGAAGAGACTGGCCTGAAAGTGATAAAAATGACCCCTCTTCCTCCTCTTCCTCCTGGGCCACCTCCTCTTCCATCATCGCCCTAAGTGTTTTCTCAAGGAGACATAGAAGTGGTATTGTAACGCTGATAACTGCGTCATTGCCACTGGCCATGTTGGTGGAGTACTCGAAACAGCGCAACAGGGCACACAGGTCTCGCATGGAGGCCCAGTCATTGGTGGTGAAGTGGTGCTGTTCCGCAGTGCGACTGACCCGTGCGTGCTGCAGCTGAAACTCCACTATGGCCTGCTGCTGCTCGCACAGTCTGTCCAGCATGTGCAAGGTGGAGTTCCACCTGGTGGGCACGTCGCATATGAGGCGGTGAGCGGGAAGGCCGAAGTTACGCTGTAGCGCAGACAGGCGAGCAGCGGCAGGGTGTGAACGCCGGAAGCGTGAACAGAAGGCCCGCACTTTATGCAGCAGCTCTGACATGTCGGGGTAGTTGCGAATGAACTTCTGCACCACCAAATTCAGCACATGCGCCAGGCAAGGGATGTGCGTCAAATCGGCTAGTCCCAGAGCTGCAACGAGATTTCGCCCATTATCGCACACCACCAGGCCGGGCTTGAGGCTCACCGGCAGCAACCACTCGTCGGTCTGTTGTTCTATACCCCGCCACAACTCCTGTGCGGTGTGGGGCCTGTCCCCCAAACATATGAGTTTCAGAACGGCCTGCTGAAGTTTACCCCGGGCTGTGCTGAAGTTGGTGGTGAAGGTGTGTGGCTGACTGGATGAGCAGGTGGAAGAAGAGGAGGTGGAAGCTGAGTAGGAGGAGGAGGAGACAGGAGGCAAAGAATGTTGCCCTGCGATCCTTGGCGGCGGAAGGACGTGCGCCAAACAGCTCTCCGCCTGGTGCCCAGCCGCTACTACATTTACCCAGTGTGCAGTTAGGGAGATATAGCGTCCCTGGCCGTGCTTACTGGTCCACGTATCTGTGGTTAGGTGGACCTTGCCACAGATGGCGTTGCGCAGTGTACACTTGATTTTATCGGACACTTGGTTGTGCAGGGAAGGCACGGCTCTCTTGGAGAAGTAGTGGCGGCTGGGAACAACATACTGTGGGACAGCAAGCGACATGAGCTGTTTGAAGCTGTCTGTGTCCACCAGCCTAAATGACAGCATTTCATAGGCCAGTAGTTTAGAAATGCTGGCATTCAGGGCCAGGGATCGAGGGTGGCTAGGTGGGAATTTACGCTTTCTCTCAAATGTTTGTGAGATGGAGAGCTGAACGCTGCCGTGTGACATGGTTGAGATGTTGGTGACGCAGGTGGTGGTGTTGGTGGTACATCCCATGTTTGCTGGGCGGCAGGTGCCAACGTTCCTCCAGAGGCGGAGGAAGAGGCCGAGGCGGCAGCAGCAGAAGAGGCCGAGGCGGCAGCAGCAGAAGAGGTACCTCATCGTCCCCTGCATCGTCTTCCACCCAGTCTTGATCCCTGACCTCCTGTTCAGTCTGCACACTGCAGAAAGACGCGAATGTGAACGTGCTGGATCCACTGTCGGCCACTCAATTGACTAATGCCTGTACCTGCTCAGGCCTTACCATCCTTAGAACGGCATTGGGCCCCACCAAATATCCCTGTAAATTCTGGCGGCTACTGGGACCTGAGGTAGTTGGTACACTAGGACGTGTGGCTGTGGCAGAATGGCCACGTCCTCTCCCAGCACCAGAGGGTCCACTAACACAACCACGACCATGTCCACGTCCGCGTCCCTTACTAGATGTTTTCCTCATTGTTCCCGTTCACCACCATAAGAAAAATATTATTCGGGCCAATGTATTGAATTAAAATTCAGGCCTTTTTTTTACAGACACCTAACACTGTCTGGCTATCTATTTAGGTACCGTATTACACTAATACAGGCACACCAGTAATGACAGATTTAGCTGAATATAAATGTGAGGCCTATTTTTTAGGCGCTGTGTGACAGGTATACGTTTAATCACAGAATTAGACTTGTATCTGCACTGTAGCGTGTATGTTAAGTTTTTCAGAATGACCCTATCAGCACCTTGAATCTAATATACCCTTTTAGGGATAGATTTAAAGTAGGCCTGATAAAGCAGAAACTACTAATTTTGAGAATGGCAAATTTGGGAATTGTTTTTCAACCCAGAACAAAAACTGTGCTTTTAAGGTCACATTAAATAACTTGACCAGCTAAAACAGTACTGATTTGGAGGAATATAAAGGTCAGGCCTATTTGTTAGGCGCTGGGTGACAGGCTCAACTTGCCCCTGATGTAGTATATGGCCAAAAAATAACCACACTATTGATGGTTAAATGCACTTGGGTGACACAGGCTCAGCCTGCACCTGATGTAGTATATGGCCAAAAAATAACCACACTATTGATGGTTAAATGCACTTGGGTGACACAGGCTCAGCCTGCACCTGATGTAGGATATAGCAAAAAATACCCACACTATTGATGGTTAAATCCACTTGGTGGTAGCTTGTGCTGGCACACCACAAGCCACAAAATGGCCGCCGATCACCCCAGAAAAAAGTGATATAAAAACGCTCTGGGAAGCCTAAAAAAAGTGAGCAATTGAATATCAGCACTTCAATGATCCACAGCTGGAGATCGATCACTGAATGAAGTCTTTTGGAGGAGTTAATCTGCCTAATCTCGCCCTAACGTTGCAGCAGCAACTTCTCCCTACGCTTGTATCAGCAGAGTGACGTGCAGCGCTACGTGACCCAAGCTTATATAGAGGCTGGGTCACATGCTGCACTGGACAATCACAGCCATGCCAATAGTAGGCAAGGCTGTGATGGCCTCTTGGGGCAAGTAGTATGACGCTTGTTGATTGGCTGCTTTGCAGCCTTTCAAAAAGCGCCAAGAAAGCGCCGAACACCGAACCCGAACTTTTACGAAAATGTTCGGGATCGGGTCCGTGTCACGGACACCCCAAAATACTATTCTATAACTATACAGTTCGGGTTCGCTCGTCCCTAATTAAGACGTATTCTTTTTCCTATTAATACACCCCCCAAAAAAAGTAAAACAATCAAAATTCACTACAGAACGGGTAATAGGATGTAGGTATGTTTTCTATTACTACACCCCGTAAATGGCTGTAGTACAATGTAACTTCACCGCAGAACGGCAATTAACCCCTTAAGGACTCAGCCCTATTTCACCTTAAGGACTTGGCCATTTTTTGCAAATCTGACCAGTGTCACTTTAAGTGCTCATAACTTTAAAACGCTTTGACTTACCAAGGCCGTTCTGAGATTGTTTTTTCTTCACATATTGTACTTCATGACACTGCTAAAATTGGGTCAAAAAAGTTAATTTTTTTGCATAAAAAAATACAATTTTTACCGTAAATTTTGAAAAATTAGCAAATTTCAAAGTTTCAGTTTCTCTACCTCTGTAATACATAGTAATACCCCCAAAAATTTACATTCCCCATATGTCTACTTCATGTTTGTAGCATTTTGGGAATGATATTTTATTTTTTGGGGATGTTACAAGGCTTAGAAGTTTAGATGCAAATTTTGAAATTTTCGGAAATCTTCAAAATCCCACTTTTTATGGACCAGTTCAGGTTTGAAGTCATATTGTGAGGCTTAGATAATAGAAACCTCCCAAAAATGACCCCATTCTAGAAACTACACCCCTCAAGGTATTCAAAACTGTTTTTTCAAACTTTATTAACCCTTTAGGTCTTCCACAAGAGTTAATGGCAGATGGAGAAACAATTTAGAAATTTCTCTTTTTTGGAAAAGTTTCCAATATAATAAATTTTTTCCAGGAGTAAAACAAGGGTTAACTGCCAAACAAAACTCAAAATGGGTTGCCCCGATTCTGTAGTTTGCAGAAACACCCCATATGTGGTCGTAAACTACTGTTTGGCCGAACGGGAGCACATAGAAGGAGGGGAACACCATATGGGTTTTGGAAGGCAGATTTTGCAGGACTGGTTTTGTTTATACCATGTCCCATTTGAAGCCCCCTGTTGCACCCCTAGAATAGAAATTTCAAAAAAGTGACTCCATCTAAGAAAGTACACCCCTCAAGGTATTCAAAACTGGGTTTACAAACTTTGTTAACCCTTTAGGTGTTCCACAAGAGTTGATGACAGATGGAGAAACAATTTTGAAATTTCTATTTTTTGGAAAATTTTCCAATATAATCAATTTTTTTCAGGAGTAAAACAAGGGTTAACTGCCAAACAAAACTCAAAATGGGTCGCCCCGATTCTGTAGTTTGCAGAAACACCCCATATGTGGTCGTAAACTACTGTTTGGCCAAACGGCAGGACATAGAAGAAGGGGAACGTCATATGGTTTTCGGAAGGCAGATTTTGCTGGACTGGTTTATTTACACTATGTACCCTTTCAAGCCCCCTGATGCACCCCTAGAGTAGAAACTCCACAAAAGTGACCCCATCTAGGAAACTACGGGATAAGGTGGTTGTTGTTTTGGGACTATTTTAGGGGTAAATATGATTTTTGGTTGCTCTATATTACTCTTTTTTGAGGCAATGTAACAAAAAAAAAAATCTAAAATTGTTTTGTGGAACACCTAAAGGGTTAACATAGTTTGTAAAGTAACTTTTGAATACCTTGAGGGGTGTAGTTTCTTAGATGGGGTCACTTTTTTGGAGTTTCTAGTCTAGGCTACATCAGGGGGGGCTTCTAATGGGACATGGTGTCCAAAAAAAAACTGTCCATCAAAATCTGCCTTCCAGAAACCATATGGAGTTCCCTTCGTTCTATGCCCTGCCGTGCGGCTATATAGCCATTTACGACCACATATGGGGTGTTTCTGCAAACTACAGAATCAGGGCCATAAATATTGAGTTTTGTTTGGCTGTTAACCCTTGCTTTGTTACCGGCAAAAAGGATTCAAATGGAAATTTTGCCCAAAAATGGGTGTTTTGGCACTGTTTTTATTTTATATTTTTAACACCGTTCATCCGAGGCGTTTGGGCAAAAGTTATTTTTATAGCGACGACTTTTACGCACGCGACGATGCCCAATATGTATGGTTCTCAGACTTTGGAGACACTAAGCAGGCATCCTAAAAACTGAGGCCCTCCAGATGTTGTAAAACTACAATTCCCACCATGCCCTGCTGATTGCTGTAGGTTGTCTGGGCATGCTGGGAGTTATAGTTTTACAACATCTGGGGGGCCGCAGTTTGAGGATGCCTGCACTAAAACTAATATTTTTTTGGGAAAAAAAAAATGTTTCCGTGTCTCCAAAGTCTGAGAGCCATAGTTTTTTATGTTCTCTAGTGGACTGTTGGGGATTATAAAAATTTAGTACTCCATGGAAGTGTGATACTCCCTGAAGCAATCGATAACGCAGAGGCCCGGATGATCGGGGCAAGTGTCACATTAAATGGTGGTGTCCTTCCGTATCCCCCTCTTGTGACACACTCTGCATCTTTTTTGGGATCGTCCCTTCTTTCCAGTATGGGGGACCACACCTGGAAAGTATTGGCCAGGGACGATCCGGGCGCCTCCAGTTCCCGAGGTACTCCGGCCTGCTCTTTCCCGGTCCGAAAAGATCAGGTCCTTGAGGACTGCCTCATAGAATTGGAGGAATGTCCCTGTGCTGCCAGCGCTTCGGGATAGTACAAAAGAGTTGTACATGGCAACCTGCAGCAAGTAGACCGCAACTTTTTTGTACCATGCCCGGGTTTTGCGCATGGCATTATATGGCGTGAGGACTTGATCAGAGAGATCAACTCCTCCCATATACCGATTGTAGTCGACGATACAATCGGGCTTAAGGACCGTTGCCGCGGTACCTCGCACAGGGACTGGGGTGGTGCTGTTACCGTGGATTGTGGACAGCATAAGGACATCCCTCTTGTCCTTATACCTGACCAGCAACAGGTTTCCACTGGCAAGGGCACGGGTCTCACCCCTGGGGATAGGTACCTGGAGGGGGTGGGCAGGGAGGCCGCGTTGATTTTTCCGCACGGTCCCACAAGCGAACGTGGATCTGGCGGCAAGGGACCTGAACAAGGGAATGCTGGTATAAAAGTTGTCCACGTACAAGTGGTAACCCTTATCCAGCAGTGGGTACATAAGGTCCCACACGAGTTTCCCGCTAACACCCAGAGTGGGGGGACATTCTGGGGGTTGAATACGGGAATCTCGCCCCTCGTACACACGAAATTTGTAAGTGTACTCTGAGGTACTCTCACAAATTTTGTATAGCTTCACGCCATACCTCGCCCGCTTTGTGGGAATGTATTGGCGGAAACTGAGTCTCCCCTTGAACGCAACGAGAGACTCATCAACCGCGACCTCCCTTCCAGGTACGTAGGCCTGCTGAAATGTGGCCCCAAAGTGATCGATGACCGGGGGTATCTTATACAGCCGGTCATAGGCAGGATCACCTCGGGGGGGACATGCTGCATTATCGGAATAATGCAGACATTTCCGGATGGCCTCAAACCGGGGACGTGTCCTGACCATACTGTACAGTGGGGTCTGGTATAGGACGTCCCCACTCCAGTAGTGCCTGACACTGGGTTTTTGAACTAGACCCATATGCAGCACGAGGCCCCAAAATGTCCTCATCTCGGCTGCACTGACCGGCGTCTAGCCACCGGGTCTAGCCAAAAATGAGCCCGGGTTTTGAGCGACGAACTGTTGGGCGTACAGATTAGTCTGCTCCACCATCAGATTCACCAGTGGGCTGGTGGTGGGGGGCAAGTGGCAGGGGGGTCTGGGGTCTGAAAGATGCACCAAAGAAAGTTTAGAATAAAAGTTTTTTTTTTCTTCTAACTTTTCCCTTCTTTCCCTGCCTAACGGTGCCTCTCCCTCACTGACCCTAACCTACCTGGGTGGCGATGGGTGCAGGAGGGTGATGGATGGCGATTAGGGGGGACTCAGGAGCTGGTGCTGGACGATGCTGCCGGGTGCTCGTGCAGAACAGGAAGAGGAGGGGACAGAGGAGCGCATGAAGTTTGAATCTCGCGCCTCTCTCCCCTGCACCAATCAGCACCCTGGACAGCGGCATTCAGCACCAGAGCCAGCGCCGCCTCTCCAAATCCTCCGACTGCGATAGGTGGTGTATAATTACGCCACCGATCGCAGTCTTTTTCTGGTTCATCGGGTCACCGGAGACCCGAATGGACCGGAAACGCAGAAAACCGCAGGTCTGAATTGACCTGCGGTTTTCTGCGATCGCCGATACGGGGGGGTCAAATGACCCCCCCCTGCATTGTTACAGGATGCCGGCTGAATGATTTCAGCCGGCATCCCGTTCCGATTAACCCCTGCGGCGCCGAAATCGCGATTTAAAGCCATGACGTACCAGTACGTCATGGGTCCTTAAGGACTCGGGAAACATGCCGTACCGGTACGTCATGCGTCCTTAAGGGGTTAAGACGTATTTTTTTTCTTATTAATACACCCTTCAAAAAATATATAATAATCAAAATTCACCACAGAACGGCTAATATGAAGTACGTATATTTCCTAATAATACATCCTGTAAATGGCTGTAGTACAATGTAACTTCACCGCAGAAAGGCAATTAAGACATATTCTTTTTCCTAATTAAACACCCCCCAAAAAAATTATAACAATCAAAATTCACCACAGAATGGCTAATAGGATGCAGGTATATTTCCTATTAATACACCCCGTAAATGGCTGTAGTACAATGTAACCTCACCGCAGAATGGCAATTAAGATGTATTCTTTTTCCTATTAATACACCCCCAAAAAAAGTATAACAATCAAAATTCACCACAGAACGGCTAATAGGATGCAGGTATATTTCCTATTAATACACCCCGTAAATGGCTGTAGTACAATGTAACTTCACCGCAGAACGACAATTAAGACAAATTCTTTTTCCTATTAATACACCCCCAAAAAAGTATAACAGTCAAAATTTACCGCAGAATGGCTAATAGGACCTACGTATATTTCCTATTAATACACCTTGTTAATGGCTATAGTACAATGTAACTTTGCCGCAGAACGGCAGTTAAGATGTATTCTATTTCCTTATTTTATGTTAATTTATTACATTATATAAAATGTACTATAAATGTGTACCCCATGTGTATGCTTTAATACCATGTGCTATCACCTATGTATTTAATTTGATTTCATAATTTGTTATATGATATTCATTGCCCAGCTCTACCACTCTGTACACAAATTTGCTATTATATGTCTTTAATATTTTTGATTTGTATTCTTAAAAACAATAAAAATTGTTAACAAAAAAAAGATGTATTCTATTTCCTATTAATACACCCCCCCCCCCCCCAAAAAAAAAGTATAACAATCAAAATTCACCACAGAACGGGTAATAGGATGTAGGTGTATTTCCTATTAATACACCCCGTAAATGGCTGTAGTACAATGCCACTTCACCGCAGAACAGCAATTAAAACATATTATTTTCCTTTGTTAACCACCTCAGCCCCCAGTGCTTAAACACCCTGAAAGACCAGGCCACTTTTTACACTTCTGACCTACACTACTTTCACCGTTTATTGCTCGGTCATGCAACTTACCACCCAAATGAATTTTACCTCCTTTTCTTCTCACTAATAGAGCTTTCATTTGGTGGTATTTCATTGCTGCTGACATTTTTACTTTTTTTGTTATTAATCGAAATTTAACGATTTTTTTGCAAAAAAATGACATTTTTCACTTTCAGTTGTAAAATTTTGCAAAAAAAACGACATCCATATATAAATTTTGCTCTAAATTTATTGTTCTACATGTCTTTGATAAAAAAAAAATGTTTGGGTAAAAAAAAAATGGTTTGGGTAAAAGTTATAGCGTTTACAAACTATGGTACAAAAATGTGAATTTCCGCTTTTTGAAGCAGCTCTGACTTTCTGAGCACCTGTCATGTTTCCTGAGGTTCTACAATGGCCAGACAGTACAAACACCCCACAAATGACCCCATTTCGGAAAGTACACACCCTAAGGTATTCGCTGATGGGCATAGTGAGTTCATAGAACTTTTTATTTTTTGTCACAAGTTAGCGGAAAATGATGATTTTTTTCTTTTTTTTTTTTTTTCTTACAAAGTCTCATATTCCACTAACTTGTGACAAAAAATAAAAACTTCCATGAACTCACTATGCCCATCACGAAATACCTTGGGGTCTCTTCTTTCCAAAATGGGGTCACTTGTGGGGTAGTTATACTGCCCTGGCATTCTAGAGGCCCAAATGTGTGGTAAGGAGTTTGAAATCAAATTCTGTAAAAAATGACCTGTGAAATCCGAAAGGTGCTCTTTGGAATATGGGCCCCTTTGCCCACCTAGGCTGCAAAAAAGTGTCACACATCTGGTATCTCTGTACTCAGGAGAAGGTGGGGAATGTGTTTTGGGGTGTCATTTTACATATACCCATGCTGGGTGAGAGAAATATCTTGGCAAAATACAACTTTTCCCATTTTTTTATACAAAGTTGGCATTTGACCAAGATATTTATCTCACCCAGCATGGGTATATGTAAAAAGACACCCCAAAACACATTCCTCAACTTCTCCTGAATACAGAGATACCAGATGTGTGACACTTTTTTGCAGCCTAGGTGGGCAAAGGGGCCCATATTCCAAACAGCACCTTTCGGATTTCACAGGTCATTTTTTACAGAATTTGATTTCAAACTCCTTACCACACATTTGGGCCCCTAGAATGCCAGGGCAGTATAACTACCCCACAAGTGACCCCATTTTGGAAAGAAGACACCCCAAGGTATTCCGTGAGGGGCATGGCGAGTTCCTAGAATTTTTTATTTTTTGTCGCAAGTTAGTGGAAAATGCTGATTTTTTTTTTTTTTTTTTTTCATACAAAGTCTCATATTCCACTAACTTATGACAAAAAATAAAAACTTCCATGAACTCACTATGCCCATCAGCGAATACCTTGGGGTCTCTTCTTTCCAAAATGGGGTCACTTGTGGGGTAGTTATACTGCCCTGGCATTCTAGGGGCCCAAATGTGTGGTAAGGAGTTTGAAATCAAATTCTGTAAAAAATGACCTGTGAAATCCGAAAGGTGCTCTTTGGAATGTGGGCCCCTTTGCCCACCTAGGCTGCAAAAAAGTGTCACACATCTGGTATCTCCGTATTCAGTAGAAGTTGGGGAATGTGTTTTGGGGTGTCTTTTTACATACAGGGAGTGCAGAATTATTAGGCAAGTTGTATTTTTGAGGATTAATTTTATTATTGAACAACAACCATGTTCTCAATGAACCCAAAAAACTCATTAATATCAAAGCTGAATATTTTTGGAAGTAGTTTTTAGTTTGTTTTTAGTTTTAGCTATTTTAGGGGGATATCTGTGTGTGCAGGTGACTATTACTGTGCATAATTATTAGGCAACTTAACAAAAAACAAATATATACCCATTTCAATTATTTATTTTTACCAGTGAAACCAATATAACATCTCAACATTCACAAATATACATTTCTGACATTCAAAAACAAAACAAAAACAAATCAGTGACCAATATAGCCACCTTTCTTTGCAAGGACACTCAAAAGCCTGCCATCCATGGATTCTGTCAGTGTTTTGATCTGTTCACCATCAACATTGCGTGCAGCAGCAACCACAGCCTCCCAGACACTGTTCAGAGAGGTGTACTGTTTTCCCTCCTTGTAAATCTCACATTTGATGATGGACCACAGGTTCTCAATGGGGTTCAGATCAGGTGAACAAGGAGGCCATGTCATTAGATTTTCTTCTTTTATACCCTTTCTTGCCAGCCACGCTGTGGAGTACTTGGACGCGTGTGATGGAGCATTGTCCTGCATGAAAATCATGTTTTTCTTGAAGGATGCAGACTTCTTCCTGTACCACTGCTTGAAGAAGGTGTCTTTCAGAAACTGGCAGTAGGACTGGGAGTTGAGCTTGACTCCATGCTCAACCCGAAAAGGCCCCACAAGCTCATCTTTGATGATACCAGCCCAAACCAGTACTCCACCTCCACCTTGCTGGCGTCTGAGTCGGACTGGAGCTCTCTGCCCTTTACCAATCCAGCCACGGGCCCATCCATCTGGCCCATCAAGACTCACTCTCATTTCATCAGTCCATAAAACCTTAGAAAAATCAGTCTTGAGATATTTCTTGGCCCAGTCTTGTGTGTCTTGTTCAGTGGTGGTCGTCTTTCAGCCTTTCTTACCTTGGCCATGTCTCTGAGTATTGCACACCTTGTGCTTTTGGGCACTCCAGTGATGTTGCAGCTCTGAAATATGGCCAAACTGGTGGCAAGTGGCATCTTGGCAGCTGCACGCTTGACTTTTCTCAGTTCATGGGCAGTTATTTTGCGCCTTGGTTTTTCCACACGCTTCTTGCGACCCTGTTGACTATTTTGAATGAAACGCTTGATTGTTCGATGATCACGCTTCAGAAGCTTTGCAATTTTAAGAGTGCTGCATCCCTCTGCAAGATATCTCACTATTTTTGACTTTTCTGAGCCTGTCAAGTCCTTCTTTTGACCCATTTTGCCAAAGGAAAGGAAGTTGCCTAATAATTATGCACACCTGATATAGGGTGTTGATGTCATTAGACCACACCCCTTCTCATTACAGAGATGCACATCACCTAATATGCTTAATTGGTAGTAGGCTTTCGAGCCTATACAGCTTGGAGTAAGACAACATGCATAAAGAGGATGATGTGGTCAAAATACTCATTTGCCTAATAATTCTGCACGCAGTGTATACCCATGCTGGGTGAGATAAATATCTTGGTCAAATGCCAACTTTGTATAAAAAAATGGAAAAAGTTGTCTTTTGCCAAGATATTTCTCTCACCCAGCATGGGTATATGTAAAATGACACCCCAAAACACATTCCCCACCTTCTCCTGAGTACGAAGATACCAGATGTGTCACACTTTTTTGCAGCCTAGGTGGGCAAAGGGGCCCATATTCCAAAGAGCACCTTTCGGATTTCACTCGTCATTTTTTACAGAATTTGATTTCAAACTCCTTACCACACATTTGGGCCCCTAGAATGCCAGGGCAGTATAACTACCCCACAAGTGACCCCATTTTGGAAAGAAGAGACCCCAAGGTATTCGCTGATGGGCATAGTGAGTTCATGTTAGTTTTTATTTTTTGTCACAAGTTAGTGGAATATGAGACTTTGTATGAAAAAAAAAAAAAAAAAAAAATCATCATTTTCCACTAACTTGTGACAAAAAATAAAAAATTCTAGGAACTCGCCATGCCCCTCACGGAATACCTTGGGGTGTCTTCTTTCCAAAATGGGGTCACTTGTGGGGTAGTTATACTGCCCTGGCATTTTCCAGGGGCCCTAATGTGTGGTAAGTAGGTAAATGACCAGTGAAATCCGAAAGGTGCTCTTTGGAATGTGGGCCCCTTTGCCCACCTAGGCTGCAAAAAAGTGTCACACATCTGGTATCGCCGTATTCAGGAGACGTTGGGGAATGTGTTTTGGGGTGTCTTTTTACATATACCCATGCTGGGTGAGAGAAATATCTTGGCAAAAGACAACTTTTTCCATTTTTTTTATACAAAGTTGGCATTTGACCAAGATATTTATCTCACCCAGCATGGGTATATGTAAAATGACACCCCAAAACACATTGCCCAACTTCTCCTGAGTACGGCGATACCAGATGTGTGACACTTTTTTGCAGCCTAGATGCGCAAAGGGGCCCAAATTCCTTTTAGGAGGGCATTTTTAGACATTTGGATACCAGACTTCTTCTCACGCTTTGGGGCCCCTAGAATGCCAGGGCAGTATAAATACCCCACATGTGACCCCATTTTGGAAAAAAGACACCCCAAGGTATTCAATGAGGGGCATGGCGAGTTCATAGAATTTTTTTTTTTTTGGCACAAGTTAGCGGAAATTGATATTTTTTATTTTTTTCTCACAAAGTCTCCCGTTCCGCTAACTTGGGACAAAAATTTCAATCTTTCATGGACTCAATATGCCCCTCACGGAATACCTGGGGGTGTCTTCTTTCCGAAATGGGGTCACATGTGGGGTATTTATACTGTCCTGGCATTCTAGGGGCCCTAAAGCGTGAGAAGAAGTCTGGAATATAAATGTCTAAAAAATTTTACGCATTTGGATTCCGTGAGGGGTATGGTGAGTTCATGTGAGATTTTATTTTTTGTCACAAGTTAGTGGAATATGTGACTTTGTAAGAAAAAAATAAAAATTCCGCTAACTTGGGCCAAAAAAAAGACTGAATGCAGCCTTACAGGGGGGGGGGGGGGGGGGATCAATAACAGGGGGGTGATCAATGACAGGGGGGTGATCAGGGAGTCTATATGGGGTGATCACCCAACTGTCATTGATCACCCCCCTGTAAGGCTGCATTCAGACGTCCGTATGATTTTTACGGATCCGATCAGTCTATCAGTGGATCCGTAAAAATCATGCGGACATCTGAATGGAGCTTTACAGGGGGGTGATCAATGACAGAGGGGTAATCAATGACAGGGGGGTGATCAGGGAGTCTATATGGGGTGATCACCACAGTCATTGATCACTCCCCTGTAAGGCTGCATTCAGACGTCCGTATGATTTTTACGGATCCGATCAGTCTATCAGTGGATCCGTAAAAATCATGCGGACATCTGAATGGAGCTTTACAGGGGGGTGATCAATGACAGAGGGGTAATCAATGACAGGGGGGTGATCAGGGAGTCTATATGGGGTGATCACCTCCGTCATTGATCACTCCCCTGTAAGGCTGCATTCAGACGTCCGTATGATTTTTACGGATCCGATCAGTCTATCAGTGGATCCGTAAAAATCATGCGGACATCTGAATGGAGCTTTACAGGGGGGTGATCAATGACAGAGGGGTAATCAATGACAGGGGGGTGATCAGGGAGTCTATATGGGGTGATCACCACAGTCATTGATCACGCCCCTGTAAGGCTGCATTCAGACGTCCGTATGATTTTTACGGATCCGATCAGTCTATCAGTGGATCCGTAAAAATCATGCGGACATCTGAATGGAGCTTTACAGGGGGGTGATCAATGACAGGGGGGTAATCAATGACAGGGGGGTGATCAGGGAGTCTATATGGGGTGATCACCACAGTCATTGATCACTCCCCTGTAAGGCTCCATTCAGACGTCCGTATGATTTTTACGGATCCGATCAGTCTATCAGTGGATCCGTAAAAATCATGCGGACATCTGAATGGAGCTTTTGTCACGGAACCATGAACCAGACGTACAACAAGAGATAAGTGAAAATAAGAAGGCTTTATTGAACATAAAGCTGTAAAGCAAAAGTCCAAACGAATGGTGAAACCGAAGCAGAGTCTTTGAGAGGCCAGAGATCAGGAACCAGAAGGGTAGTCAGACGAAGCCAGGATCAGGAACCAGCAGGGTAGTCAGACGAAGCCAGGATCAGGAACCAGCAGGGTAGTCAGACGAAGCCAGGATCAGGAACCAGAAGCAGCAACAGTCTTAGAAGCATGTGAACACAGGAGGACCAAGCAAGGAACTGAAGCCACAGACCTCCTATATATATGAGCTAGGCATCCAGCTCCTCCCAGTGGGAAGGAGGAGCCGCAGGGTGGAAGGCTACAAGAAACCCAGAAACCAAGATGGCCGCCAGCACATGTCAAACGAAGGAGAACAGCAAGAAGGTAAGACCATGACAGTACCCCCCCCTCAAGGGCCCCTCCTCCGCGGAGCAAAAAACGGTTTCTGAGGGAAGCGTGCGTGGAAGGCTCGGAGCAAGGCAGGAGCATGGACATCTGCGGAGGGAACCCAGGAACGCTCCTCTGGACCATAACCACGCCAATGGACCAAAAACTGCACCCGACCGCGGACCAGGCGTGAGTCCAGGATATTGCTCACCTCATACTCCTCATGATTGCCCACTCGGACCGGACGAGGCCGAGGAACCGAGGAAGTGAAACGATTACACACCAGTGGCTTCAACAGGGAGACATGAAACACGTTAGAGATCCGCATGCCAGGAGGAAGCGCAAGGGCATAGGCTACCGGGTTTACCCTGCGAAGCACTCGGAAGGGACCAACAAAGCGAGGCGCCAGCTTGGGAGTGGGCACTCGAAGGTTGAGGTTGCGGGTGGACAACCATACACGGTCTCCGACCTGGTAGGAAGGAGCAGGCGCTCGTCTGCGATCAGCCTGGAGTCTCTGGCGCTGCGCAGAGGCCTCAAGGGACTTCTGGATCTGTACCCAAGAAGCACGTAGGACGGAAAGGTGATCCTCCACAGCCGGAATATCCTGGGGAGAGAATACCTCCGGTAACACGGCAGGTTGGAACCCATAATTGGCCATGAAGGGAGACGTCCCAGAGGAAGAGTTCACCGCCGTGTTCCTGGCAAACTCAGCCCAAGGCAGAAGGTCAACCCAATTGTCTTGGTGATCGGAGACATAGCAACGAAGGAATTGCTCCAAGGCCTGATTGGATCGTTCTGCGGCCCCATTGGACTGAGGGTGGTAGGCCGAGGAGAAGGAGAGATGAATCCCCAACTGGGAGCAAAAGGCGCGCCAGAACCTGGACACAAACTGACTCCCCCGATCCGACACAATCTCCTTGGGCAAACTGTGCAACCGGAAGACCTCCCTGGCAAAAATCGTGGCCAACTCTTGTGCAGAGGGTAACTTCTTGAGAGGAACACAGTGGCACATTTTGGAAAACCAATCCACAATCATGAGAATGACCGTATGGCCTCGGGATGCAGGGAGGTCCACAATGAAATCCATCCCCAGGTGTGACCATGGGCGCTCCCCGGTGGCTATGGGTTGCAGAAGGCCCAACGGAAGGTGCCGAGGGGACTTACTCTGGGCACAAACGGAGCATGCCGCTACATATGCGGCGATGTCGGAACGTAGGGAAGGCCACCAGAACAGACGTGAAACAGCCCAGGACAGCTGATTCTTTCCAGGATGCCCCGCGGTCTTGGAGTTATGGTAGGTTCGCAACAACCGAGTGCGCAACTCCTCAGGCACAAAACATCTGCCATTGGGTCTCCCAGGGGGAGCACCAGATTGAGCCGCCAAAATCTGCTCACCCAGGGGAGAGGTCAGGCTGGTGCGAATGGCGGCCAGGATCTGATTCGGAGGTATGACCGAAGTCGGAATCGACTCCTCCCTGGACAGCTCGGAGTACTGCCGTGATAGGGCATCCGCCCTGATGTTCTTGGAACCGGGTAGGTAGGAGACCACGTAATTAAAACGTGACAAGAACAGAGCCCATCTGGCCTGACGTGGTGTCAATCTCTTGGCCTCAGAAAGGTAGGTCAGATTCTTATGGTCCGTCAGGATGAGAACCGGAACCACCGAACCCTCGAGCAAGTGCCTCCATTCTTTAAGGGCCTGCACGATGGCCAATAACTCCCTGTCACCAATCTGATAGTTGCACTCCGCGGAAGTTTCCGGGAGTAAAACCCACAAGGAAGCAGAGGACCCTCTGGTGTTCTACGCTGAGACAGAAGGGCGCCTACTCCCGTCTCAGACGCGTCCACCTCGAGGACAAAGGGCAACCCAGGGTTGGGATGCGACAGAATCGGAGCCGACACAAAAGCGGACTTTAGGGCCTCAAAAGCTCGGATGGCCTCGAGCGGCCAGACCTGGGAATTACTGCCCTTCCTGGTCAGATCCGTGAGAGGCTTGGCCAGCATGGAAAAGTCCCTGATGAACTTCCGATAATAATTGGCGAAGCCCAAAAAGCGCTGCAGGGAACGAAGACCACTGGGCTGGGGCCACTGTAAGACAGCCGAAACCTTCTCAGGATCCATGGAGAACCCCTCAGCGGAAATGATGTAACCTAAGAAGGTTACCTGGGATCGGTGAAATTCGCATTTCTCAAGCTTACCGAACAGCTTGTTCTCTCGTAACCGTTGCAACACTCGTCTGACATCCAGAATGTGGGCCTCCATGGATTCAGAATATACCAAGATGTCATCCAAATAGACCACCACACACTGCTGCAACAGGTCACGGAAAACATCGTTGATGAATTCCTGAAAGACTGCGGGCGCATTGCACAACCCAAAGGGCATAACCAAGGATTCATAATGACCGGTCCTGGTGTTAAACGCGGTCTTCCACTCATCGCCCGCCTTGATCCTTACCAGGTTATATGCCGCCCTCAGGTCGAGTTTGGTAAAGACCGTGGCCCCTTTAAGGCGATCGAACAGATCGGAAATCAAGGGTATCGGGTAAGCGTTCTTGATCGTGATGCGATTGAGACCCCTGTAATCGATGCAAGGCCTCAACTCACCGCCCTTCTTTTTCACAAAGAAAAATCCAGCCCCTGCCGGGGACGAGGATTTGCGAATGTGTCCGCGTGAAAGCGCCTCCCTCACGTACTCCTCCATGGCCTCATTCTCCGCTACCGACAGTGGATAGACTTTGCCACGAGGAGGAACGGCACCAGGTTGTAACTCTATGGCACAATCGTATGGGCGGTGCGGAGGTAGGGCAACCTCGCGCACCTTATCGAATACATCCCGGTACTCCTCGTATTCAGGAGGCAACAGAGAGTCCGAGGAAGTACACAGCAACTTGACAGACCCATGGATGCAACTAGCCCCACACTGCGGTGACCACGAGAGGATCTCGGCCGATCTCCAATCGAAAGTCGGATTATGCTTCTGGAGCCAGGGGTACCCCAAGACCACCGAGTAGTGTGGAGACGAAATAACCTGGAGACAGACCGACTCTCTGTGAACGGCACCAATGGCTATCCCCACTGGAAGGGTCTCATGAGTCACGTGTGACGACAGAAGGGGTCTGCCGTCTATCGCCTCAAGAGCCAGTGGGGAACCTCGAGCCTGCAGAGGAATGGAATTGGCGGCAGCGAACACACTATCAATGAACAAACCACCAGCACCAGAGTCCACCAACGCCTGGGTCGTCACCGAGCCCCCGACCCAGGAGAGGACAACAGTGATCAGTGGTTTGTCAACACAGGAAACCGGGGACGAGGAGACTCCACCCAAGATCTGCCCCCGACAGGATCTCAGGTACGAGCGTTTCCCGGACGGTTCGGACATGCCAACCGAAAATGCCCACCGAGACCACAGTACATGCATCGACCCTCGCGTCTCCGGAGTACCCTCTCCCCCTCGGACAGGCGAGCAAACCCCAGCTGCATGGGTTCACCCCCAGACAAGTCATCCCCAGGAGGCGTGGGAGGAGAGGGAGGCACGGGTGGGACAGCAAACGTAGGCGCCAATCTGTTAGAAGACCTCCGCAGGCTCTCCTTAAAGGAAGGTCTCTCCCTGAGTCTGATGTCAATCAAAATCAGGAAAGAAATAAGAGACTCGAGCTCCACTGGTAGGTCCTTAGCTGCAACCTCATCCTTCAAGGCATCCGAGAGACCATGAGAGAAAGCAGCGACCAGAGCCTCATTATTCCAGCCCACCTCTGCTGCCAGGGTACGAAACTCAATGGCGTATTCAGCTACGGATCGTGAACCCTGTCTGATGGACATAAGGAGCTTCGCAGCAGAGGCAGCACGAGCCGGCACATCGAATACCTTCCGAAGAGAAGCAACAAAACCGGAAAACTCGGCAACCACCGGATTGTTGTTCTCCCATAAAGGGCTGGCCCAGGCCAAGGCCTTGTCCGAGAGCAGCGAGATCAAGAAGCCCACCTTTGATCTCTCAGTAGGAAAGGCATGTGGCAGCAACTCGAAATAAATGCCTACCTGGTTAAGGAAACCTCGGCACTGAGTTGGCTCTCCCCCAAAGCGCTGTGGAAGAGGGGCAGAACCGGTCATACCCCGAAACACCGCAGGCGCAACAACAGGTGTCGGGGTAGACTCTGGCGCAACAACCGGAGCGGCAGTAGGAGCGACAACCGACCCATCGGCAACGGGAGCGAAATGAGCCGTGCGTTCAAGCAGGGTTTGCAACGCCACAGCGAACCGACCCAACAGGTGATCCTGCTGATCAAGTCTGGCAACCAGCATGGGTAGCGAGGATGGCCCTGTACCGTCAGAACTCATGGCTTGGTCCTAATGTCACGGAACCATGAACCAGACGTACAACAAGAGATAAGTGAAAATAAGAAGGCTTTATTGAACATAAAGCTGTAAAGCAAAAGTCCAAACGAATGGTGAAACCGAAGCAGAGTCTTTGAGAGGCCAGAGATCAGGAACCAGAAGGGTAGTCAGACGAAGCCAGGATCAGGAACCAGCAGGGTAGTCAGACGAAGCCAGGATCAGGAACCAGCAGGGTAGTCAGACGAAGCCAGGATCAGGAACCAGAAGCAGCAGCAGTCTTAGAAGCATGTGAACACAGGAGGACCAAGCAAGGAACTGAAGCCACAGACCTCCTATATATATGAGCTAGGCATCCAGCTCCTCCCAGTGGGAAGGAGGAGCCGCAGGGTGGAAGGCTACAAGAAACCCAGAAACCAAGATGGCCGCCAGCACATGTCAAACGAAGGAGAACAGCAAGAAGGTAAGACCATGACAGCTTTACAGGGGGGTGATCAATGACAGAGGGGTAATCAATGACAGGGGGGTGATCAGGGAGTCTATATGGGGTGATCACCACAGTCATTGATCACTCCCCTGTAAGGCTGCATTCAGACGTCCGTATGATTTTTACGGATCCGATCAGTCTATCAGTGGATCCGTAAAAATCATGCGGACATCTGAATGGAGCTTTACAGGGGGGTGATCAATGACAGGGGGGTGATCAGGGAGTCTATATGGGGTGATCACCTCCGTCATTGATCACTCCCCTGTAAGGCTGCATTCAGACGTCCGTATGATTTTTACGGATCCGATCAGTCTATCAGTGGATCCGTAAAAATCATGCGGACATCTGAATGGAGCTTTACAGGGGGGTGATCAATGACAGGGGGGTAATCAATGACAGGGGGGTGATCAGGGAGTCTATATGGGGTGATCAGGGGTGATCAAGGGCTAATAAGGGGTTAATAAGTGACGGGGGGGGGTGTAGTGTAGTGGTGCTTGGTGCAACATATTACTGAGCTGCCTGTGTCCTCTGGTGGTCGATCCAAACAAAGGGGACCACCAGAGGACCAGGTAGCAGGTATATTAGACGCTGTTATCAAAACAGCGTCTAATATACCTGTTAGGGGTTAAAAAAATCACATCTCCAGCCTGCCAGCGAACGATCGCCGCTGGCAGGCTGGAGATCCACTCGCTTACCTTCCGATCCTGTGAACGCGCGCGCCTGTGTGCGCGCGTTCACAGGAAATCTCGCGTCTCGCGAGAGGACGCACCGGCGCGTCCACCCAGAACAACAGGACCGCCGCAAAGACGCAATCCTGCGTACGGCGGTCCTGAGGAGGTTAAAAGATATCAATACTATCCACTATAACAGTGACATCTACAGCACCCCATCCCCAAAACAGCGACTTCCACAGCCCCCACCCCTTAACACTGACCCCCCACAGTGCCCCGTCCCTTAAAATTGGACCTCCACAGCAGTTCACCCCCTTAACTTTGACCTTTACAGTAGCCTTTCCCTTTAACAGTGACTTTCACAGCATACCACCCCCTTAACAGTGGCCTTTATTGGATCTGGGGTGTGTCCTTTTGAACAGCTCACTCTAAGACAGCAGCACTGTACTGTCTGAGTGTGAGTTGCAGGGAGAAAGTCACCCTCCCTCCCACAGCTGCAGTTGACAGAAGTTGATTTTACATTCATTTTTTCAATCCCAGTCGACTCAGGAGTCGGAGGGGGCGGGGTTTTAAGTCTTTTGAGAGTGGACACATTGTGGCAGGGGGACGTGTCTAGGCTCCTTCCTGCAAGACTGACGTCCCTCTGTGCACCCTACTGGCTCATGTGCATACCAAATAAACTGGATTTTCAGAGGATAAAAACATCTATTGCTGGAACAAAGGCACATCTTGAAATAAGGTACTAAGTGCTATTAGGCCATGGCTTTACTTCAATAGCGATTATCCTGGTGACAGATTTCCTTTAACGCTCTCCTACAGCAGTAAAGATAAATGGCTGGATTGTTATGGAAACCTGGAGTAAAACTGCGTATGTGGAGGCTGGAGGACCTGTGAGCTTCTATTGGCTGATAAGGGTCATGTGACCAAGCTTCTATTGGATAATGCTTTTTTTGAGAATATCTCAGTAACGGAACGTCCTACAGAGCTGAGACCTGGTCTAAAACCTTCCCGGACACCTGATGTACCTGTGTGACAAATTTTGTAATTGTAAATACGACGGTACGGATTCCTTTAGTGGACATACACACACACACACACACACACATATACACACATACACTCAGCTTTATATATTAGATGATGCCTCCCTATCCTTTACCTACACTACTAATAATCTTTCCCTGAACTTCTAAATCGTTTTTCAGCAAAATAAAGTCTTTCCTACCACTGTCCCTAGCGCCTGTCACATCTTTCCCTGCACTAAGTACACTGGAAAATGGCAGAATCCAAGATGGCTGAGGCTATTTATAGAGCTGTGACATCACAGGGGCTGGCTGCTGATTGGCTGCATGCATGGCATTGTGGGGGATCCCTCGGTCCCAGAGTTCTTTGCTCCATATCCTAACATGTGCAGCAGCCATTTTAGGAAAAAATTTGATTCGCTACCACGAAGCGTGAGGAAATTAGGCTTCGGTGCGAATCAAATTTTTCATGAAATTCGGATCAAATTTCTACTTTGTTAACTTCAATTCGCTCATCTCTAATCATAACATACATATAAAATGCAGTTAATCAGTACTAAACAGTGCAAGTTAACACTTTCAAGCGAAATAAAGTAAGAAGTTTATAACTTTGCATAGAGGTAACAGGGGCAAATGTCCACAAATGTCCAGACTTCACAATACCCCTTCTCCAGGTCACTACACAAGGTTAATATGGTTGACACATTTGTTTGATTTGGTTACCTTGATCTACATTTAAGAAAAGTCAAAAGTCAAATGAATGCAGATTTATAGAAAATTCTGAAGGGTTCACAGACTTTCAAGCACCACTGTACGTCTCATACAGGAAAAAAAAAGTTTTTCTAATTTTTGCATGCATCCAATTTCTGAGATACACCATCAAAAATATTATTTGAATTTGTAATGTTACAGAAGCACATATAAATTTACTCTTTATTCATTAAAATAGTTATGTAATATGGAGTTAATTTAAAAGTAATAATGCAACAATGTATGAAAACATTTAAAAAAGCATCACCCATACAAGTGTGTCTCTTACTTTTCTTTGAGTCTGTATCAGACTTACAAGTGTAGCATGCTAGATAACTTGTCATTTGTTACTACATTTTACCTTTCATGTTTCTTTCTTATATATCCATGGCCACTATTTACTAATGTAATGTAAAGATAACAAGACTGCTTCTATATGGTAACAGCAGGGTCTAAGGGAATCTGTCACCCTGATGTTGGACTATTATCTACAGTAATACATGCATACTACTGTAGATATAGAGTCCACATCAATGTTTTTAATTTTCCTACTGCTCCCTGTTCTCTGCTGTCAGTGCTAAGATCTGCACTGAAATACAGTCTGGACTGCTTTTCTATTCTAACATAATGGAGAGGACTCATGTGCGCATGCACGGCAGTCCTGCAAAATGTATTGAAAAGCAGCTCTGAGCACTGACAGCGGGGGGATGGAGGGTAGTAGGAAAATAAAAAATAGTTATCTGAACTCCAGATCTGTATTACTACTCATGTATTGCTATGGAAAATTGTCCAAAATCGGGGTGACAGACTCTCTTTAATTTCTTGTGTAGAAGAAAAAATTGGAACTGTTCAGAATTGTTTATTGCAGGTGGTGTAGATAATTGACTATGGTGACCAGAGTCTAGGGACATCACTAGGTTCAGGGGGGCTACTGGCTTTCCTTAAGGAGGCCAGATACGTATGCTTATTTAGTGACAAGGGGAGAAAAATGGATAAATGAGGTTTCCTCCAAAGTCTTTCTAGTGCCACTTTCTGGAAGTGGCTCCCTATATAGGTCATGTTTAACTTTTTAACAAGCCTTGTAGCATAACAAGGAAAAATAGCCAAGTCAGAATACTAGAGTTCCCTATAGGAATTATTCATAACAAAGTCCTTCAAATTGTACTATAATTGGTTTTCTGGCTGTACAGCCGTCTAACAGTGAGCCAAATGTGTTTGGGCTACTACTTAGTGAATTCAGGCACCACTAGTAGTTGACACATATAGACACATATCTAAACTCTTGCGAAAAATCAAATACACTGATTCAATTTGCTTTGGCATAAAGAAGGGAATACCATGGCCACCCTCACAACATTGAAGAGGAAAATTTGATAAATTGCCTGTAAGTTTCTAATAATATGTGCATGTAGGAAGCCATGTAAAAAACGGAAGGGGCTTCTCATCTTCATGTAGGAATTCTTCATACAAATACCTTAAATGATCTAGGATTGGGCACGTGTTTAGGAGGAGGTCATCATGAAGGTTTCTATTTTTACACTCCATCTGCTGTGTATGGAATATTGTTGTGTACTATATCTATTACACTCTACAAATGTGTTTAATTAGTGCTGCAAGACTTATGCTGTCTTATTTGTAACTATGAATAGTAAGAAAAGCAGATGGTGGAGAACATTTATAGACATCTTCAATTGTCAGAAATTCAGCTGCAAAACAGAAAACTAGTGGCATTCCTATAAATCACAAGATGTGGAGCACAGACTATGCTTGCTGCGCGTATGGTGCTCTTGAGTTCTTCATTTCTGCCACAATTACAGAAGGAATTATAGAAAATCCAGCCCCATTTGTAGATTTCTACTAAGGACTACAACATTATATACATATACCATAAAATTAACAGTATACACATGTTTATAAGTAAAGTTGAGTACAGTTTATTAATATTGTTACTCACAGACTCCAAAGAAGATACAATAACAACACATAAGAGGAAATAGCATGCAATATACACTCACCTAAAGAATTATTAGGAACACCTGTTCTATTTCTCATTAATGCAATTATCTAGTCAACCAATCACATGGCAGTTGCTTCAATGCATTTAGGGGTGTGGTCCTGGTCAAGACAATCTCCTGAACTCCAAACTGAATGTCAGAATGGAAAAGAAAGGTGATTTAAGCAATTTTGAGCGTGGCATGGTTGTTGGTGCCAGACGGGCCGGTCTGAGTATTTCACAATCTGCTCAGTTACTGGGATTTTCACGCACAACCATTTCTAGGGTTTACAAAGAATGGTGTGAAAAGGAAAAAACATCCAGTATGCGGCAGTCCTGTGGGCAAAAATGCTTTGTGGATGCTAGAGGTCAGAGGAGAATGGGCCGACTGATTCAAGCTGATAGAAGAGCAACGTTGACTGAAAAAACCACTCGTTACAACCGAGGTATGCAGCAAAGCATTTGTGAAACCACAACACGCACAACCTTGAGGCGGATGGGCTACAACAGCAGAAGACCCCACCGGGTACCACTCATCTCCACTACAAATAGGAAAAAGAGGCTACAATTTGCACGAGCTCACCAAAATTGGACTGTTGAAGACTGGAAAAATGTTGCCTGGTCTGATGAGTCTCGATTTCTGTTGAGACATTCAAATGGTAGAGTCCGAATTTGGCGTAAACAGAATGAGAACATGTATCCATCCTCTGATGGCTACTTCCAGCAGGATAATGCACCATGTCACAAAGCTCGAATAATTTCAAATTGGTTTCTTGAACATGACAATGAGTTCACTGTACTAAAATGGCCCCCACAGTCACCAGATCTCAACCCAATAGAGCATCTTTGGGATGTGGTGGAACGGGAGCTTCGTGCCCTGGATGTGCATCTCTCAAATCTCCATCAACTGCAAGACGCTATCCTATCAATATGGGCCAACATTTCTAAAGAATGCTATCAGCACCTTGTTGAATCAATGCCACGTAGAATTAAGGCAGTTCTGAAGGCAAAAGGGGGTCCAACACCGTATTAGTATGGTGTGCCTAATAATTCTTTAGGTGAGTGTATATGCAGTACCCTGCAACAGGGTTACTGCAAAAGGGTAATTGTTGTAATGTTGTATTGCTAGGAGAAATGTTCTAATTTGCTGTATTTGTGTACCAACAGCATAGTACGGACAAACAGAGGCTTGCTCATCCCCTTAGGTTACAAGGAAATTAACCTGGGTTCACAACTTAGTTGGAGAGAGCCTGTGCTTAGCTGAGGAAGACAGATGAATCATGTTGTATGAGCTCCCCAGAGCTAGGCCCCAGTTTCAGAGAACCATCATCTCTGAGACTACAACTATCTAAACAAGCTACTTTACTTTACTACAAAAGTGCTCCTGAGAGAGAAAGGAAACTAGAAAGTCCAGTATCTACAATGCCATGCATTGGAGTCAGTCAGCAAGGTATTGTACATGATTAAGGCAGAGAGAGACTTTGCTGCTGTGAGGGGGAATATTGCTAATGCTCTCTTCCAAACTTTAATATGGTTTGGCCAGCTGTACCTTAATTCTGTACCCCTTAGTCTGGCAATTACAGAACATATACCCAGAATCTCAATTGCATTCCTAAAGTTCTGCAGGGAGACTTTAGAGAAAGAGGGAAGGAGTACTCCAACCTCCATAATTGCTGCTGTCCGTACATTGCTACTGGGAGGAACTGCACTTCTTAGGAAACTGTCTTGCCTTCAGGTAACAAGAAATAGCTGTTTTGGCACCGTTTTTTGTTATTTACAACATTCATCTGACAGGTTAGATTATGTGGTATTTTTATAGAGCAGGTTGTCATGGACGCGGAAATACCTAATATGTATACTTTTTTATTTATGTAAGTTTTACACAATAATATTTTTGAAACAAAAAAAAATCATGTTTTAGTGTCTCCATATTCTGAGAGCCATAGTTTTTTCAGTTTTTGGGCGATTATCTTAGGTAGGGTCTCATTTTTTGCGGGATGAGATGACGGTTTGATTGGCACTATTTTGGGGTGCATATGACTTTTTGATCGCTTGCTATTACACTTTTTGTGATGTAAGGTGACAAAAAATGGTTTATTTAGCACAGTTTTTATTTTTTATTTTTTACGGTGTTCACCTAAGGGGTTAGGTTATGTGATATTTTTATAGAGCCAGTCGATACGGACGTGGCGATACCTAATATTTATACATTTTATGTAAGTTTTACACAATAACAGCTTTTTTAAAACAAAAAAAATGATGTTTTAGTGTCTCCATATTCTGAGCCATAGTTTTATTTTTTTTGGGGGCGATTGTCTAAGGTAGGGGCTAATTTTTTGCGGGATGAGGTGATGGTTAGATTGGTACTATTTTGGTGGGCGTACGCCTTTTTGATCGCTTGCTGTTGTACTTTTTGTGATGTAAGGTGACAATTTTTTTAAAATTTAGTACAGTTTTTTTTATTTTATATTTTACGGTGTTCATCTGAGGGGTTAGGTCATGTGATATGTTTATAGAGCTGGTCGATACGGACGCGACGATACCTAATATGTCTATATGTCTTTTCCCTATTTTTTACAATTCTTTTTTACTTTATTTTTGGAAAAGGACGCTTTTTTTTTTTTTACTTGAGACTTTAAATTTTTTTGTAAAACTTAAACTTTATAAACTTTTTTTTTCACTTTATTATTTGTCCCACTCTGGGACTTCAACATTGCAGGGTCTGATCCCTGTTTCAATGCAGCACGATACAGCTGTGTTGTGCTGTATTGAACTGTTAGTGTATTACACTGTAAGACGCTAACAGTTGCCTAGGAGACCCAGCCTGTGGGCTGGGCCTCTTAGGCTTCCGTACATGCCAGGCCCCAAGCCTTGGAATGGCTTGGGGGTTGCCATGGCAACCATCGAGTCCCCGCCACAGCAGCGCAGGAGCCCCCGCCACAGCAGCGCAAACCTCCCATATGCCGTGGTCAGCGCTGACCGCGGCATATGAGGGGTTAATCCACCGGCATCTGCGTTATCGCCGATGCTGGTGGATGCAGCAGGGATCCGTCTGTCAGTAACAGCCGGATCTCTGCCGCTGATCGCATGCGGGGGGGAGGAACGACTGCAGGACGAGAACGCTCGTCCTCTAGCGCTAAGTGCCGGCGATTTAGGACGAGCATCCTCGTCCTGGGTCATTAAGGGGTTAAAGAGAGACTTATTTATTTACTACAACTGGTCTGGTTATTGACACTATATGCAGGCCAGTTAATCTACACCTCCAGCCTCAAGATCAAGCGCACCCCAACTACCACCAGGCAGGCGACCCAACATCAGGGTGTGTCCCAAAGGTAGAAAAGCTTGCACCCTCCTGTCACTGCATAGCCATGGGGGGTATCGGTGTGAGGATTGCCACTGTGATCCTTGTGTACAACTATGATTGCCAGAGTTACTACCACTCTTATCCTCTACTCGCTTTTCTTGGGCTTGCTGCATATACAGGTGAAACTCGAAAAATTAGAATATCATGCAAAGTTCATTTATTTCAGTAATGCAGCTTAAAAGGTCAAACTAATATATGAGATAGACTCATTACATGCAAAGCGAGATATTTCAAGCCTTTATTTGGTATAATTTGGATGATTATGGCTTATAGCTTATGAAACCCCAAAGTCACAATTTTGAGGTACCCTTTGCTCAGGGGATATGGATTAATTAGCTGACTAGAGTGTGACACTTCGATCCTAGAATATTGAACCTTTTCACAAAATTCTAATTTTAAGCTGCATTAATGCAATTCCTTTTAATTTGCATTACTAAAATAAATGGACTTTTGCACGATGTTCTAATTTTTTGAGTTTCACCTGTAGAACATTTTACCATGTGTTCATGGGCAGACATATCATTATGATCAGTATCCATTGTGCACAGTGTCACGGATTCCACTTATAACTGAAACCACAACGCAGATGTGAACAGAGCCTAAGAAGAAAATGAATATTGGTATTGCTACCCACTACAGCTCCAGAGTACACTTCACAGTCTTGCGGTGCTCAGGGACAATACATTTGCAATGATTTATTGAAGTGTCTAAGAAACAAGACGGAGGAAAGCAATTAACTCCTACAGGACAGACAGTTTGATGGAGTCTAACCATTGTGAGTCACCATAATGCATTTGATTACATCGTATCCTTCAAAAAATACAAATGCCTTGTGAGGTCATGGATAAAAGAGGACAACTCACAGCCAAAACTTGAAACTTTTGTCCCCAGTGGAAAGTCAGCAACAGGGCTCCCCATCTACGATGTGCCATCTCGTCACCTTATGTGATATGATGTCACCTTATGTGATAGGGAAGCCTTTGAGATCTGACTGCTACCAGTGTACCAACTGCCCGGGGCAAGATCTGTCACATAACTGATACCTATAGTTTACACCCCTGGGGCTGCAGTTAGAAGCTAGTGTATTTTTGTCATTGGGTAAATTATTTGTCTTGACTTGGCCTCATCAACGGATACAGTCTGTACCAAAATTAGAAATATTAATCAGTTTATCTTTGTTCCTCTTGGACCGAGTATAAAATGTAAATTTCATTGAAGCTGGCTCAGTGGTCAATATATTGCATGCTGACCGTACATATGCATGTGTAAGGGGGTGCTCTAGCATCAGTTGGTTAGAGCACTGACCAGCAATCATTACACAACAGCACACTCAAACTAACCCCTTGTAACCTCTTGTTACTGTGCACTTTAATTGTTGATGCATCATGGAAGCTAAATGTATAATTATGCTTGCTTATATGTTATGCCCTAGTGCTTATATGCCAATTCCATATATTTATTTTCCAGATACTGCACTGTTCAACATTGAACTGGTGGGATGTATGGTCATGTGTGCAGATGCAGTAACATGGCACTGCATCCACCAATGTGGAGCCATAGTGTATAATGAGGTGTTTTGGTTCTTGGGAGAGAGAAGTGTGTACAGTATATTGAGAAAGTACAGAGAGTCTGTCAGGTGCAAGAAAAGTACAGCACAGGACTAACAAGGCAGTCTCCCTGTGTTCTGCCAAAACTGATCATTGAAATGGCAGGACCACTTCCAGCATGTTCCCGTGTTGAGAGCAACTAGAAGTGCTAAGCCCATTTTGGCCCTGCGTTCACTAAAGAACATGAGTTTCTCTGTGAGCACAATAGAGATTTTAACCATAAAGCTGTGTACTGAATAGACACTGAAACTGGCCAATTGTGTTGGTTACCATGTTATAGTCTACAGTCACACACTAAAAACTGAACATTTACGCAGATTTACACACACACCACAATTTAAATTATTTTTATAATATTTACTAGAAACATTAGGGGCGAGTGCCTGCTGCTGATCTTACCATCTAAAACATTAGGGGTGAGGGTCTGCTGCTGAGCTGACCCTCTAAAACATTAGGGGGAGGGCCTGCTGCTGATCTATCTATCTAAAACATTAGGGGTGAGGGTCTGCTGCTGATCTGACCATCTAAAACATTAGGGGTGAGGGCCTGCTGGTGATCTATCTATCTAAAACATTAGGGACGAGGGCCTGCTGCTGAGCTGACCCTCTAAAACATTAGGAGCGAGGGCAGCCTAATAAGTATGTTGATATGATGGAGGAGGGGGAGGACGAGAAAAGCAAGATTGAACCATATACCCTTTTTTTTATGGTGGAAGAGGTGCATGGGAATACAGTGTATTCAATACACCATAAAAGCCACATTTAAAGTGCCTTTAGATACAACCTGTCAGGAGCAATCCAGGCCTTGTTAATTTTGATAGGCCGATGCGCTTATCAGTTATTATGCCCCCAGCAGCACTAAATACCCGCTCTGACAACTCGCTGGCGGCAGGGCAGGCCAACACCTCCAAGGTGTAGAGCGCCAGTTCATGCCATGTGTCAAGCTTGGACACCAGGCTGTGCATCAGGTTGAAGGCGCTGCCAGAATGTCATGAAACTGTCCCAGGCCTTGGAGAGTGTTGCCCTGCCTCTGTTGAAACTAATGATTGTTCCCCTCATCGGTTGCCCAAGGATCTACGTACTCTGCAGCCAGTGTTGTGAGCTGGAAATTTTTTGAGCAGTTTTTCCACAAGGACCTTCTGGTATTGCATCATTTTGCTAGTCCTCTCCATCACAGGAATGAGAGATGAGAAGTTCTCTTTGTAGCGAGGGTCGAGAAGGGCGAACAACCAGTAATCGGTTTGGGACAAAATGTGTATAAAGGAAGCATAACATGAAGTCTGCCATGTGTGCCAGAGTCCCAACAGACAAGACTTTGCTGTCCTCATCAGGAGGATAACTCTCAATCTCCTCATCCTCTTCCTCGGCCCATCCACGCTAAACAGATGGAATAAACCTGCTATGGGTACTACCCTCTGTAGCGGAAGCAACTGTCTCCTGCTCCTCCTCCTCCTCATCATCATCATCATCAAATTCGCGCTGAGAAGACAAACGGAAAGTGGTATGTCTATCACCCTGTGTACTGTCTTCCCCCATTTCCACTTATTCCACATGCAAATCGCCTGCCTTCATTGTGAGCAGCGAGCGTTTCATTAGACACAGAAGTGGTATGTTACGCTGATAATAGCGGCATCGCCACTCACCATCTGTGTTGATTCCTCAAAGTTGCGTAAAACTTCACAGAGGTCAGACATCCATGCTCACTCGCTGCTTGTGAAGAGCAGAAGCTGACTGGAAAGGAGACGACCATGTTGCAGCTGGTATTCCACTACTGCCCTCTGCTGCTTACAAAGCCTGGCCAACATGTGGAACCTGGAGTTCCAGCACGTGCTCACGTCGCACAACAGTTGGTGAGCTGACAATTGCAGGTGCTGCTGCAGCGTTGCCAGACCGGCGGCAGCTATAGATGACTTTCGGAAATGTGCACACACACGGCGCACCTTCACCAGTAGCTCAGGCAAATTGGGGTAGGTTTTGAGAAACCGCTGAACCACTAAGTTGAAAACGTGGGCTAGGTATGGTATGTGTGTGAGCTTGCAGAGCTCCAAAGCTGCCACCAAGTTAAGGTCATTATCAGACACAACCATGCCTGGTTGTAGGTTGAGTGGTGAGAGCTACAGCTTAGTCTGGTCCCTTATCCCCTGCCACAGCTCTGTGGTGGTGTGCTGTTTGTCACCTAAGTAAATTAGTTTAAGCACGGCCTGTTGCCGCTTCCCCACTGCAGTGCTACACTGCTTCCAGCTGCTGACTGCTGGATGACTGGGGGCTGCAAGATGAGAATTCAGAGGTGGAAATGGAGGAGGAGGTGGAGGAAGAGAAGGGGGGTTGCAGCCACTAATGTAGGTGGTGGCGGAAATCCTGATGGAAGTAGGGCCCGCAATCCTTGGTGTCGGTAGCACCTGTGCCATCCCAAGGTACGACTCGCTACCGACCTCCACAACGTTCACCCAGTGTGCCGTCAGGGAAATGTAGCGTCCCTGGCCAAAAGCACTTGTCCATGTGTCAGTTGTTAAGTGGACCTTCCCAATAATTGCGTTGGTCAGGGCACGGGTGATGTTACGGGACACATGCTGGTGTAAGGCGGGGATGGCACACCGGGAAAAATATTGGGAACTGAGTAACGAGGGACGGCCGATGCCATCAGGCTGTGGAAAGCCTCAGTGTCCACAAGACTAAATGGCAACATTTTCAGGGCCAGCAATTTGGAAAGGTGTGCATTTAGTGCTATGGGTGGGTGGCTTGGTATTTGCGCTTTCATTCAAAGGCCTGGGGTATGGACATCTGTATGCTGCTCTGGGACAAAGAAGTGGATGTGCTAGCTGATGGTGCTTGTGACAGTCCAGGTGTAGGGCGGGAGGCATCCAGGCCTGCATCTTGGACAGGGGATTGGCCAGCATGTAACACAGGGGAAGAGGAGGCAGTGGTGTGACCGGCAGACACTGATTGTGGACCTAGGCATTCGGCTCACCTATTATGGTGCTTTGATGCCATGTGGCAGATCATGCTGGTGGTGGTGACGTTGCTAGTGTTCACGCCCCTGCTCATTTTTGTATGGCACAGGTTGCAAATGACAATTCTTTTATCAACCGCACTTTCCTCAATAAAGCGCCAGACTGTGGAACACCTACCCCTTAGCAAGGGAGATTGCTGCAAGGGGGTGCTTCGGGGAACAGTTGCAGGTTTGTTTGGTGTGGGCCGCCTTGTCCCTTTTGCCACCCCACTGCCTCTTCCAGCCTGTTGCGATGCTGCGGATCCCTTCCCCTCTGTACTGCTGCCCTCGCTCGGCTTGCCACCTTCCCAGGTTGGGTCAGTGACTTTATCGTCCAGCTCCTCTTCCAGTTCCTCACTCTGGTCATCTTTCTGACTTGTTGACCTAAAAACAACCTCCCTTATTGACAACTGTGTCTCATCCTCTTCATCAACCTCTTGAGACACTAATTGCCGTTGAAATATTGGCAACTGTGTCTCATCATCATCCACCTCGTGAAACACTAATTGCTGTTCCCAACTGTCATCTTCTTTTGACTGTGGATGCTCAAGAGTTTGTGAATCAGTGCACAAGATCTCTTCATGTCCCTCTTCATGCGGGCTTGGCGAGAGGCCCAAATCAAGGAATGGCGCTGAAAAGAGCTCCTCGGAATATCCGAGTGTGGGATCACTTGTTTGCCAAGACTCTTTATGGTGGGCGGAAGGAGGATCAGAGTGAGGATTCTGTTGACCAGACTCTTGGCTACTGAGACTGGACTTTGTGGACGACAGGGTGGTGCTTAACTGACTGGAAGCATTATCTGCTGCAATCCAACCGACCACCTGGTCGCACTGGTGTGACTTCGAGTGTGGTTTCCTGCGCTGCCCTGCAAACTGGGACATGAAGCTAGGTATCATGGATGAGTGTGTTTCTTGTGATCTGGCAGCAGGCACAGTTTCACTGACATCAGCAGCATGGCCAATTCCCCGTCCCTTACTGCTCGCCTTGAACATATTAAATGGTATATATGCTTGGAAGTACGTGACATGTACAGTAGTGCAGGTTTTGGTAGTGTATGCGCAAATAAGTCAGACTGAATGTCACAGATATTTAGGATGGCCAAACGTTATACAGGAAATCCAAATGAAGAGCAAAAATCCAACTCAGTTTCGCAGAGGTTAAAACGGTAGTTTATTTAAGCGGTTAAAAATACATTTAGTATAACCAGTCTTAGTTTACGCGTTTCGGGCTACCAGAAATGTAAGCCCTTACTCATGACACCTGTGCCCCTGATTGGGCTGTTACGTGAACCAGAATAAATGCTGCCATTCACATGTATCAAATCTTCAAATAAAAAGTCATATGCTTAATTTACTAAAAACATGTTTATATTCGACAATACATCTAAGGTGGGAAACATACATTATTGTATCTGATTACATTATTGCTGTAAAATTAAATCCAGTCTTTTATTAAGCTGTTCAGGAGTATCCTCCTGTGATCACCTCCTCTCATAGGTGCTTTAACCCTCTTGATCCCTTGTACTAGCATGCCGGACGTGTCCCCACCATGGGAAACCGCAAAGTGTAAGCTGGCCGCAAACACCCCGCGGCTCCAATGGTGCGACAAGTCCGAGATTTGTTTGCGTATTCTCACCTTGATGGCGTTGGAGGTGCAGCCCACATACTGTAAGTTACAAATTCCACATGTAATTAAATATACTGCATACATAGTGTTACAATTAAGATAGGATTTTATTTGAAAATCCTTATCATTGGCAGTGGACTTAAATGACCTAGCTACCACAATATGGTCACAGCACACACATTTAGCATGTCCACATCTATAACTACCCTTTTTTTCAACCAATTTGGCTGCGATCTTTTTCTATCTTGGTAGAGAGTAGGACTACTGTACGTAGCTACTGCGGGAGCTCTCAGGGCCGCACACCTGACGCCTCCCGCTGCTATTTTCCCACATTGTTTGTCAAAAGCCAGAACCGGGAAGTGTCGTTTAATGATCTTGCAAATTTCGAGATACTCCACATTGTATTGTGTTACAAAAGTACTCTGGGGAAACATATCTGACGATATCTGTGACTTAGTATGTTCCTGTTTCATTCCCGGATAAACTAGCAGGTTCCTATCCATATCTAATGTCTGTTGTATGCACCTGCCAACATGTTTTCGCGGATATGCCCTCAGTGCCAGCCTACCCATAATGTCTCCTGCTTTCACCATAAAGGAATTTACATCTGTACAGTTCCGTCTGGCGTGGATCATCTCACCCTTAGGTATATTATGTACAGTGTGTGGTGGGTGACAAAAGGATCCGTGCAATATAGTATTGCCTGCTAGGGGTTTCCTGAAAGTGGATGTGCATATAGCAGCAGTAGCAGAGTCCCCCCTCAGGCGCAAGTCCAAAAATTATATCTCATGTGGTTCATGATGAACACTGAAGGAGATAGTATTTAAACAAGAATTGAGATATTGGGCAAAAGGCGTTATGGCCGCTACATCACCAGACCAGATAAAAATCAGGTCATCAATGTAGAGATGTAGCAACCATACCACCTTATGTGCTCCCAAAATGGATGGGTGTGGATGAGGAGAAAGCTCCCCTCCCACCATGCCATAAAGATATTAGCTATGGAGAGAGAGAACTTAGCCCCCATCGACTCCCCGGACACCTGTAAATAAAACCTGTCATTAACCATGAAGAAATTGCGCCTGAGGAGGATTTCCACCACCAAAACTACATACTCCTGCAGTCCTATAGGAGTATGAAATCACCATACGTTTTTAAAAATCATAGCAGGGATCTAAGGGCCAGCTCATGTGGTATGTTCGTATATAATGAAACCACATCAGCTGGATTTTTGCTCTTCATTTGGAATTCAAGTTATCTGCATCATGGTGCGGTAATTCCGTGCTCACAGCAGAGAAGGGGCAGGTGAGAGCCGCATTTTTATTTATTACGTGGTTATACAGGAGTTGTAATGCAGGTAATGTTGCTGTCACCATCGGTGAAAAAATTTGACTGAATGTCACAGATATTTAGGATGCGCAAACGTTATACAGGAGATGTAGCTCAGGTAATGTCGCTCTCGCTAGCTGCAAAAAAATTTGACTGAATGTCACAGATATTTTGGATGCGCAAATGTTATACAGGAGATGTAGCGCAGGTAATGTCGCTGTCAGCAGCGGCCAAACAATTGCGCTGAATGTCATAGATATTTAGGATGCGCAAACGTTATACAGGAGATTTAGTGCAGCTAATGTCGCTGTTGCTAGCTGCAAACAAATTTGACTGAATGTCACAGATATTTAGGATGCGCAAACGTTATACAGGAGATGTAGCGCAGGTATTGTCACTTTCACCAGCGGCCAAACAATTGCCGCTGAATGTCATAGATATTTAGGATGCGCTACTTTAACACAACAGATGTAGCAGAGGTTGTGTCATTGTCAGCAGCGGTCAGACAATTGCACGCAATTTAGCGCAGGTTGCGCTAATAATATATATTGCAGCCAGTTAAAACAATAGTCCTTAAAAAGACTTTTTGGTTTCTAACACCTTTCAACAATGAACAATTCCTGTCCCTATGCAGCGAGCCGGGACCGCAGGGGGAATAACTTGTGAGGTGACGGTGGACCGAGGAATGATGACAGATAGTTCTTTACTCACAATTTTGACGCTCCCTGGGATGGGCTGCAGTGAAGGGGAGAACAGTACCAAATTCTCTGGGGAACGCTCTATTACAGGGGATGCCGGCCAGGTGGTGATCGAGGTGCCCTTGATGGTGATTGGATTTTCTGGGTGCTTGTGCGGCTGGGCCCCTGAATTAGGTAATGTCGTGACGCCAGCACCTTGGTGGTGCAAAATAATGAGAGTGGTTTTAGTATGGAGATGGAAGAGTGAGGCAGGGTTTGAATCCAACTAAGAACTTGACAGCAATTTACATCCAGATATAAACAGTCTCTTATGAATATGGAGGTTGGATGTTGTAAATTCAGGTAATAAGCTGTATACAGTCAGGTCCATAAATATTGGGACATCGACACAATTCTAACATTTTTGGCTCTATACACCACCACAATGGATATGAAATGAAACGAACAAGATGTGCTTTAACTGCAGACTGTCAGCTTTAATTTGAGGGTATTTACTTCCAAATCAGGTGAACGGTGTAGGAATTATAACAGTTTGCATATGTGCCTCCCACTTGTTAAGGGACCAAAAGAAATGGGACAATTGGCTTCTCAGCTGTTCCAGGGCCAGGTGTGTGTTATTCCCTCATGATCCCAATTACAATGAGCAGATAAAAGGTCCAGAGTTCATTTCAAGTGTGCTATTTGCATTTGGAATCTGTTGCTGTCAACTCTTAAGATGAGATCCAAAGAGCTGTCACTATCAGTTAAGCAAGCCATCATTAGGCTGAAGAAAAAAAAAATCATAAGAGAGATAGCAAAAACATTAGGCGTGGCCAAAACTACTGTTTGGAACATTCTTAAAAAGAAGGAACACACCGGTGAGCTCCGCAACACCAAAAGACCTGGAAGACCATGGAAAACAACTGTGATGGATGACTGAAGAATTCCTTCCCTGGTGAAGAAAACTCCCTTTACAACAGTTGGCCAGATCAAGAACACTCTCCAGGAGGTAGGTGTATGTGTGTCAAAGTCAACAATCAAGCGAAGACTTCACCAGAGTGAATACAGAGGGTTCACCACAAGATATAAATCATTGGTGAGCCTCAAAAACAGGAAGGCCAGATTAGAGTTTGCCAAACGACATCTAAAAAAGCCTTCACAGTTCTGGAACAAAATCCTATGGACAGATGAGACCAAGATCAACTTGTACCACAGTGATGGGAAGAGAAGAGTATGGAGAAGGAAAGGAACTGCTCATGATCCTAAGCATACCACCTCATCAGTGAAGCATGGTGGTAGTAGTGTCATGGCGTAGGCATGTATGGCTGCCAATGGAACTGGTTCTCTTGTATTTATTGATGATGTGACTGCTAACAAAAGCAGCAGGATGAATTCTGAAGTGTTTCGGGCAATATTATCTGCTCATATTCAGCCAAATGCTTCAGAACTCATTGGACGGCACTTCACAGTGCAGATGGACAATGACCCAAAGTATACTGCAAAAGCAACCAAAGAGTTTTTTAAGGGAAAGAAGTGGAATGTTCTGCTATGGCCAAGTCAATCACCTGACCTGAATCCGATTGAGCATGCATTTCACTTGCTGAAGACAAAACTGAAGGGAAAATGTCCCAAGAACAAGCAGGAACTGAAGACAGTTGCAGTAGAGGCCTGGCAGAGCATCACCAGGGATGAAACCCAGTGTCTGGTGATGTCTATACGTTCCAGACTTCAGGCTGTAATTGACTGCAAAGGATTTGCAACCAAGTATTAAAAGGTGAAAGTTTGATTTATGATTATTATTTTGTCCCATTACTTTTGGTTCCTTAACAAGTGGGAGGTACGTATGCAAACTGTTGTAATTCCTACACCGTTCACCTGATTTGGATGTAAATACCCTCAAATTAAAGCTGACAGTCTGCAGTTAAAGCACATCTTGTTCGTTTCATTTCAAATCCATTGTGGTGGTGTATAGAGCCAAAAAAAATAGAATTGTGTTGATGTCCCAATATTTATGGACCTGACTGTATGTGGCTTGTAGGGGATCAGCTCTCTTTCGGGGGTCATTCTCACAGATATCTTCAGGACACCAAGTTTAAGATCCAAACACGGTGCTTTATTGCGGCACATCCGCATAAACATAAACAATAATTCAAAATAATAAACACTCGCCCGGCTAGGCTCTAACTAAACAAACAGATCCCTGACTCACCTAAGTCCTTGTTCACACCCTGTGAACACATCCGGCTTTCTGAGCTAATGTCGCACAGCCTCCTGGCTGTACAGAGCACAGTACACCCACTGCCTCCAGTCCAGTGTCTCAGCACACATGGGGAGTAGTGGTCTCTCAGCCCTCCTGGCTTGGACCACACAGAGCCTCCAGGCCTCTGTCCGCAGGTAACACACTCCCCCCTTGCTGACACCCTGGGAGGTGCTTTATGCCAGCCTGATTACTTCCAGCTGGTCTCGCCTGTGGTGGAATAGGGGTGTGGACCGAACTATCCACCCCTTCCTTGCCTCTACCCTGCGTGAGACCTGTCACTGTCTCACACGCTATATCTCAGGCTATAGTAGGAGGTTGTATACTCACTGGTAGTTAGCTCTTTGCCTTGTTCTAATCTCCGTAAAGGTGGTTCATGTCCTTATCTTCTACACACAGATGATGCAACAGATGGCCTCTCTGTCCTTGAAGTAACGGTGAGGCTGCCGGAAGCTGATAAACCCTCACCCTGGTACAAAGGCACCTAAAGCCTAGAATAATGGCTATTGTCCTTCCTTCGTCTTTCCACATAGAAAATTGTAAAATCTACTTGGCACTCCGGAAGAGTAGACAGTAGAATAAAGGTTTCACCTCTGCCAGCTTTCCTAGCTTGACACTGAGACAAACGAATTGGCTCCTCTGGGCCGTGGAGCCCAAGAGAGAGCTGAGAGGAGGGGGTCCTCTCCTTCCCCCTGGCCCCTCACTCCATCTCCTCCAACTTCCACACTCTAAACTCACTAACTAGGCCTGAACTGTGGTATATATACTGTGGTGCTAACCCCATCTAGTGGTGGAATAGGTGTAGTGCACCTAACAGCCTGTTAACAGGGATCTTTATACAAGAGTGCAATACAACATGGTACAACATAGATTTGCAGTGCCCACGTATACTAGTGGGACGCTGCACCTACACTATCTGTCCCTTCTGCTGCAGCTCTCCCTGACTAAGACTGAGCCAAACCACGTGTCATCGGGCGCTATATAGCACCCGATGACGCGTTCCGGACAGACAATCACTGTAATGGACGTAACCAACATGGCTATGGCATAACAGTGAGGGCCAGTACTTCCCCACATGTTTATTGGCTGCAAATGTGCAGGGGGGGAGACTCGAGCATCGCGCTTGAGCACACGTGTGAAAATAGTGTTCGGCCGAGTCTGCTCGCCCAACACTAATCTTGACAAAGGTCAGTCTCTCCACATTTTGGGTGGATAGGCGAGTTCTCCTTGGAGTAACTATGACCCCCGCCGCACTAAACACCCACTCTGATGCCACACTACTGGCCGGGCAGGACAGCTTTTTCCAGGGCAAACTCGGCCTGTTGCGGCCACAAATCCAGTTTGGCTGCCCAGTAGTCCAGCGGATCTTCAATGTGGGGTGGCAGGGTGCTGTCCAAGTATGCCACCACCTGCTGGTTCAAGTTCTGCTCCAGGTTTAGCTGCTGCTGCTGGTGAGTAGTTTCTACACTAGGTGAGTTAAGAAAGCTGCTCATCAACGACTCTAGATTCAAGCTGCTGCTGATGGAGCTGGTTCTACTCCTACCCCGCCCCCCCGCCACTGCATCCATGGCAGTGAAACGTGAGCACAGAGGGCCCCCCGGTCAGACCTGCAAGAGGATGGATGATGGCACAGATAGGCAGAGGCCAACTGACTACATAGGATGTCTCTATAGTAGTTCAGTTTGTCCTCCCTCTCAGCGGGTGCAAAAAGGGCCCTCATTTTGGACCAGTAGCGAGGGTTCAACAAGGTGGAGACCCAGAAGTCACCCCTCTGCCGAATAGTGACAATTTGGCTGTCACTACCCAAGTGAGCATGCAGCGGGCCATTTGCGCATGTATACTGCCACGGTGTGTCTGGGTCATCTGCCTCATCTTCCTCATCTCCCTCTTGCTCCTCCTGCTGCTCCTGCTCCTTCTCTCCTGTCACCTGTGCAGAAAAACCACCCATTTCGCTACACATTGCTTGTGCTCCAATATCCTTTTTATCCTCCTCCAGTTCAGCCCCCACACGTCTCATGTGGCCGTGAGATCTAGGCGCTATGTCTCCAGTACCCTGACCATCCAGATGTGCCAGCATCTGTTCCAGGATATGAAGCAGTGGAATGACATTGTTTATCCTATAGTCCTGGTGACTATCAAATAACGTGGCATCCCCAAAGGGCCTGAGCAAACAGCAGGTGTCACGCATGAGCTGCCACTGGCTGACATCAAAGTTACACAAGGGAGTACTCCTGTCCGCTTGGATCATTAAAAAATCACTTATGGCCTTTCTCTGTTCATATAGTCCGTCCATTATAAGGAGGGTGGAATGTAAACAGGTGGAAACGTCGCATATCAGCCTATGTTTGGGGACCCCATTCTGCCGCATGGCTCAGCCCTCCTTGATGTAGCACTGACACCATGTTTTTCCCATTGTCGGTCACCATGGTTCCGATTTTGAGTTGTCGCAGAGAAAGCTAGTATTCGATTTCTTGATGAAGGACACGGAGCAGTTCCTCCCCTGTGTGACTCAGTTCGCCCAGGCAAACAAGGTGTAGAACAGTGTGACACCGCCGTGTCCTGCACATATTGTATGCTGGAAGAGCACTGTGAATTGTCCCGGCAATGGAGGCTGAGGACACGGTGGAGGATGAGGAGGCAGAGGCGGACATTGTCGCTGGACCAACGGCATGAGAACATGGAGGCGGAAAAGGCGTCACCTGGCCAAGTTGCTGGTTTGGCTGGGCAGGAACCACATTTACCCAGTGGGCCATAAAGGACATATTTTGTCCTTGACTGTAGTTACAGCTCCACACATCGGCGCTGTGCTCTTTGGCAGACACCGACAGGCTCAAGGACTGGCCCACCTTCTGTTCTACATGTGTATGCAGGGCTGGTACTGCCTTTTTGGCAAAGAAATGACGGTTTGGGACTCTCCACTTCGGCTCGGCACAAGCCATCAATTCTTTGAAAGGTGCAGAGTCCACCACTTGGAAAGGGAGGGACTTCAGCACCAGCAACTTGGCCAGGAGCATGTTCAGCTTCTGCACCGTTGGATGAGTGCATACATACTGCTGTCTCTTGGAAATTGCTTCGGTGATCGTCGTCAATTGTTGACAGAATGACTGACGAGAAGTAGGAGGGCGGTAGGTGATGGGAAGGACAGACAGCTCCCTTCGGCTGAGGTGGTGGAGCCTTGAATGCCTGAAATCGGGTGCAAGCCACTAGGTGATGCAGCGGTTGCTGCGACAGGCTGGACCACGACATTGGAACCACGCTTCTCCCAGGCCACTTTATGGTGACACTGCATATGTTGACACAGGGCCGTGGTGCCAACATTGGCACCCTGGCTGCGCTTCACCTTCTGCCCACAGATTCGTCAAATGGCCATGTTTACCTTCTCTGGTTGCTTAACAAAAAACTGCCACACCGAGTAAGTGATTTTTACCCCCAACACTCCGCACTGACTGCTACCGGCGCTTCCTCTGTGAACCCCTGCATCACTACTTTCCAGGCAGGTAGGCTCCTGTGAAGCACGTGGTCTATCCCGGGCACATTTACAGTAGCTCCGCACCTCCCACTGATGCCACCCTGCTGACTCCCGGCCATGGCTTGCCACGACTTGCTGGCTCCCTCACTGCCTCACGCGCAATCTGCCACCCTCTTATCCCGATGATGATTAAGCCCCTTCATCACCCAGCTCCCAATTGAAATCGGCTACATCATTATTGAGTACTGTCTGCACGTCACTGATGTCCTCCTCAACGGTCTCTGAGTCAGGAGCCTGACCGCTCGCAACACCAGCCACTCTGCTCATAACTACTTGCCCACCTATCGGAGGAAGCGGCGGATGTCTCCTCCACATCTTGGCTGGCCAGTAGCTGCTGACTGTCCTCTAGTAGCTCGTCCTCGCTGTATAGTGGAGATGAGCCCACAGCATATAATACTTCTCTGTCTGAGGGAACAGAAAAGGACAAAAGGACAGAGGCAGGTTGAGGACAGGCCTACGCCCGGGCCATGCCAAATAAGGGTTGTGTCTGACGAACCCACCGACTCTTGGCTGGGGGTGTCTGATGTCTCTTGGGATGAAGTGAATTACCAAGTCAACCATTCAAGAACCACTGGGTTGCTGGTCAAGACACGATCGCTAGCTGACACTGGAAACTGAGACCCCTGCTGCCACGCCCCCTTACTCTGCTGCGACCTGTGCCTGGGCCACAAACATTTAGGCCTCTGCCCCTCCCCTGTGCAGGGCCTGGCACTTCTCTGTCTGACATACTGTTAGATCAAAAAAGTAAATAAAAAAGAAATTAATACACCCCAAAAAAGTCTGTAATTTTGTCACTTCACCACACAACGGCAAATAATATTTTTTTTTGCCACTAATACACGATACACGCCAAAAAGGCCTTTAGAACATATAACTGCACCGCTGAATGGCAAATAATATTTTTTTTTTGCCACTAATACATGCCGAAAAGGGCTGTAATTTTCTCACTTCACCACACAATGGTAAATAATACTTTTTTTTGCCACTAATACACGCCAAAAAAGCTTTGGAACATATAACTGCACTGCTGAACGGCAAATAATACTTTTTTTGCCACTAATACATGCCAAAAAGGGCTGTTATTTTCTCACTTCACCACACAGCGGCTAATAAGCCCTATTTTTCCCCACTTATACACACCAAAAAAGGCTTTAGAACATATAACTGCACCACTGAATGGCAAATAATACTTATTTTTTTGCCACTAATACACGCCAAAAGGCTGTAGAACAAATAACTGCACCGTGAACGGCAAATCAGCCATTTTTTTCCACTAATACACGCCAAAAAAGGCTTTAGAACATATAACTGAACCGCACAAGTAATACACCCTGTTAATGGCTGTATCACACAGCACTTTCACCCCAATAAAAAGAACGGTTTGCTGGAATTACAGAGGTATAATCTATTGAAAACCTGAAAGCAGCAGTATAATGGCAATTTAGATCCCCAATCAGTGCAGCAAGGTGTAATAGGAATGTTCCTATAACCCAGGCTGTAAACTCCCCTATCGAACCCTGTTCTGCTTCAATACTGTGGAATAATTCCTCCCTATCCTTACCATACAGTTCTAATGTTATTTCCCTATTCAGCAAAATAGAAAATTTAAAGTCTTTTCTAGCACTGTCCCTAGCGTCTGCTGACGTCTCTCCCTGCACTAAGTACAGTGGAAAAGGCTATTTATAGGGCTGTGACATCACAGGGGCTGGCTAGCTGCTGATTAGCTGCATGCATGGCATTGTGGGTGATCCCCCGTTCCCAGAGTTCTTTGCTCCTTGTCCTAACATGTGCAGCAGCCATTTTAGGAAAAAATGTGATTCGTTACCACGAAACGTGAGGAAATGTGTGTTCGGTGCAAATTGAATTTTTCCTGAAATTCGGATCGAATTCCACTTTGTCAACTTCGATTCGCTCATCTCTAATATTTACTATAGAAACTTATTTTGAAAGGGACAAGCTCAAATCAACTGCTGCTCCAATCACCTGTCCTGGGTCTCAGACCCCCAGTGGCCTGGCCCTGGTCGCTTTCTCCTATTTTTCTTTGTGGGCTCAGCCACTGGGGTAACACCCCTCCTGTTTGCAGGCTAAAGCCTGTTAGGCTTCACCATCTGCACCAGTAGGATACATGTACTGCCTCCAGTTCTTTAAGGGCCAGCAGGTGCGGGTACCACTGGCCAATGTCTGACAACCATTGGCCCAGTGGGAAGGTGCCTTTGCAATTGCAATAAGGTCCCTAGATTGCTAGTTTCAAGGGTGGTGTTACTGTTGTCTGTGTACCAACAAATGCCCATTTCTTGACTCTGATCCTCTGCTGCCTGGCCTGACCAGACCAGTTCCTGATTTACCATAATAACCCTGTGCTACTTGCCTTGACCTGGGTTCTTTTAAAATATATTCGCACAAACTCTGACCTCCCTTATCTCAGCCTGTTACTGACTATGGATTTACATATCCCTTTGATGATACTCACCAGTGTCTCCTGACTCCATAGGTCAACAGCCAACCACACAGATACCTCTCCATGAGGTCCATCCTTGCGTGCTCCCTGCAGTGATTCCAGATCCCTGTATAGGAGTTAAAGGATGAATACCAGGCGATGCTAGGATAACGTCCTTAACTTTAGCCCTAAATCAAATCTGTTGGTTGTCACAATGGTTCCATGCCCACTGCAACAGAGGTGATTGGATTTCGTTTTTATACATTCTTCAAAAAGGTAGAACAGTGCACAATATGCATTTTTGTAGATTGGAAGTTTTTCAAGCTACCTTGCTGGCATGAAACTGTTTATTTAAATCATAAAGATATTTTTGCCATGAGCTCTGTTCTACTTCCTAAACTTACACACACTACTAAGCATGCATTGACCCTTCTGGCATTTTACTGTGAAAATAATTCCATCTTATTCCACACATTTCTTGAACACCTGGTAGGATAAGAAAGCCCAAAGTGGTATTCTTATCTGACTATGATGTGATACTCCACTGACTCACATCATTACATAGGGGACGGTATCTGTGTAGTTTTATCTTGTACAATTTATGAAGGCTATATGTATCTTTAAGGGCAGCCAAATTATTATTTTTAGATCTTTTATAACTATGTGGTTAGTTTGGTAGATTGTACAGAAAGGGTAAAGAAATGCTAAACTGTTGAAAGTAATCTGCATGACTTCAAGACATTCTGTGCATTTAAGCAGAGTTAATGATTCAATTATAAAATGAAATAACGAGGAACTCCCGGAAAAATGTACTTATTGAATAATTCCACCGAAATGTTAGAGAGGTTGAACTTATGAGATGTCTTCTCAGCAGTGGACATTCGTTTAAAAGCACCAATAAGAACATTGTAATGCATATTTGATAAAGCACATTTTGTTGTAGTTTTCACTATAATTTTTCTTATTTCTTTTAAGCTATAAAAGTCCAATAGGAGAATAAATACTGAGCTTTCAAACTGCCATAGACTAAAATGCAATCATCACACACAGCAAATAATTAAAAGTCCCTACTTAACCCCACCCTAAAAAATAAAATAAAATGAATCTATCACAACTCCGAACGTGAATGTAATCAGACTAGGAAACCTCATGAGATACCGATTGGTTTAAGGGTCACTGAACTTAAAAAAAAAATTGATATGTCATAGGGACATCAAAGGTTTTGATCAGTGAGGGTTTGAGTGCTGAGACCTACACTGATTGCTAAGACAAGGAGAGAGAAGCTCTTACATGCCTCAGTCTTTCTCCAAGCTGCAGGAGATGGAATTGAGACGGGCCCATAGACTTTCCATTCACCAAATCTCTTGCAGTGAAGAGAAAGCGTGCTGTGTGGGCTCTTCTGTCTCCTCGTTCTTGTAACTGGTGGGAGTCTCAACACTCGGACCCCCACCAATAAAAAACTTTGATATGTCACTGAATGGTTAGTGATACTTTAATTTAAAACAGCACTGCCTACAACTTATATGTTGCCATATTTTGCAGCTGACGTTTGTTTGCATGTTATATTTATTTTTAAGTTTGTGGTTATTTTTTGTTTGTACAAATATGAAAAATTTAGGGGGTCATTTATCAAACTAGTGTAAAGTAGAACTGGCTTAGTTGCCCATAGCAAACAATTAGCTTCCTCCTTTCATTTCCCAAAGGAGCTGTCCAACATGAAAGGTGGAATCTGATTGGTTGCTATGTAAATTGTAAGCTTTACAAATATACAATGGAAATAAGCCAAAATGTGCAGTAGACCACATTTTTTTGTATTCCTGTGGGCATATTTTTTTAAACAGAGAGAAATAGAAAATCTTTACAACAGAACTAGGGATGAGCTAACCCGTGGAAGTTCAGGTTCGCCAGGTTCTGTCAAACTTCAGATTAAAGTTCGGGTTCGGGACCGAACTTGATCCCTAACCCGGACCCCATTAAAGTCAATGGAGACCCGAACTTCACTTTATTATTTTCCGTTATAACATAGTTATAATGGAAAATAATAGCATTCTTAAGACAGAATGCTAAATAAAATGGCCATTGAGAGGTTAAAAATAATTTTAAAAAACTCACCTCATCCACTTGATTATTCTCTTCTTTCTGCATGACCTGCAAAAGGACCTGCGGTGATGTCATCGCAGGTCCTTTTGCAGGTCCTGCAGAAAGAAGAAAGAAGAGGATACCTGCTGCGCGAGGTGAGTTTTTTTTAATTATTTTTAACCCCTCAATGGCCATTTTATTTAGCATTCTGTCTTAAGAATGCTATTATTTTCCGTTATAACTAAGGTTGAGCGAACCCGAACTGTAAAGCCCTACTAATGGCATGGCTGTGATTGGCCAGTGCAGCATGTGATCCAGCCGCTATATAAGCTGTAGTCACGTAGCGTCGCACGTCACATCAGCTCTTACTAGTGTAGGGAGAGGATACTGCAGCTGTGAGGGAGAGATTAGGAAACAATTCTGGTGTTCTTGGTGTTAAATCTGCAAACTACAGCGATTATTTTTGTGGGTGCAATGCTATATTTTTGTACCCCTGAGCCCAGCGCCACAGAGAAATAAGCTTTAATCAGTCTTTAATCAGTCTTTAATCAGTCTGTTCTGGTAGCTCAGTGGGCGACATCTAGGAATTTTTTAAGGACACTTGCACTGCATATGTGCCAGGGGAGGGGAAAATAATATAGGCAATCCGTCTGTGACTTCAGGGCCCCGGGGGAGGAACATATTCACATTTTTTTCTGTGAAGTACCCCTGTGCTGAATATCTGACAGGGAAAATCTATTCATTAAATCCATCTGTTAGATTCCAGGGGGACAAATTCCCTTTTTGTGGCGGTCAAGTACTCCTGCGGCCTGCAGTGAATACCTGCCAGTGAAAATAATTCAATTTCATTAGTCTGTCACATATTTGTGTGACCTAAAGTGATTTTTTCTCTTTCTGACACCGGCACTGCATATCTGACAGTCAAATAAAACCAGTAAATACTGCTGTTACATTGTCGGTTGACAAATTCCCATTTTTTGTGCTAGAAAGTAAATTTTTTGGCCTGTGCTGCATTTCTGACAGTCCACTAAAACCGTTAAATACTGCTGTTACATTGTTGGTTGAAAAAAGCACCCTTTTTGTGCTAGATAATACATTTGCGGCCTGCACTGCATTTCTGACAGTCCACTAAGGCTACTTTCACACTTGCGTTGTTTGATTCCGGCAGGCAGTTCCGTTGCCTGAACTGCCTGCCTGATCAGGCAAACTGTATGCAAATGCATGTAATTTTTCTGACTGACCAGGCATTTTTCAGACTGATCAGGATCCTGATCAGTCAGAAAAATGCCTGATCAGTCAGAAAAATGTATTGCAATACAGGATCAGTTTTTCCGGTGTCATCAGGCAAAACGGATCCGGCATTCCGTTATTTGGAATGCCGGATCCGGCACTAATACGTCCCTATGGGAAAAAATTCCGGCAATCAGGCAAGTCTTCAGTTTTTTTCGCCGGAGATAAAACCGTAGCATGCAAAATGACTGAACTGAAGACATCCTGATGCATCCTGAATGGATTGCTCTCCATTCAGAATGCATGGGGATATGCCTGATCAGTTATTTTCCGGTATAGAGCCCCTGTGACGGAACTCTATGCCGGAAATGAAAAACGCTAATGTGAAAGTACCCTGAAACCGTTAAATACTGCCGTTACATTGTCGGTTAAAAAAAACGCACTTTTTGTGCTGGATAGTACATTTGGGCCTGCACTGCATTTCTGACAGTCCAATAAACCCGTTAAATACTGCTGTTATATTGTTGTTTAAAAAAAAAAAACTTTTTGTGCTAGATAGTACATTTGCGGCCTGCGCTGCATTTCTGACAGTCAAATAAAACCGTTAAATACTGCTGTTACATTGTCGGTTGAAAAAAAACTCACTTTTTGTGGTAGTTAGTACATCTGCGGCCTGTGCTGCATTTCTGACAGTCCAATAAAACCAGTCAATACTGCTGTTACATTGCTGGTTGACAAATTCACATTTTTGGTGACCGTGAAGTAATTGTATTAAATTCGCCTGTCACACTGTTGTGTGACCTCTTTATGACAGCCTTACTGTCAGTGAACTTAATTGTTGACTATTGGCGGTTACATTGTCGCCTGACATAAACCATCTGTTAGTTTGGTGGGTGAATGCAAAGAATGAGGAGAGCGTCAAATAAGGGACGTGGCCCTGGTTGTGGTGCTGCTTGTGTTGGTGGTGCTCCTGTTGCAGGGAGAGGATGTGGTCGATCTGTGCCAGCTACACGCACAAGTGAAACCCCTTCCTCAGGTGCGAGTAGGTGACAAAACCTTCAGCGTTATTTGGTAGGCCCGAATGCCGCTGTACGAATGGTGAGGCCAGAACAAGTACAGGCGATAGTAGATTGGGTGACTGACAGTGCATCCAGTTCCTTCACATTGTCTCCCACGCAGTCCCCTGCTAAAAGCTCAGAGTTGGCACCTACAGCCCATGGCCATCTGTCTTTCAACTCACCCCCTTGCAAATCAGGCAAGCAGTCTGAGCCCCAAGTCATGCAGCAGTCTCTTATCTTTTTTGATGACTCTGATGGCAGGGTTTCCGTGGGCCATCCCCATAGCCCTGCCCCAGAAGTGGAAGAGATTAAGTGCTCTGATGCCCAACCACTTATGTTTCAAGATGAGGACATGGGAAGACCACTGCAGCACGTCGATGATGATGATGACGAAACACAGGTTCCAACTGCTACGGCTTTCAGCAGTGTGCAGACCGACAAGGAGGGCAGGGGTAAAGAGTGGGTGGAAGATGATGTGGAGGATGATGAGGTACTAGACCCCACATGGAATCAAGGTCATGCGAGTGACGTGTGCAGTTTGGAGGAAGAGGCGATGGTCGCACAGTGGCACCAGCACAGCAAAAGAGGGAGCAGGGTGCAAAAGCGTCTGTTACATTCTTGGGTGACATTTTACCAGTTTTGCAGTGAATAAACCCCTGCTCTGCATAGGTGACAGGGACCTAAATTTCTAAAAAATCGTCTGTTACATTCTTGGGTGACATTTTACCATTTTTGCTGTATACAAACCCCTGATCTGCATAGGTGACAGGGACCTAATTTTTGTAAAATCGTCTGTTCCATTGGTGGGTGACATGAACCCAGTTTTTCTGGAAATAAACCCCTGCTCTGCATAGGTGACAAGGACCTAAATTTCTAATAATTGTCTGTTACATTGATGTTTGACATTAACCCGTTTTTGCCGGTGAAAAACCCCTGCTCTACATTGCTGACAGAGAACTAAATGTAGTAAAAACGTCTGTTACTGATCGGAAGATGCGCGACTGATAGCATTCCCACCTGACAGCGGGGGCTCAGTGGAAGCACAAGACGAAGGCTGAGGAGGAGGAAGAGGTCGCCAACGCAGCCGGGGCACCACCAGCACCTCAGAAGGCAGGGTTAGCATGGCCGAAATGTGGAAAAGTTTTGTCAGCACGCCACAACAACCAGCACCACCAGCTGATATGGAACATCTTAGCAGGAGGCAGCATTTCAGCAACATGGTGGAGAAGTATGTGTGCACACGCCTACACATACTGACTGATGGGTCTGTCCACTTCAACTTCTGGGTCTCCAAATTTGGCACATGGCCTGAGCTTGCCCTTTACGCCTTGGAGGTGCTGGGCTGCCCTGCAGCCAGTGTATTGTCTGAACGTGTGTTTAGCATGGCAGGAGGGGGTTGTCACAGACAAGCGCAGCAGCCTGTCCACATCCAATGTGGACAAGCTCACGTTCATTAAAATGAACCAGGCATGGATCCCTCAGGACTTGTCCATACCTTGTGAAGAATAGACATGTATACCGGCCTCACCCAGCCATTGTTGTACTCCAGCGCACTTTCTATTTGTTTTATTTTTTATATTTCCCAATGTTTTGGGGTCTACCCAAATTTAAACAAAAAATAATAATAAAATAAAAAACAAAACAGAAAACCAGTGTTGGCTACCTCCTCCTCCTCCTCCTCCACCGCCGCTTCTACCTACACCGCCACATCCACCACCTCCTCAACCTCCTACTCCATATGGACCTCCTCCTCCTAGATCAAGATTATTATTTTTTATTTTTACGTATTTTATGTTATTTTAAGTCATTTCCCTATCCACATTTGTTTGCAGAGCACTTGCCATGCTCTTAACCACATTTTGCTGCGTTTTGCAGCCCTCTAGCCCTTTCCATTACTTTTTTAGAGCCATTTTAGTGCTCCAAAGTTCGGGTCCCCATTGACTTCAATGGGGTTCCGGTTCGGGGTCAAGTTTGGGTCCCGAACTCAAACCTTTTTGTGAAGTTCGGCCGAACCCGTCGAACCCAAACTTCCAGGTGTCCGCTCAACTCTGGTTATAACCATGTTATAATGGAAAATAATAAAATCACCCGAACACTGAACCCATTTTTGCCGGTGAAAAATCCCTGCTCTGCATTGCTGACAGGGAAATAAATGTAGTAAAAACGTCTGTTATTGATCGCTTCTTATATGCACACTCAGCTGTGCCTACAAGTGTATGGGTGAGTTGGAAGGAATGGCTGCCAGCTGAATGACAAATAGTGTTGAGCGAACAGTTCGAGCATAGTTCGGGTCCGTACCGAATTTTGGGGTGTTCGTGACACGGACCTGAACCCGAACTTTTTCGTAAAAGTTCGGGTTCGGGTTCGTCGTTCGGCATGTATTTTGGCGCATTTTGAAAGGCTGCAAGGCAGCCAATCAACATGCATCATACTACTTGCCCTAAGATGCCATCGCAGCCATGCCTACTATTGGCAAGGCTGTGATTGGCCAAGTGCAGCATGTGACTCAGCCTCTTTATAAGCTTGTGCGCACGTCGGGACGTGCTCACTCCCGATGTGAATAGAACAGGGATAGACGCAGCTGATGCTAGGGCGAGAATAGGCAGGGATAATTGAATAACTGGAAGCAAATTTCTCTCCTCCACCTGTGATTCATCTGAACAACTGCAGCTGAGCTGCTTTTTTGATAGGGATTGGCTATTTTTAGAGTGGCCAGAGTGATTTTTCCATCCACATGTACCTGGGCTGACCGCCGGCCGCCATTTTGCGACTTGTAGTGCTGCAGCAGAAGCTGCCACAGTGTGCATTCCAAAGCTCCAAACAAGTCAGACATCTACACCTGGGATTCAGACCAATAGCGATTTAGCAGCACAGTCCAAGGCTATTTTTTTTAAAGGTTGTGCAGACCATTTTGTGGCACATGTTACTGGGCTGATAGGCGGCGGCCATCTTGGGACTAGTGCTGCAGCACAATCTCTCCCAACGTCCATTAATCACTTGTAATAGTGGTCTGTGCCATAGAAATCCTACATCAGGGACTTGGGTATGCTTGTGTCACCCCTACTAATACCAGTCCACCTGTAATCCATACAGTGAAAAGCCATAAAGTATTCCAGTGAGGGAATTTTTTTTTTATTTAAAAAAGGCCAAGTTAGTTTATCTGGCGTTCAATATACTAGATACAGTTAGGCCTGCGTTTCATACATCTGGAATTAGCAAACTAATGTGCTGGGGTTGGGAAAACATATATGTACCCATACTAGAATCTGTCAAAGAAAGCGGTACTCACATATAACAGTCATTCCATCTGTAATCCATACAGTCAAAAGACTGAAAGTATTCCAGTGAGGGGATTTTTTTTATTTAAAAAAGGCCAAGTTAGTTTATCTGGCGTTCAATATACTAGATACAGTTAGGCCTGTGTTTCATACATCTGGAATTAGCAAACTAATGTGCTGGGGTTGGGAAAACATATATGTACCCATACTAGAATCTGTCAAAGAAAGCGGTACTCACATATAACAGTCATTCCATCTGTAATCCATACAGTCAAAAGACTGAAAGTATTCCAGTGAGGGGATTTTTTTTATTTAAAAAAGGCCAAGTTAGTTTATCTGGCGTTCAATATACTAGATACAGTTAGGCCTGCGTTTCATACATCTGGAATTAGCAAACTAATGTGCTGGGGTTGGGAAAACATATATGTACCCATACTAGAATCTGTCAAAGAAAGCGGTACTCACATATAACAGTCATTCCATCTGTAATCCATACAGTCAAAAGACTGAAAGTATTCCAGTGAGGGAATTTTTTTTATTTAAAAAAGGCCAATTTAGTTTATCTGGCGTTCAATATACTAGATACAGTTAGGCCTGCGTTTCATACATCTGGAATTAGCAAACTAATGTGCTGGGGTTGGGAAAACATATATGTACCCATACTAGAATCTGTCAAAGAAAGCGGTACTCACATATAACAGTCATTCCATCTGTAATCCATACAGTCAAAAGACTGAAAGTATTCCAGTGAGGGAATTTTTTTTATTTAAAAAAGGCCAAGTTAGTTTATCTGGCGTTCAATATACTAGATACAGTTAGGCCTGCGTTTCATACATCTGGAATTAGCAAACTAATGTGCTGGGGTTGGGAAAACATATATGTACCCATACTAGAATCTGTCAAAGAAAGCGGTACTCACATATAACAGTCATTCCATTTGTAATCCATACAGTCAAAAGACTGAAAGTATTCCAGTGAGGGAATTTTTTTTATTTAAAAAAGGCCAAGTTAGTTTATCTGGCGTTCAATATACTAGATACAGTTAGGCCTGCGTTTCATACATCTGGAATTAGCAAACTAATGTGCTGGGGTTGGGAAAACATATATGTACCCATACTAGAATCTGTCAAAGAAAGCGGTACTCACATATAACAGTCATTCCATCTGTAATCCATACAGTCAAAAGACTGAAAGTATTCCAGTGAGGGGATTTTGCTTATAAAAAATAATATATTTCATTGTGGTGCGAGTTGAATCGCAACAATGAAGAAAAATACTATTAAGGGACGAGGACGCAGTCGTGGTGGTGTCCGTGGAGCCTCTGTTGCTGGTAGAGGACGTGGCCGTTCGGCCCCAGGCGCACACAGTAGGGAACGAACTCCCTCAACTAGCCGGCAGAATGTACCGCAATATCTCGTGGGGCCCAATGCCGCTCTTAGGATGGTAAGGCCTGAGCAGGTACAGGCATTAATCGATTGGGTGGCCGACAGTGCTTCCAGCACGTTCACAACATGGTCTTCCACCCAGTCTTCTGCGGAAAGCGCACAGGTGGCACCTGAAAACCAAGCCCATCAGTCTGTCACATCACCCCCAAGCATATCAGGGAAACGGTCTGAGCCACAAGTTATGCAGCAGTCTCTTCTTCTGTTTGAAGACTCTGCTTCCAGGGTTTCCCAGGGGCGTCCACCTAGCCCTTCCCCAGTGGAGGAAGACATACCATGCACTGACGCACAACCACTTATGTCTCCAGATGAAGAGGACATGGGAATACCACCACAGCAGAGTCACCGACTCTCTGATGATGACGAAACACAGGTGCCCACTGCCGCGTCTTTTTGCAGTGTGCAGACTGAACAGGAGGAGGTCAGGGAGGGAGACTGGGTGGAAGACGATGCAGAGGACGATGAGGTCTTAGACCCCACATGGACTGAAGGTCGTGGCGATGACTTTCATAGTTCAGAGGAAGAGGTAGTGGTGAGACCGAGACAACAGCGAAGCCAAAGAGGGAGCAGGGGGCCAAAGCAGACGAGCCGCCGCCCCCAGAGTTCGCCTGCTACTGGACATCGCCAACAGGGACCCAGCCCCACAAAGGCAGCTTCAAAGAGTTCCCTGGCATGGCACTTCTTTAAACAATGTCCTACCGACAAGACCCGAGTGACTTGCACGCTCTGCCATCAGAGCCTGAGGCGAGGCATTAACGTTCTGAACCTCAGCACAACCTGCATGACCAGGCATCTACATGCAAAGCATGAACTGCAGTGGGGTACACACCTTAAAAACCAGGCACTCGCTGAGGCTCCCCCTGCTCCCTCTACCGCTGCTGCCTCGGCTTCCGCCTCGAGAGGAATGTTGCCACCTGCCGAGCAGCAAACAGAGGATGTGCCACCGACACCACCACCACCGCCACCGTCAACTAGCGTCTCCACTATATCACATAGCAGCGTTCAGCTCTCAATATCTCAAACCTTAGAGAGGAAGCGCAAATTCCCCCCGAGTCACCCTCGAGCCCTTGGCCTGAACGCCAGCATTTCTAAACTGCTGGCCTTTGAAATGCTGTCATTCCGGCTGGTGGACACAGACAGCTTCAAACAGCTGATGGCCATGGCTGTCCCGCGGTATGTGGTTCCCAGCCGCCACTACTTCTCCAAGACAGCCGTGCCTTCCCTGCACATGCAAGTGTCCGATAAAATCAAGTGTGCACTGCGCAACGCCATTTGTGGCAAGGTCCACCTAACCACAGATACGTGGACCAGTAAGCACGGCCAGGGACGCTATATCTCACTAACTGCACACTGGATGAATGTAGTGGCGGCTGGGCCCCCGGCGGACAGTTCCTTGGCGCACGTCCTTCCGCCCCCTAGGATCGCAGGGCATCATTCTCTGCCTCCTGTAGCCTCCTCCTCCTACTCGGCTTCCTCCTCCACTGCTTCCACCAGCTCATCCGGTCAGCCACACACCTTCACCACCAACTTCAGCACAGCCCGGGGTAAACGTCAGCAGGCCATTCTGAAACTCATATGTTTGGGGGACAGGCCCCACAGCGCAAAGGAGTTGTGGCGGGGTATTGAACAACAGACCGACGAGTGGTTTCTGCCGGTGGGCCTCAAGCCAGGCCTGGTGGTATGCGATAATGGGCGAAATCTCGTGGCAGCTCTGGGACTAGCCGGTTTGACGCACATCCCTTGCCTGGCGCATGTGCTGAACTTGGTGGTGCAGAGGTTCATTCACCACTACCCCAACATGTCAGAGCTGCTGCATAAAGTGCGGGCCGTCTGTGCGCGCTTCCGCCGTTCACATCCTGCCGCTGCTCGCCTGTCTGCGCTACAGCGGAACTTCGGCCTTCCCGCTCACCGCCTCATATGCGACGTGCCCACCCGGTGGAACTCCACCTTGCACATGCTGGAGAGACTGTGCGAGCAGCAGCAGGCCATAGTGGAGTTTCAGCTGCAGCACGCTCGCGTCAGTCGTACTGCCGAACAGCACCACTTCACCACCAATGATTGGGCCTCCATGCGAGACCTGTGTGCCCTGCTGCGCTGTTTCGAGTACTTCACCAACATGGCCAGTGGCGATGACACTGTTATCAGCGTTACAATACCACTTCTATGTCTCCTTGAGAAAACACTTAGGGCAATGATGTTAGAGGAGGTGGCCCAGGTGGAGGAGGAGGAGGAGGATGAGGGCTCGTTTCTAACACTTTCGGGCCAGTCTGTTCGAAGTGGCTCAGAGGGAGGTTTGTTTAAGCAGCAGAGGACAGGTTCACAAGTCGCCAGCCAAGGCACTGTACTCTAGGACGAGGAAGATGAGGAGGAGGAGGTGGAGGGGGACGAGGATGACGCAAGTTCACAGCGGGGTGGCAGCCCAGGCCCATCACTGGTGCGTGGCTGGGGGGATACGGTGGACGATGACGATACGCCTCCCACAGAGGACAGCTTGTCCTTACCCATGGGTAGCCTGGCCCACATGAGCGAATATATGCTCCAATGCCTGCGCAACGACAGCAGAGTTGCCCACGTTTTAACGTGTGCAGACTACTGGGTGGCCACCCTGCTGGATCCCCGGTATAAAGACAATGTGCCCACTTTAATTCCTGAACTGGAGCGCGACCGTAAGATGCGCGAGTACAAGCGCACGCTGATAGAGGCGCTCTTGAGAGCATTCCCACATGTCACAGGGGAACAGGTGGAAGGTGAAGGCAGAGGAGTGGCAAGAGGTCGCCAACGCAGCTGTGTCACGGCCAGCTCATCTGAGGGCAGGGTTAGCATGGCAGAAATGTGGAAAAGTTTTGTCTCCACGCCACAGCTATCTGCACCGACACCTGATACGGAACGTGTTAGCAGGAGGCAGCATTTCACTAACATGGTTGAACAGTATGTCTGCACACCCCTCCACATCCTGACGGATGGTTCGGCCCCATTCAACTACTGGGTTTCGAAATTGTCCACGTGGCCAGAGTTAGCATGTTATGCCTTGGAGGTGCTTTCCTGCCCGGCGGCCAGCATTTTATCTGAACGCGTATTCAGCACGGCAGGGGGCGTCATTACTGACAAGCGCAGCCGCCTGTCCACAGCCAACGTGGACAAGCTGACCTTCATAAAGATGAACCAGGCATGGATCCCACAGGACCTGTCCCTCCCTTGTGCAGAGTAGTCCTTATTAACTGCCTAAAACATGTCTTGTTGTGCTACGGGCCACTTCTTTATTTGATACAAATTTTATGAAACCCACAGTTGAATGAAACTCTTCTCTGTCTGGGCGCCGGGGCCTAACCAGATGAAAGTGGCCGGTTAAACTAACGGGTGACATGAAGCCATAACCTCTGCCATGCTACCTCTGTCTTCTGTCTGGGTGCTGAGGCCTAAGTCAAATAAAGCGGTCTTCTGCTGTGCTGGGGGATATGAAGCTAATCTCTGACCTCTCTCCTCTGTCTGGGTCCAAAGGCCTAAATCACTGAAAGAGGCCTTCTCCTGTGGTGTGTGATATGATGCCAGAATATGTGCTGTGGGGCCTCTCTCCTCTTCCTGGGTGCAGGGGTCAAATAAACTAAATTGTGGCCTACTCCTGTGGTGGTTGATATGATGCCTGATTCTCTGATGTGGAACCTCTCTCCTCTGTTTGGGTGAAGGGGTCAAAGTAACTAAATGGTGGCTTCTCCTGTGGTGGCTGATATGATGCCAGAATATGTGCTGTGGTGCCTCTCTCCTCTTCCTGGGTGCAGGGGTCAAAGTAACTAAATGGTGGCTTCTCCTGTGGTGGCTGATATGATGCCAGAATATGTGCTGTGGGGCCTCTCTCCTCTTCCTGGGTGCAGGGGTCAAAGTAACTCAATGGTGGCTTCTCCTGTGGTGGCTGATATGATGCCAGAATATGTGCTGTGGTGCCTCTCTCCTCTGTCTGGGTCCAAAGGCCTAAATCACTGAAAGAGGCCTTCTCCTGTGGTGTGTGATATGATGCCTGAATATGTGCTGTGGTGCCTCTCTCCTCTTCCTGGGTGCGGGGGTCAAAGTAACTCAATGGTGGCTTCTCCTGTGGTGGCTGATATGATGCCAGAATATGTGCTGTGGTGCCTCTCTCCTCTTCCTGGGTGCGGGGGTCAAAGTAACTCAATGGTGGCTTCTCCTGTGGTGGCTGATATGATGCCAGAATATGTGCTGTGGGGCCTCTCTCCTCTTCCTGGGTGCAGGGGTCAAAGTAACTCAATGGTGGCTTCTCCTGTGGTGGCTGATATGATGCCAGAATATGTGCTGTGGTGCCTCTCTCCTCTTCCTGGGTGCGGGGGTCAAAGTAACTCAATGGTGGCTTCTCCTGTGGTGGTTAGTATGATGCCAGAATATGTGCTGTGGGGCCTCTCTCCTCTTCCTGGGTGCAGGGGTCAAAGTAACTCAATGGTGGCTTCTCCTGTGGTGGCTGATATGATGCCAGAATATGTGCTGTGGTGCCTCTCTCCTCTTCCTGGGTGCAGGGGTCAAAGTAACTAAATGGTAGCTTCTCCTGTGGTGGCTGATATGATGCCAGAATATGTGCTGTGGGGCCTCTCTCCTCTTCCTGGGTGCAGGGGTCAAATAAACTAAATTGTGGCCTACTCCTGTGGTGGTCGATATGATGCCTGATTCTCTGATGTGGAACCTCTCTCCTCTGTTTGGGTGAAGGGGTCAAAGTAACTAAATGGTGGCTTCTCCTGTGGTGGCTGATATGATGCCAGAATATGTGCTGTGGTGCCTCTCTCCTCTTCCTGGGTGCAGGGGTCAAAGTAACTAAATGGTGGCTTCTCCTGTGGTGGCTGATATGATGCCAGAATATGTGCTGTGGTGCCTCTCTCCTCTGTCTGGGTCCAAAGGCCTAAATCACTGAAAGAGGCCTTCTCCTGTGGTGTGTGATATGATGCCTGAATATGTGCTGTGGTGCCTCTCTCCTCTTCCTGGGTGCGGGGGTCAAAGTAACTCAATGGTGGCTTCTCCTGTGGTGGCTGATATGATGCCAGAATATGTGCTGTGGGGCCTCTCTCCTCTTCCTGGGTGCAGGGGTCAAAGTAACTCAATGGTGGCTTCTCCTGTGGTGGTTAGTATGATGCCAGAATATGTGCTGTGGGGCCTCTCTCCTCTTCCTGGGTGCAGGGGTCAAAGTAACTCAATGGTGGCTTCTCCTGTGGTGGCTGATATGATGCCAGAATATGTGCTGTGGTGCCTCTCTCCTCTTCCTGGGTGCGGGGGTCAAAGTAACTCAATGGTGGCTTCTCCTGTGGTGGCTGATATGATGCCAGAATATGTGCTGTGGGGCCTCTCTCCTCTTCCTGGGTGCAGGGGTCAAAGTAACTCAATGGTGGCTTCTCCTGTGGTGGTTAGTATGATGCCAGAATATGTGCTGTGGGGCCTCTCTCCTCTTCCTGGGTGCAGGGGTCAAAGTAACTCAATGGTGGCTTCTCCTGTGGTGGCTGATATGATGCCAGAATATGTGCTGTGGTGCCTCTCTCCTCTTCCTGGGTGCGGGGGTCAAAGTAACTCAATGGTGGCTTCTCCTGTGGTGGCTGATATGATGCCAGAATATGTGCTGTGGGGCCTCTCTCCTCTTCCTGGGTGCAGGGGTCAAAGTAACTCAATGGTGGCTTCTCCTGTGCTGATTGATATAAAGCTGATGGTTGTGCCATCTGACATGGTTGCCAGGGTCTGATTCAATGGGGGCCTACTCCTGTGGTGGGTGATCTAAATGCCTGATTCTCTGCTGTGAAACCTCTCTCCTCCGTCTGGGTGTAGGGGTCAAAGTCTTTCAAAGTCGCCTTCTCCTGTGCTGATTGATATGAAGCTGATGGTTGTGCCATCTGACATGGTTGCCGGGGTCCCATTAAATTGTGGCCTACTCCTGTGGTGGTTGATATGATGCCTGATTCTCTGATGTGGAACCTCTCTCCTCTGTTTGGGTGAAGGGGTCAAAGTAACTAAATGGTGGCTTCTCCTGTGGTGGCTGATATGATGCCAGAATATGTGCTGTGGGGCCTCTCTCCTCTTCCTGGGTGCAGGGGTCAAATAAACTAAATTGTGGCCTACTCCTGTGGTGGTTGATATGATGCCTGATTCTCTGATGTGGAACCTCTCTCCTCTGTTTGGGTGAAGGGGTCAAAGTAACTAAATGGTGGCTTCTCCTGTGGTGGCTGATATGATGCCAGAATATGTGCTGTGGGGCCTCTCTCCTCTTCCTGGGTGCAGGGGTCAAAGTAACTCAATGGTGGCTTCTCCTGTGGTGGCTGATATGATGCCAGAATATGTGCTGTGGTGCCTCTCTCCTCTGTCTGGGTCCAAAGGCCTAAATCACTGAAAGAGGCCTTCTCCTGTGGTGTGTGATATGATGCCTGAATATGTGCTGTGGTGCCTCTCTCCTCTTCCTGGGTGCGGGGGTCAAAGTAACTCAATGGTGGCTTCTCCTGTGTTGGCTGATATGATGCCAGAATATGTGCTGTGGTGCCTCTCTCCTCTTCCTGGGTGCGGGGGTCAAAGTAACTCAATGGTGGCTTCTCCTGTGGTGGCTGATATGATGCCAGAATATGTGCTGTGGGGCCTCTCTCCTCTTCCTGGGTGCAGGGGTCAAAGTAACTCAATGGTGGCTTCTCCTGTGGTGGTTAGTATGATGCCAGAATATGTGCTGTGGGGCCTCTCTCCTCTTCCTGGGTGCAGGGGTCAAAGTAACTCAATGGTGGCTTCTCCTGTGGTGGCTGATATGAAGCCAGAATATGTGCTGTGGTGCCTCTCTCCTCTTCCTGGGTGCAGGGGTCAAAGTAACTAAATGGTGGCTTCTCCTGTGGTGGCTGATATGATGCCAGAATATGTGCTGTGGGGCCTCTCTCCTCTTCCTGGGTGCAGGGGTCAAATAAACTAAATTGTGGCCTACTCCTGTGGTGGTTGATATGATGCCTGATTCTCTGATGTGGAACCTCTCTCCTCTGTTTGGGTGAAGGGGTCAAAGTAACTAAATGGTGGCTTCTCCTGTGGTGGCTGATATGATGCCAGAATATGTGCTGTGGTGCCTCTCTCCTCTTCCTGGGTGCAGGGGTCAAAGTAACTAAATGGTGGCTTCTCCTGTGGTGGCTGATATGATGCCAGAATATGTGCTGTGGGGCCTCTCTCCTCTTCCTGGGTGCAGGGGTCAAAGTAACTCAATGGTGGCTTCTCCTGTGGTGGCTGATATGATGCCAGAATATGTGCTGTGGTGCCTCTCTCCTCTGTCTGGGTCCAAAGGCCTAAATCACTGAAAGAGGCCTTCTCCTGTGGTGTGTGATATGATGCCTGAATATGTGCTGTGGTGCCTCTCTCCTCTTCCTGGGTGCGGGGGTCAAAGTAACTCAATGGTGGCTTCTCCTGTGGTGGCTGATATGATGCCAGAATATGTGCTGTGGTGCCTCTCTCCTCTTCCTGGGTGCGGGGGTCAAAGTAACTCAATGGTGGCTTCTCCTGTGGTGGCTGATATGATGCCAGAATATGTGCTGTGGGGCCTCTCTCCTCTTCCTGGGTGCAGGGGTCAAAGTAACTCAATGGTGGCTTCTCCTGTGGTGGTTAGTATGATGCCAGAATATGTGCTGTGGGGCCTCTCTCCTCTTCCTGGGTGCAGGGGTCAAAGTAACTCAATGGTGGCTTCTCCTGTGGTGGCTGATATGATGCCAGAATATGTGCTGTGGTGCCTCTCTCCTCTTCCTGGTTGCGGGGGTCAAAGTAACTCAATGGTGGCTTCTCCTGTGGTGGTTAGTATGATGCCAGAATATGTGCTGTGGGGCCTCTCTCCTCTTCCTGGGTGCAGGGGTCAAAGTAACTCAATGGTGGCTTCTCCTGTGGTGGCTGATATGATGCCAGAATATGTGCTGTGGTGCCTCTCTCCTCTTCCTGGGTGCAGGGGTCAAAGTAACTAAATGGTGGCTTCTCCTGTGGTGGCTGATATGATGCCAGAATATGTGCTGTGGGGCCTCTCTCCTCTTCCTGGGTGCAGGGGTCAAATAAACTAAATTGTGGCCTACTCCTGTGGTGGTTGATATGATGCCTGATTCTCTGATGTGGAACCTCTCTCCTCTGTTTGGGTGAAGGGGTCAAAGTAACTCAATGGTGGCTTCTCCTGTGGTGGCTGATATGATGCCAGAATATGTGCTGTGGTGCCTCTCTCCTCTGTCTGGGTCCAAAGGCCTAAATCACTGAAAGAGGCCTTCTCCTGTGGTGTGTGATATGATGCCTGAATATGTGCTGTGGTGCCTCTCTCCTCTTCCTGGGTGCGGGGGTCAAAGTAACTCAATGGTGGCTTCTCCTGTGGTGGCTGATATGATGCCAGAATATGTGCTGTGGGGCCTCTCTCCTCTTCCTGGGTGCAGGGGTCAAAGTAACTCAATGGTGGCTTCTCCTGTGGTGGTTAGTATGATGCCAGAATATGTGCTGTGGGGCCTCTCTCCTCTTCCTGGGTGCAGGGGTCAAAGTAACTCAATGGTGGCTTCTCCTGTGGTGGCTGATATGATGCCAGAATATGTGCTGTGGTGCCTCTCTCCTCTTCCTGGGTGCGGGGGTCAAAGTAACTCAATGGTGGCTTCTCCTGTGGTGGCTGATATGATGCCAGAATATGTGCTGTGGGGCCTCTCTCCTCTTCCTGGGTGCAGGGGTCAAAGTAACTCAATGGTGGCTTCTCCTGTGGTGGTTAGTATGATGCCAGAATATGTGCTGTGGGGCCTCTCTCCTCTTCCTGGGTGCAGGGGTCAAAGTAACTCAATGGTGGCTTCTCCTGTGGTGGCTGATATGATGCCAGAATATGTGCTGTGGTGCCTCTCTCCTCTTCCTGGGTGCGGGGGTCAAAGTAACTCAATGGTGGCTTCTCCTGTGGTGGCTGATATGATGCCAGAATATGTGCTGTGGGGCCTCTCTCCTCTTCCTGGGTGCAGGGGTCAAAGTAACTCAATGGTGGCTTCTCCTGTGGTGGTTGATATGATGCCTGATTCTCTGCTGTGAAACCTCTCTCCTCCATCTGGGTGTAGGGGTCAAAGTCTTTCAAAGTCGCCTTCTCCTGTGCTGATTGATATAAAGCTGATGGTTGTGCCATCTGACATGGTTGCCAGGGTCTGATTCAATGGGGGCCTACTCCTGTGGTGGGTGATCTAAATGCCTGATTCTCTGCTGTGAAACCTCTCTCCTCCGTCTGGGTGTAGGGGTCAAAGTCTTTCAAAGTCGCCTTCTCCTGTGCTGATTGATATGAAGCTGATGGTTGTGCCATCTGACATGGTTGCCGGGGTCCCATTAAATTGTGGCCTACTCCTGTGGTGGTTGATATGATGCCTGATTCTCTGATGTGGAACCTCTCTCCTCTGTTTGGGTGAAGGGGTCAAAGTAACTAAATGGTGGCTTCTCCTGTGGTGGCTGATATGATGCCAGAATATGTGCTGTGGGGCCTCTCTCCTCTTCCTGGGTGCAGGGGTCAAAGTAACTCAATGGTGGCTTCTCCTGTGGTGGCTGATATGATGCCAGAATATGTGCTGTGGTGCCTCTCTCCTCTTCCTGGGTGCGGGGGTCAAAGTAACTCAATGGTGGCTTCTCCTGTGGTGGCTGATATGATGCCAGAATATGTGCTGTGGTGCCTCTCTCCTCTTCCTGGGTGCAGGGGTCAAAGTAACTAAATGGTGGCTTCTCCTGTGGTGGTTGATATGATGCCTGATTCTCTGCTGTGAAACCTCTCTCCTCCATCTGGGTGTAGGGGTCAAAGTCTTTCAAAGTCGCCTTCTCCTGTGCTGATTGATATAAAGCTGATGGTTGTGCCATCTGACATGGTTGCCAGGGTCTGATTCAATGGGGGCCTACTCCTGTGGTGGGTGATCTAAATGCCTGATTCTCTGCTGTGAAACCTCTCTCCTCCGTCTGGGTGTAGGGGTCAAAGTCTTTCAAAGTCGCCTTCTCCTGTGCTGATTGATATGAAGCTGATGGTTGTGCCATCTGCCATGGTTGCCGGGGTCCCATTAAATTGGGGCCTACTCCTGTGGTGGGTGATCTAAATGCCTGATTCTCTGCTTTGAAACCTCTCTCCTCCGTCCGGGTGTAGGGGTCAAAGTCTGTCAAAGTCGCCTTCTCCTGTGCTGATTGATATAAAGCTTATGCTTGTGCCATCTGACATGGTTGCCGGGGTCTGATTCAATGGTGGCCTACTCCTGTGGTGGGTGATCTAAATGCCTGATTCTCTGCTGTGTAACCTCTCTCCTCCGTCTGGGTGTAGGGGTCAAAGTAACTAAATGGTGGCCTACTCCTGTGGTGGGTGATATGATGCCTGGTTCTCTGCTGTGGGACCTCTCTCCTTTGTCTGGGTGCTGTGGTCAAAATAATAGTAAGTGACCTTCTCCATTGGTGGGTGACTTGAAGCCTGATTCTGTGCTATGGGACCTCACTCCAATTAATATTGTTTAATTTTTATTTATTTTATGTTAACTCATCATTTCCCTATCTACATTTGTTTGCAGGGGATTTAACTACATTTTGCTGCCTTTTGCAGCCCTCTAGCCCTTTCCGGGTGTGTTTTACAGCCTTTTCAGTGCCCAAAAGTTCGGGTCCCCATTGACTTCTATGGGGTTCGGGTTCGGGATGAAGTTCGGGTCGAGTTCGGATCCCGAACCCGAACATTTTTCGAAAGTTCGGCCGAACTCGTCGAACCCGAACATCCAGGTGTTCGCTCAACTCTAATGACAAAGTGTATTGCCAGCTTTGAACTATATAAAATCTACCGAAGTTGCTGATAAAATGTAACCTACATTCTCAACACTTTTACGTCACATGGTTCTGAAGTAAAAATAGAAAACTTAAATGAACTAACCACAGTGAAACTGTAAAATATTGAATCCGATCTAATGGCTTCAAATAAAGTTGTGCTTTACTGACTTTTGAAATTGAATTTATCTCAGAGAAAATTAAGTTAAGGAATCAATAGAGATGAATTATTAACAGAAAACATAGAATCGTTTGGACCCACAAACTGCTCATTACAAGTATGTATCTGTCGTTATTGTCAAAATTCAATTCTTCACAGGTGGTGGCACTTCTGCAAGATATGGATCTGAAATATAGTAGTATTCTGAATAAAAATAGTTACTGCCTCTTAGAACACTATAAATCTGTAAATACTTTAGTTCTGCTCTGTGAATGATAGCATCTTAACTCTTAACTAAATAGATCAAATTACTGTTTTCTCTGTAAGCCGAGAAAATATAGGAGTGCTGTACATTTACAAGTCAGCATCCCAGCATGTACCAGGTTCAGATGAATGGGACTGGTACAGGGATTTCAGCAATAAATTTGTTGTGTGTGAATATCACCTCAGGGTGTGATACTTCATGAGTTTTTAATGTGTTTTTAATGCCACACTATGTGGGAACACCCATAGAGCCTGTTCACACAACATTTTTTGGCGCTGTGCTGTCTTTCGCACGTTTTCCGTGCAGAATCCGCACCAAAAGACACCTCTAAAAAGCCTACCATTCATTTCAATGGGAGACAGAAAATGCATTTTTTCCATGCTGAAAAAAAACTGAGTGGAAAAAAGAAGCAGCATGCTCTATCTTGGAGTGGATTCCATGTTGATTCTCCCATTGATATGAATAGGATGCTGGAAAAACAGCACCAAAAAATGCACAGAAAATCAGCGTGGATTCTAAGCTGACTTTTTCAGCGTGTTTTCAAAATCCATCAAGTGAATATACCCTTAAAATCAATGGGTGGAGATTTGGACAGCTGCAGGAAAATTTCCTGACCTTAGGATGGAGCCTATTAACAAGCTATAGGTTGCCTCCTGGAGTTTGTTTGTAGCCTAGGTTCTTTGTTGCATTCTAAGTCCAATGGATTTATCATAGAGCTTCAGCCATTTAAATGAAGACTGTATTAGTTTTATGTATGACATGTATTTTCTTAAACATGTAAGTGTATTATATGTATTAAATGGGGAGAGCAGAGAAAGGCTACTGCCAGACACTTCTGATGGTGGCTTATCTCCTGGGAGAAGAAAGGGATCGTGCAAAAATAATAATTTCACTTGATCCTTCTCTCAGAAGCTTCCCATAATCAGGAGCTCCCCATACACACTAGAGCGTCAGCTGGGCCTGCTTTTCAGCCAACAATACCCTAAAAAGAAAAGACAGTCTTAAAATAGCAATTACCTGCTGAATCCCACATTGCCTCAGTGCCCTCTGCCAGTCCAAGTTTACAGTGCTACAGTGGTGACATCATATTGACACAGGTGAACACTTCAGTAAATGGCTGGCCTCAGTGGTTGCAAGACTGGAGCCAGTGATTATACCAAAGCATTAATGAAGCAATCAAATGATCACATTGTGAAGTTCCCTAGTGGGGCTAAAAAAAAGCACCAGAAAGGATATAATTTCAATCAGGTGGAGTCCCCTCAACTTTATATACGCCCCTGAAACTAAGGATAAAAAGCATTTCCTATATTAGTTGGGAAGTTTAGCTTAGAGTTATGCTTCTTCGTTTTAATACATACTCAAGTGTGTTCACAATTACAAAATGGCAATAAATATAATAATGAAAAATAATATATTCCGCTAGCTACATTTTATGATTCAAATTTACAACTCCTTGATATATATTACTTTCATAAATTTGAAACTTACATTTTGAAACTTAATGTGCCAAAGAAAAAGGCTTATGGTATTTGAACCACACAAATGTCACCTTTGGAAAAAAAATGTATCATCGTGGTTTCTTATCACACTATATGCTTCCTTGACTTGCTCCTGTCTGTCATGTTTACTTAGGCCTCTTGACAGGGTTAAGAATGGTCAGTGCTGTCAAGAATTCATCTTGTTCCCTTCAAAGAAAGCATAACATCATACTGTCTTACACCTCTTTTGAGAAGTGTCAGTGAGTATTTTCAATTTTACTGTATTAAACTAAGAAAAATGCATAGATAGATAGATAGATAGATAGATATATAGATGATAGATGATGATCATATGGGAGTACTTATACTATTCTTTTCTTTCATTTCGTTAGAAAGGCAAATTCTGGCCTAAAGATGCTATTATAATAAATGTTCTTAAAATTGTTCCTGTTGTATGGTCTGGACAAATTGAGAATGCTGCAACTTCTCCCCCCCCCCCCCCCAACTACACGCAGGCTCCTAATCAAATATATATATATATATATATATATATATATATATATATATTTGTGGTCATGGCTACGGCCAAGAGGTATCCGAAGAACCCTAGGGAGAGAAACAACAGGAACAACCTAACCCAGCTAGGCGTGTCTTAGCTGACCTGACTAAATGGCTTGTTGTGTGCCCTGAGCCACGATCGTGGGTAGGCCTATAAGTGGGCATACCCTGTGGAAATGAGAAGATAAGGGAGGGAGGGTGGGGCACCTGAGAACCCACGCCTGGAAGTGAGGGTGTGGCTCGTATATGAAGAGCCTCCGCCCCTCCCACAAATGCAGGCTGACTAATCAGCCTTACCAACTTGTGGTCATGGCTACGGCCAAGAGGTATCCGAAGAACCCTAGGGAGAGAAACAACAGGAACAACCTAACCCAGCTAGGCGTGTCTTAGCTGACCTGACTAAATGGCTTGTTGTGTGCCCTGAGCCACGATCGTGGGTAGGCCTATAAGTGGGCAAAAACCAAGCCAAGTAGGGTAGAAAAGGAATTCGAATGGCATGTGCAAACTAATCCCCAGGCCAACTGCAAGGCGTCAGGGATCTAGAGCGAAAATTCGGGGTATACGAGGCAAGACCAGTAGGAGACCTACAACCCATCTTGTGGATGACAAGGCCAGAGACATGATTCTCAATATTGCGTATACTGCCCCAAAGCGGAATGGAGGACCGGGAATACGTTGTGAAATGGATCATAAAAACCAACTGAAACTTGTAAAGTTTGGCTCTAGTGCGAGTACTGGCAATGCCCTAGCCTCAGGAGATCGTGGGACCGCAACCTAACTGCCTAGACTATTTAGAAATGAGGGCCAAAAAGAAACCATGAAGATAGGAAGAGAATCCTTGAATAGTTCCCCAGACAACAGCTATCTGCTAGCCGTGGTCCGCGCGTTGTTCTACTGTGTGCCCGAGAATTATTTTGCGTTTGAGACGTGAAGACCGACCTACAATCTGAAACTTCTACCGTGAGGAAATGCTGGACCTTGTCCAAAATCCGATTTAGCGTGGTTGTAGGGAGTCTGAGGTTAGTGCGGCAAGAAGCTACGAAGCCATAATATACAAGATTCTGTCTATGCCCTCCCATGAGTGAGGGAATGCAATGCAATGAAGCTACCGACGAAAATGAGTTCCTGGTCATGGTAAAAAGGCAAAGACTTTGCGCGGGGACCTGGTTGACAAGATATGATCGACTACGATCAGAGACTGAAATGTTAGAGGGAATTGCCCTACTTGTTCTTCATCTGGCAGGACCTGAACGAAAGCATGAACAATTAAAGAAAGACTAAATATCTGCGTAAGACATGACAATGATGCTGTAGGGCGAACCGGACCAGTTTGTGGTCAAAACATAAAGTGAGCAATCAACGTTGATTATTAGGAAATTAGGGAAGCAGGTATGTATGCGATACATAGGGGCCAAATCAGCCCAGATGCACAACCAACCAGGCAATCAGCCCAGCAGGACTGAAAAAACAGTCATCGGGCCCCCGAAGCCATGGGGCCGAAGCTGTCATCGGGCCCCCGAAGCCATGAGGCCGAAGCTGTCATCGGGCCCCCGAAGCCATGGGGCCGAAGCTGTCATCGGGCCCCCGAAGCCGTGGGGCCGAAGCTGTCATCGGGCCCCCGAAGCCGTGGGGCCGAAGCTGTCATCGGGCCCCCGAAGGCGTGGGGCCGAAGCTGTCATCGGGCCCCCGAAGGCGTGGGGCCGAAGCTGTCATCGGGCCCCCGAAGGCGTGGGGCCGAAGCTGTCATCGGGCCCCCGAAGGCGTGGGGCCGAAGCTGTCATCGGGCCCCCGAAGGCGTGGGGCCGAAGCTGTCATCGGGCCCCCGAAGGCGTGGGGCCGAAGCTGTCATCGGGCCCCCGAAGGCGTGGGGCCGAAGCTGTCATCGGGCCCCCGAAGGCGTGGGGCCGAAGCTGTCATCGGGCCCCCGAAGGCGTGGGGCCGAAGCTGTCATCGGGCCCCCGAAGGCGTGGGGCCGAAGCTGTCATCGGGCCCCCGAAGGCGTGGGGCCGAAGCTGTCATCGGGCCCCCGAAGGCGTGGGGCCGAAGCTGTCATCGGGCCCCCGAAGCCGTGGGGCCGAAGCTGTCATCGGGCCCCCGAAGCCATGGGGCCGAAGCTGTCACCGGGCCCCCGAAGCCATGGGGCCGAAGCTGTCACCGGGCCCCCGAAGCCATGGGGCCGAAGCTGTCATCGGACCTGAATAAAAGGTGCAGGTTAAATTAAACCATGAGCCTGACCGATGTGGCAGGCGATACCTAAGATAAACTACGTGGCCTGAATGACATGCAAGGCGAAATATCGTTAGGAATGAGACCTGACCGACGTGGAAGGTGACCCCAATATGAGTTCAACTGCATGACCTGAAAAGACGAAGGGAAACGTGACAGAAAATGGAGATAATAACGGACAAAGTAAAATTAAACCTGAATAAAATAAGCTGGCAAGCAGGTAAAGATATGAGTCATTCAAAAGCATAGATGCACAGGTGGACAGACAACCATTGGTCGGACCCCTGAAGCCATGGGGCCGAAGCAACCACCAGGGGCCCATGGGGCCGGGCAGCCGCCAGGATGCGAACCTTAGAATTAAGGACGGCAGGGGAAAAGATTGGGGCTTAACCCAACGGGTTTAGTAATCAACCGGGACTCGATAACCTAGAAAGACAAAGACATGGGGTAAAGCTTCTTAATGAAATGAGGCTGAAATGAACTGCAAGTACTAATCTGTAAAATATAAATGAACAAAATAAAACTTCTGAAAGGTGTGCCATGGAAAATAGTAGCAGATGGCCGTATGACCTACCAATGTCGATGACGATTGTGAAATCCTCTAAGCCAAGAGCCATGCGTGAGAGTCCCCCATGGCGGGAGCCATGCGAGAGAGTCCCCCATGGCGGGAGCCATGCGTGAGAGTCCCCCATGGCGGGAGCCATGCGTGAGAGTCCCCCATGGCGGGAGCCATGCGTGAGAGTCCCCCATGGCGGGAGCCATGCGTGAGAGTCCCCCATGGCGGGAGCCATGCGTGAGAGTCCCCCATGGCGGGAGCCATGCGTGAGAGTCCCCCATGGCGGGAGCCATGCGTGAGAGTCCCCCATGGCGGGAGCCATGCGTGAGAGTCCCCCATGGCGGGAGCCATGCGTGAGAGTCCCCCATGGCGGGAGCCATGCGTGAGAGTCCCCCATGGCGGGAGCCAAGCGTGAGAGCCCCTCATGGCGGGAGCCAAGCGTGAGAGCCCCCCATGGCGGGAGCCAAGCGTGAGAGCCCCCCATGGCGGGAGCCAAGCGTGAGAGCCCCCCATGGCGGGAGCCAAGCGTGAGAGCCCCTCATGGCGGGAGCCATGCGTGAGAGCCCCTCATGGCGGGAGCCATGCGTGAGAGCCCCTCATGGCGGGAGCCATGCGTGAGAGCCCCTCATGGCGGGAGCCATGCGTGAGAGCCCCTCATGGCGGGAGCCATGCGTGAGAGCCCCTCATGGCGGAACAAGTATCAGATGACCGTGCGAACTACGAATGACGATGCCAGTCGTGAGGTCCTATAAGCGAAGAGCCACTCGTGCGAGCCTCTTATGATTTTATTATTATTATTTTTTATAAACCACTTATGCAGCACCAGAATGCCTTGGGGACTCGCATAACCATGACCCCCTCCAACAGCAAACCTGGAAACACTAACCAGCCTACAACCATGTTGTACCCCTAACAAACAGAACATGAGAAAACGGTCATGGGGCCCCCGGAGCCATGAGGCCGGATCAGTCATAGGGCCCCCGAAGACAGAGGGATGACTATAAGTAATTAAAGCGTAAGCCGGACCTGATGGCATATGAAGCGACTTGAATGATTAGATTGGCTAGAAGGTGGCCTAAGGAAGATGACTGCCAACAGGCGTAAAAAATATAGTCATTAGTAATCCGAAGCACATGCATACATAAAACACTAACCACCGCGAACCATAAACGTAAACATGAAATTGAAACAGAGATGGGAGAAAAAACAAGAGCCTGAGGCATTGCAAGTTCGCTAAGAGAAGTCTCTTATCGTGATGAACAAATAAACGGTTTGTGAAAACATAGCAGGAAACTTACTGGCCCACTGACCTCTGCTGAGGAGCTGTTTGGTGAACTGGGGCAGGAGACCAATCTGAGTGAATACGAACCAGAAGTAAAAGGAGACCAGTCTGAGTGAATATGAACCAGGATTAAAACAGAAAGTAGGTCTATGGAATGTAACAGACCACCGAGGAAGGGAACGTAAGCCTGAAAAGAACGCAGTTATGTTTGTCGGGAGAGAGGTACCAGAGCGGTGGGTGCAGACTGCCCCAATGAGATTGAGCAAAACCATGACGTAGCAATGAACAGGAGAATGCAGCTTTGAGTGGGAGCAGAGTACAACACATGATGTAACAACAAATGGGTGAATGCAGCTTTGGATGCGAGTGGTACCTAAAAAACATGGTATGGGCGCAGCTCTGAGTATGGGTAGCGCATGAAAAGCATGGTATAAAGCGGACGTATAAATGCAACCTGGAAGTGAGCGGAGTATTGACGTGATGCGAAAGCAGACACGTGGACGCAGCTCTAGTAGTGAAAGGAGTATAGGACAACATGCGAAAGCAGACATGCGGACGCAGCTTTGGATGTGAACAGAATATTAACTTGATGTGGCAGCAGACATGGAAAGCGGCTTTGGTGAGTGGGGTATACGACCTGGTGTAGCAGTAGAAGTGTGAACACAACTTTGGGTATAAGCAGAGCATGAAATTTGGTATAAACGCAGCTCTGGTTGTGAGTGGAGCAAGGTGGGAACACCAGGGTGGTGCGTCCAGAGCATGAAAACAGAGTAACAGTAGCAGCTATGGCTGTAAGCCGAGTATACAACATGTAATAACAGGCGTGTAATACGGATCCGGCTGTCGGCTGGGGACAGAATGAGATGTAACAGCCAACAGGTGAACGCAGCTTGAATGCGAGACCAATCTGAGTGAATACGAACCAAGAGTGGAAAAGTACAGGACAGTAAGGACGTACGGATGCAGCATAAGACATGAAATAAAAGCCGAAAGTGTAAATGCAGCTCAGGATAACAGCAGAGCATGAAAGTGCGGCAGGGTTTTTAAGTACATGGAGCAGTGAAATACATGAAGTCTAAAGATGGTGGTAGCGGGGGGAGGGGGGGGAGACACATCGCAAGGAACAGCTACAGCAAGAGGCCTAAACAATAACAGCTGCGTCCGATCTCCAAACATGACGTCACGTGCAGCCCGGGTAACTTTCTTTACAGCAAACCGGCTGAAGTAACTTTTCATACGAGACGAACGAAACAAAGTGAAACTTGTAAGATTTATAGGAGCTAACTCCCATTACCAACAAACAAAGTTGAAAAGAAAATAGAAGTATTTAGGCCCAACGAACAAACCTGAGGTAGCAGATTCTGAGGCAAAGCCTCCCGTTCGCTAGCAAAGTCGGTTCCGACCGGCCAGGAGAGACGGCCCCGGCACAACCTACTTACGTAGTACGGCGCGTGTATGCTACGGTAGCAGAGAGCCAAATAACAAGCTCCATGCTGCAAAGAAAGACTCCTACCACCAGAGAAGCTAGTCTGCTAATGACACCCAGCAGCAGCTGTGCACCTGAGAACCCACGCCTGGAAGTGAGGGTGTGGCTCGTATATGAAGAGCCTCCGCCCCTCCCACAAATGCAGGCTGACTAATCAGCCTTACCAACATATATTTGTGGTCGGGGCTATATGTGGAAAGAACCTATCCCTCTAAGGTACATCCCAACAGAAACAGCGGCTTGAGTTGTGCCATAACCGCTTTCGTCGAGAGTACACCTGAAAGAGGGCATACCCTATGGGAGAGTAAAAGGAAAAGGGCGGGCTGGGAGGGGAACACTGCTGCCGTCCGTCCCCTGGAGAGAGGTGCGTGCAAGATATAGGGCAGGGCGCCCCTCCCACAAATGCAGGCCAATGAATCGGCCTTAATACTTGTGGTCGGGGCTATATGTGGAAAGAACCTATCCCTCTAAGGTACATCCCAACAGAAACAGCGGCTTGAGTTGTGCCATAACCGCTTTCGTCGAGAGTACACCTGAAAGAGGCCAAAAACCCAGCATGAGAATACAAAGTGTGTTTATTGAACAAATCACAACACCAAATTCTGAAAGGCACAATAAATCTCGCTAACGGGGTTTGGAACATATCGGCTGTAACAAGAGGAGCGCCACCGACCCAACTTACGTATGATGTGCGTAGGCACCTGATTCCTGGAAGCGGCCGAGGCTGCCCCTATCCTGAACGAATGTCCTGACACCGTGAGGGGGTCCAGCCCTAGGTTGGCCGCGAGTATACGCGTGTGCGCTATGAATTGGGAGGTGGACAAAGCTGCTGACCCGAAGGGTAACAAGGGGGTATCAGCGCCGCGATCGGCCAGTGCCCCTGACAATTTCTGCAGGACATGGACCGGACACCATTTGTGAGAAGTGGGGAAGAATCTGATTTGGATGGGGGGACCTGACTGGGAGGTCTTGGTCACAGGTAGGGACAAGATGAAACCCTCCGGGCTAGGGGCCAGCTGACGGCGGGCTAGGAAGGGGCCACTAAGTGACAGTGACGTGAATTCCCCCGGCCTCATGAATCCGTAAAAGGCAAGGTAGATGGCAGTTTTGAGCACTAAGCTTCGTAGACCTCCGAAGGGGCTTAGATCTAACAGATCGGACATGCCTCGGAACACTGGGCCGGAAATGGGCTGTCTACGGGGGCTTACCCCTGGGGTACATTTCTGTAGACCCCTCAGCGTGGCCTTGACCATGTGACTGGAAAACAACGATGTTCTTCCTGGAAGGGAGAGGGACAAATGGTGTTGGACCCCCGACAGGTAGGTTTTGACGGTACTGTGAGACAGGTGCATGTGCTCATGACAGTAGCCAATAAATGCTAATATGAAATCAATATGGTCAAGGCCGCCTTGAGGGTGTTCTCGTTGGAATTTGCAGTACAACCGCCAGCCAGTGTTATATGCCCTGGCGGTATTAGCCGAGAGTGACCTGGCAAACAGCCCATGAGCCGTGGCCAAGAATTTGTTCAGCTGAGGATGAGCGCGGACGGATGAGGAGACGGGGTCCTCGACGTATCGGCTTCGGGGCAAACCTGAGAAAACAAAGAGTAATTCTGCTTAGCTAGCGCGTCGACTGCTACTACCTGCGCATCATGTACGAGGGAGCCACAGAACAAGAAATTGTGTAGGAGTGACAGCTGAACCAGACGTCTCATCAAGGACATGGCCAGTTGAGACCTGGATTTGCCGCTGTCAAGGATAGCCACGGTGGAGGGGCTATCCGAGACAAAGACCACGGTACGGCCTGACCAAAGGTTACCCCATACCTGCGCTGCTGCCACCACGGGATACAAGTCCCTGGCCTCTGTTGCCTGGGAAGTTCCAGCGGCCTCGCACAACTCCTCCGGCCATGCCCCATTCAGCCAGTGGGAGCCAAAAATAGCAGCGAAACCAGTGCTGACCCCGCTGCTGGAGAATATGACGGGGGAGCTATGCGAGACCGCCGGGACAAACATGGACACGCCGTTCCAATGGCTCAAGAAATGGTCCCACATGCTCAAGTCTGCTTGCGCTTGACTGTCCAGGAATACTGGACTATCCTGACAGGGGGCTGCTGAGAGAAGTGGTAACAATCTGGCTACAAAAGACCTACCCTGAGGGATGACGCGCATCGCAAAATTCAACATGCCTAACAAGGACTGCAGTTCTACCTTGGTGGTGACCCTACCAGTGACGAAACCGTGAATGACTGCCCGGACCCTAACCAACTTATCTCCCGGCAACCTAGCTGACATGCTCTCTGTGTCTAAAACGATGCCCAGGAAGGTGATGGTGGTCGCAGGACCATCCACTTTTTTGGGGGAAACGAGGATCCCTAATTGAGCGAAGCATGCTAACAGGCTCTGGAGATCGCGCCGCGAGCCCTGTGGAGATTCGATCAGCAAAAAATCGTCCAAGTAATGGATGACATGTTCACAACCAAACCTGTTCTCAAGGATCCAATGCAAAGCTTTCGCCAGCTGATCGAAAATCCAAGGGCTGCTACGGGACCCGAAAGTCAACTTAGTCGCGAAATAATAAAGGGAATTCCACTTGATCCCGTGCCACTGCCATAGCTCTGGCCTGATCGGCATCAACTTGAAAGCGTCGGATATGTCCGCTTTGGATAGGATCGCCCCAGGGCCTGTGGCAAGGATGAGTGCAATAGCCTGATCGATGGAGGCGTACACCATACTGACTCCCTCGGCTGGAATGAGCGAGTTCAGACTGGGTGTAGTTAACCCATGAGGCGCTGATAGGTCGAAAATCAACCTTTCTTTGTGGCTGAATTTTCCCGTGACTACCCCTATGGGGCTGACCCTCCAGCGTTCGAATGGGGAAGACGAAAAGGGGCCGATGATGTACCCTTTGTCTAACTCCAACTGGAGGAGTCTATCTATGGACCCTGGGTTATGTGATGCAGATTGCAGGTTTCTACACTCATAGGTGTCGTCCGGTAACGCTACAAGACCTGTATGAAAACCATTACTGAAGCCTGACACAAGAAAGTCGCGAAAGGAAGCATCCTCATGCTCCTGCAAGTAAAGTTCAAGGAGGTCTACATTTACCACACTCATGTAACGTTTATCGGTTTTTAATGAGCACGCAACCTTCGGGTGGGCTCGGAAGCAGTTAACGCAAATGTGTAACAGACGGCACTGACTATAATTGCAAGTTGCGAAATTAAAGTTATTACAAATTTGTGACCTGCCCAGGTACTTAATTGGGCGGCCGAGTTTGTCTACCGTAGGATTCTGCTGGACGCCAGCCGATGGACCAGGGATAGGGGGAGAAGAGTTGGACCTCGGGGCACTCGCGGCATTATGACACCATTCTCCTGTGTGATAAATAGATTGGCACGAGGAACACGCTGGGGCTTTAAGGCCAGCGAAATGCCTGCAGAAAATTTCGGTGTCAATGTTCGCCCAGTTGGTAGTAAACTGGAACTGACAAAGCGCTGCTGCCGCCTTTGCGGAGAACGAGCAATGGTAATCATAAAACCCGAAGCCTGCGTACTTGTAGCCCAACTCAGTGACCCTGAACAGATACAGGTCCAATTCCTCTCTCCTATCCGGCCGTACGGAACAGACGATATCTCGGTAGAGACTAAAGGCGAGTACAAACTCTGGAATCGTTAATTTCCTGCTGAGCCTGAGATCGCGTCCCTTCAGGACAACAGAAACATCGCCGCATGCGATGACCCTGTTGTCCGACAGGTCACGAGTGGCAATTAGGAGGGAGGCTAGGTTCACGTCTCTGCCATCGAGGATGTCTTTTTTGATGTTTGCCGGGATGAAATGGGCTGGAGTGACATTGGGCACTGAAACAAAGTTACCTGAGGTACTGGCAACAGGTGCCGTTGCTACCGGTAACAAAGTAGTGGGTGAAGATAAGGCAGTGACCCTAGTCTCAACCGACTCCAACCTGGATTGCACACCAGACATAGAGGAGGTGAGGCTGTTCAGCATGACGTGGAGCTGCGTTAGGGAGGTCTGAACCGTGGCCATAGAGACCACCTGATGACTTGGCTCTGCGGGGGAGGACCCCAGGAGTCGGTACAACTCCACCTTCCGGGCAGCGGCCGGAAAAGGAATGCCTCTTTTGTTCAGTTCAGACATGAGCTTGGGCACAGTCCAATTACGCAGAGATGGCATACTGCCGGATTCCGATGCCCTGGAATCCAAGTCTTCGCCAGAAGCATCCACGATATCTGAGACGTGAGACATGACCAGACTGAAAAACAAGCAAAATGACGGACCGTCACTAACACTGTCTGGTACCAATTAACTAACCCCGTGACTAGACACCACCACCGGTACTGCAGAAACCGTCATGCAAAGGCAATCAAACCTGGTGACCACCTGACAGCGGAAGTAAGGAGAAAGAGGAGACGTGAGAGTAAAATAACAGGAGCCAAAGAAGGAGGACCTTACCGAACCGGACACGATGCTGATATGAGAATAGCAACAAGGAATCAACCGTAGAAATATACCTGTTCGCATGAATTAAGCAGAATAAGTATAAAATTTTTTTTTTTTTTTTTATTAAAAACAGTGCTGGCGCTTGCGTTCAAACGGCCTGAAACTGGACGACGAGACCTGAGAGTCAGATCACCGCGGTGCCGTGGCGTCGGCTGAAAGGCTGACGGGCCAATATTCAAATTAAACACAACTACCTAATTAGCAAGCAAATTGCGACAGGTGTATAGGTAACAAGAAAAACTGCACACCTGAGACAAAAGCAACTGACGAAATGCCATGCAACGTGAGGGGTCTGGCGCGCCCCTACTAGCCAGGCTTAGGGGCGCCTGTTACTATGGGGCTACCACCACCAATTCCTCACCAACACATTGCACGGCATTGACCCCCTACCTATGCGATAGCACGGCGGCCCGTGCCAGACTTTGCCTCATAACACTTATATGTGTATCCCCTAATGACCAGTTTCTCAGGCATCATTATTTTCAGTGAAGTACAATTTAAAAAAGAAGGGTAACAAACCAAAGAACACACCTCCGGCAGCCACGTGGCCTGCCGCCAAAGTACTATTTGGAGGCTGCGCCTGGTTAAGGCCTGGACTCGGGAAAATACCCCCAGCACCTCTGAGCTCACCGTGCCACCGATGACGTCACTGTCATCAGTATACCACCTGGAGCATAGAAATAGGTGCGCTACTACTACGCTGTGACAAAATAGCCCCCCACTCCTCATATAACTGCATTCATGTACTTAACTCCTATTAACCCCCCTTTGGTCCGATATACAACAATACTCCCCTATGTGACTAACATCATATGTGAATGAAAACGAGAACGGAGTGCCGCTGACTCCTGCTGCCTGCGTGCCAGTCACGTGGGAGCGGGGCGTGCTGCCAGACGGTCGAGCCGGTGTGGGGATGTCCCTCTCTCACCTTAGAGAGACCGACCCCACCGACCGGACTAGCGAGGCGACGTACGGAGAGGCAGAGGTTACTTACCCGCCGCACGAGGAGCGAACCGGACGCCGGAGCACGGACGAATCGCTTGACCGGAAGTGACGTACTGTTGTCTGGGAAACGCTGACGCCGACAGCCGGAAACAGGAACACTGCTGCCGTCCGTCCCCTGGAGAGAGGTGCGTGCAAGATATAGGGCAGGGCGCCCCTCCCACAAATGCAGGCCAATGAATCGGCCTTAATACATATATAGTGCCCTGGAGATGGGGGTACTTTGACATTTGGACATTTGCCTTTTTCCCCTATATAAAGTTATAAACTTCTCACTTTATTTCACTTGAAAAGGTTGACTTGCACTGTTTAATACTGTGCAATTGCATTTTATATGTTGTGATTAGGGATGAGCGAACTTCATATTTTGAAGTTCAGGTTGGGGTATATGCTGAATTGAGTTATGGATTCTGTTAACTCGGACCATAACGCAATTCCATGACGGAATGCATAAAGGAATGCCTTTAGAGGCATTCCGTTATTCATTCTGTCATAATAGATGTCTATGGCCAGCATAAGGGATCCGTCTGGTTTTTGTTATGCTGGAGTCCTCTCCTGCATAACGGAAACCGGATGGATCAGTTAAGCAGGCCATAGACTTCTATTATGACGGAATGAATAACGGAATGCCTCTAAAGGCATTCCGTTATGCATTCCGTCATGGAATTGCGTTATGGTCCGTGGTAACGAAATCCATAACGCAATTCAGCATATACCCCAACCCGAAAAGGAACTCAAACTTCAAAATAAGTTCGCTCATCCCTAGTTGTGATATATATCCTGTTCATCATCACTGTATTTGCAAGACTCTGTGGAAAGAGTTAATGAATACTGAGACTGTTAGGACTTTGAATGAGAAGTTCGTAATTTTCCACAGCTGCCATAGAGTTAAAAGAATTACCTTTTAAAACGTATGGTTTTAGCTATGTTATGTCTGGAAACTTGTTTTTGTATGGAAAAACTGCTGTGTCATTTAGTATCATCGAAGCTCTAATGTAAGTCTATGAGAGACAAGGGTTGAAACAATGTATCTGTTTGTGCTGAGCTTCTCCACTCCACCCCTCCCACTAGAAGGTTCCAGTCTAGCTAGAAATGGTATATAAGGAAATCAGTCAGAGCGCCTAGTGTTCTGCAGTTAGGGAGCCGTGCTTGGAGGGGGAGACTCATGCCAGTCTGCATGAGTGACTAGAAGAAGACGCTGGGATGGGGACGCTGAGACACAGACCATGGGTCACCAGCTCTGTGACCAAGGATCCAGCCAGACTACTCAGCTACAGATCGTGGGCCTCCAGCCATTGGCCAAGGTACCAGCCTTCTGAGAGAGAGAAGAACAGCTAGCTTAGGCCTTAACTCAGCAGTCTTCTTCTGCCAGGGTGGAGACTGGAGAAGCCAGCCCTATGCCTCGCAACAGTGTTTTAGTGGACATTCAAATATTTTTATTTGCTTTGCCTGGACATTGCATATTTTCATATATAACTTGCAAGGAAAACTTACATAAAAAGATATCCTAAAACTGACCTATGTGAACCAGACAGTAGGTGACCATGGTTTGTTTGTCATGTCCTCAGCTGGTGCCAGATATTTTGTTAGTAATGATTTACCCATGAACATTTGGAGTTCTCTACAGAGTTTTTTTTTTTTTTTTTGGAACACTGTAGTTATTGTAATAATCTCAGCTGTTTAATGCACTATATTTTTAGCTAATAATTTACTTTAATAAAATATATCTGCTCAGGTTAAATCACAACAACAATATGAGCCCTACCATTATTATCTATTTGTAATGCTGGTGACTAATTGTAAAGTTTTATCTTCATTGATGAATGTAGCAGAAGGAGTTTGGAACTGAGATTGCTCAGCAGTTGATTGCATTTGTAATAATGCCAATTAAATCTACCAGACCTGCACTGGCAACTCTGCATCTAAATATTACAATAAGCAAAATTAACCTTACCATCACATGAACAACCTTTAAAGGGGTTGTCCCATTAGGACAACATATCCACTATCAACAGTCACACATGGCCACTGTGAAACCATTGTACTCAACAGCCCCATAGAGTTGAATGGAGGAGCAGACTTGCATGAGAGTCTGCCCCTGCATTCAAATGGGGTGCACAATCCCCTATTATCGTGCTCTGAGCAGACATACAGTATCCTCTATCCTGTGGGTATGGGATAAATTGTAATAGGACAATCCATTTAAAGGGTGCCTTTTTATCCATATGTTTCTTAGCCTTGAAGTGTCTGGAAAAAAAATATATTACGAAGCTTTGCAAATAGTCTTGTTTCAAAATATCCTACCATTTTGTGTATACTGCTTCAATGCAGACTAGAGATGAGCAAATTTTTCAAAAAAACTGACCAAATAAAAAACTGACCAAATAAGGCTACTTTCACACTAGCGTTCGGGGCTCCGCTTGTGAGTTCCGTTTAAAGGCTCTCACAAGCGGCCCCGAACGGATCCGTCCAGCCCTAATGCATTCTGGGTGGATGCGGATCCGCTCAGAATGCATCAGTCTGGCACCGTTTGTCCTCCGCTCCGCTCAGCAGGCGGACACCTGAACGCTGCTTGCAGAGTTCGGGTGTCCGCCTGGCAGTGCGGAGGCAAACGGATCCGTCCAGACTTACAATGTAAGTCAATGGGGACGGATCCGTTTGAAGTTGACACAGTATGGCTCAATTTTCAAACGGATCCGTCCCCCATTGACTTTCAATGTAAAGTCAAAACGGATCCGTTTGCATTATCATGAACAAAAAAAAAAATAATAATAATAATTTTTTTTTTTTTTTTTTCATGGTAATGCAAACGGATCCGTTCTGAACGGATCTAAGCGTTTGCATTATAGGTGCGGATCCGTCTGTGCAGATACCAGACGGATCCGTACCTAACGCATGTGTGAAAGTAGCCTTACTCAAGTATGTACCTTACAGGTCGATGTTAGCGCCAAAAAGAAGCGCACTCCTTTTACGCCATCGTCAGCTGATTCCACATAGATGTCTACAGAACCTGTTCTATTAAACGCTTGTACAAGCAGAGCCCCCCCCCCGACAGAGTGGAGAGGGTGTCAGCAGTAAGTTTGTGTTAATGTCACTGATTATTTTGCCCTTTCTCTGATCCGGCAGAACAATAACCCCCAAAAAACGGATCCTGTCTGTGGAGCATCCGCTTTCACTCGGTCAGCATTTGGTCAGTAATCCATCAGTAGTAATAAATGCCAGAAAAAAACACGAGTGGATCCAAAATAGAGATGACATGTGAACCGAATATTTGCATATCTTCTGTGTCATCATTTGCTCAATAATCCATCAGTATTGCAAATGCCAAAAAAAAAGAGGAGTGGATGTAAAATGTGAAGAGATGACACGTAAATGGAATATTTGCATGTCTTATGTGTTTTCTACCCACTCCTGCTTTTGGCTACCAAATCACAAGCCAATTCTGATGGGACCATACAGACCTTACAGCTGCTACGCAGACAGGATCCGTTGTGCATCTCATTTTTCCTTCCTTCTGACAGATCAGAAGAAGGGTCAAATAAATGATGATGTCAGCCAGGCCTAAAAGCAAAATAGTGGCCCAGTCATAAAGTGGGGAGGGTGGGAACAGCATGAGGAGACCACAGAGTGGCCCTATAACATAGTGGTGAGATGGAAGCAGCAAGAAGAGGCCACAGAGTGGCACAATGACAGAGTGTGGAGGTGGCGGCAGCAGCATCAGGAGGAGGCCACAGAGTGGCACAATGACAGTGTGTAGGTGGTGGCAGCATCAGGAGGCCACAGAGTGGCAAGGTGACATAGTGTGGAGTTGGCAGCAGCATGAGGAGACCACAGAGTGCCCCAATGACAGAGTCTGGAGGTGGCAGCAGCATGAGGAGGCTACAGATTAGCAAGTTGGCATAGTGTGGAAGTGGCAGCAGCATGAGGAGGCCACAGAGTGGCAAGGTGACATAGTGTGGAGATGGCAGCAGCATCAGGATTCCACAGAGTGGAATGTGCCATTGCACAATGCTGGTAACATTCTAGTGCATCTGGTAGCCTGTGTCACATGGCCTGTTATAGGTGGGGCTTGCAGCCCTATCCCTTCTCCCACTGCTTGAGTGAGCTCATTATGGAGGTATGTGGGAGCTTGGCTGTGAGTTAGATCTTAGCACCATTCAGACCGTGTTCACACACCATAGGTAGTCTAGTGGTAGGACCCATGCCACACTGAGAAAACTTGACGGTGGTGCAAAAGGGCTCCGTTGTGTTCCTGACTGGAATACATTGGCTAAAGTCTCCGTTTTTAACATCAGCCTGAGGGATTGGCCAGTATTGTCAGTTGCATATCATTGTGGTGCACCTTTTGCAGTGATTTATGTATTTGTATATTTTCATCCACGCACTACTCCATCTTGTGTAGGATGCCATTGTGGTGCATGTGGTCCGCTGACTACATCCTCCATTGTATGCATTTATTGCTGGGGATTGCTGCTAGCAACGGATCACGTGTGGAGGAATTGCTCTCCCGGTTTTAAACACACTACAGTGTTTGGGGTTTTTGAGCATTTCCTCCCATTTAGATCACTTTATTTTAGTGAAAATTCTTAGTGATGAGCGAACACCAAAGTGATCGGGTGTTCGGTCCGAACACATCGTGATATTCGTGCGCTTGGCCGAGCACCCGAGTATAATAGAAGTCAATGGGAGACAACGAGGCACCCCCTGCTCGGATGAAGGGAGGGTGCCTGGACCATAGGAAAAGTTCTGAAAGTGATGGAAACACCTCTGAAATCGATCAGGAACAGCAGGGGGACCATGTCTGGATGCATCTTAGATACCAATGTCGCTGCTGGAAACCATGTTGTCCAAGTTGTACGCCACTTTAACAGACTGAGAAAAAAAAACGCCCCCACAAAAAGAAAAATCCTTTTTAGAGGAAAAATTGTTAGGAAACATTCTTTCCTGTAGATTCAATTGTATATACAGTGTAAGTGCTGCCAAAAATTACAGCCTGTATATCACATAAAGGAGGGCCTCATGGTGCTACAATTGCTCAGGTAGTGGGACTCCTACACTCATAAAGCCTTTGCACTAAGTGAAAGGGCTGCCAAAATTACAAGGGAACTGACACTACAAGGCACCCTTTATTACACATAAAGGAGGGCATCATACACACTTTAAAAATTATCATTGATGTCCTGCTGGTAACCCTCAAAAACATTAGGAGCAAGGGCCTGCTGATCTGACAACGTAAGAAGTTAATTGACCCGGTCAGCACAGGCTACCAAGAAAGAATGACCAATTTCTAATCATAATGTTCCTTTGGGTTCCAGAGAACGTCACATAGCAGAGTTAGCGCAGGGAATGGCGGTCAGCACAGGCTACCAAGAAAGAATGACCAATTTCTAATCGTAATGTTCCTTTGGGTTCCAGAGAACGTCACATAGCAGAGTTAGCGCAGGGAATGGCGGCCAGCATTTGTTGCCTCTTTACATTACGGAACTGTTCCACAATTACAAGCTGCTATCTACCCCAAAGAAAGATCTAGGGAAACTGGCATGAATGGCACAGGCAGCACATTGACTGTAGGCAGGCCACTATAGCTAAATAATAAGGAACATGGAATATATACTATATTGGACTGTAGTATTCAGGGTAAATGATCGTGTGGGCACTTTGCGATAAATAAGTGTGTTTGTGGTGGCAGTTTGGGCAATCAGTCTCTAAAAGGTTCACAATTGCCTTCACTGTTTTAGAGGGTTAGCGCACCTGAAGGCCCTCATCTACATTATTTTACTCTGTTTCATTGAGCCCAGGGCCACAGCCTCTGCGTGAACCATCAGCATCACGGCCACTTCCACGCTCCATACTGGCCGCCTTCTTAATATGAAATGTTATATATACTTAAAAGTATCTAACACCTACAGTATTGTAGGATATGTACGTGTACGCGCCAATCAATTAAAACAAGTATTTTGGATGCGCACACTTTACACAGGGGATGTAGCTCTGATAATGTCACAGGCTACCATACACCGTCTGCGGATGAAGTACAGTATATGTTAGTAATATGTATGAAATGTACACACAGTAGATGTGGCACAAATATTTTACTTCTCACAAAAAAACTGTTTTCACATGTGGTACTGTATTTGAAACAGAGAGCCACGCGCTATGGACACTAGATTTTGAAAAGATTATTTATTTTGTCGCTAGACATAAATTTTAAATTTGACTCAGTATACGCCCCAGTAATGAACAGAATATGGACACTAGATTATGCACAGATTATTTAGATTGGCGCAACAATCAAATGTGATAGCGTATTTGTCACATGAATCCACAGAACATGGACAGTATATTTGGCACAAAAGAGTTAAATGTGTCCCAAATAGAAATAATTCTCTGCGTAATTACTGTATATATGGTTGCGAACTAAATTCACACACACGAGACCCAAAATACTGAAATTTGTCCCAAATAGAAATAATTCTCTGCTAAACTACTGTATATATGGTTGCGGCCTAAACGCAGACACAGATGTGCCCAAAAGTATTGAAATTTGTCCCAAATAGAATGAATTCTCTGCTGAACTGCTGTATATATGGTTGCGGCCTAAACGCAGACACAAATGTGCCCAAAACTAGTGAAATTTGTCCTAAATAGAAATAATTCTCTGCTGAACTACTGTATATATGGTTGCTGCCTAAATTCACGCACAGATGTGACCAAAACCAGTGAAATTTGTCCCAAATAGAAATTATTCTCTGGTGACTAACTGTATATATGGTTGCAGCCAAAATTCACGCACAGAAGTCACCCAAACTAGTGAAATTTGTCCCAAATAGAAATAAATCTATGCTGAATTACTGTATACACTCACCTAAAGAATTATTAGAACACCTGTTCTATTTCTCATAAATGCAATTATCTAGTCAACCAATCACATGGCAGTTGCTTTAATGCATTTAGGGGTGTGCTCCTGGTCAAGACAATCTCCTGAACTCCAAACTGAATGTCAGAATGGGAAAGAAAGGTGATTTAAGCAATTTTGAGCGTGGCATGGTTGTTGATGCCAGACGGGCCGGTCTGAGTATTTCACAATCTGCTCAGTTACTGGGATTTTCACACACAACCATTTCTAGGGTTTACAAAGAATGGTGTGAAAAGGGAAAAACATCCAGTATGCGGCAGTCCTGTGGGCAAAAATGCCTTGTGGATGCTAGAGGTCAGAGGAGAATGGGCCGACTGATTCAAGCTGATAGAAGAGCAACGTTGACTGAAATAACCACTCGTTACAACCGAGGTATGCAGCAAAGCATTTGTGAAGCCACAACACGCACAACCTTGAGGCGGATGGGCTACAAGAGCAGAAGACCCCACCGGGTACCACTCATCTCGACTACAAATAGGAAAAAGAGGCTACAATTTGCACGAGCTCACCAAAATTGGACTGTTGAAGACTGGAAAAATGTTGCCTGGTCTGATGAGTCTCGATTTCTGTTGAGACATTCAAATAGTAGAGTCCGAATTTGGCGTAAACAGAATGAGAACATGTATCCATCCTCTGATGGCTACTTCCAGCAGGGTAATGCACCATGTCACAAAGCTCGAATCATTTCAAATTGGTTTCTTGAACATGACAATGAGTTCACTGTACTAAAATGGCCCCCGACAGTCACCAGATCTCAACCCAATAGAGCATCTTTGGGATGTGGTGGAACGGGAGCTTCGTGCCCTGGATGTGCATCCCTCAAATCTCCATCAACTGCGAGATGCTATCCTATCAATATGGGCCAACATTTCTAAAGAATGCTATCAGCACCTTGTTGAATCAATGCCACGTAGAATTAAGGCAGTTCTGAAGGCAAAAGGGGGTCCAACACCGTATTAGTATGGTGTTCCTAATAATTCTTTAGGTGAGTGTATATGGTTGCGGCCTAAACGCAGACACAGATGTGCCCAAAAGTATTGAAATTTGTCCCAAATAGAAATAATTCTCTGCTGAACTACTGTATATATGGTTGTGGCCTAAATTCACGCACAGAAGTCACCCAAACTAGTGAAATTTGTCACAAACAGAAATAATTTTCTGGTTAATAACTGTATATATGGTTGCTGCCTAAATCCACGCACAGATTTGACCAAAACTAGTGAAATTTGTCCCAAATAGAAATAAATCTATGCTGAATTACTGTGTATAACAGTTGCGGCCTAAATTCACACACAGATGAAACCCAAACTAGGGATATTTGTCCCAAATAGAAAGAATTCTCTGCTGAACTACTGTATATATGGTTGCGGTCTAAATTCACGCACAGATGTGACCCAAACTATGGAAATTTGTCCCAAATAGAAATAATTCTGTGCTCAATTATTGTATAAATTGTTTGCGGCCTAAATTCAAACACAGATGAAACCCACACTAGGGATTTTTGTCCCAAATAGAAAGAATTCTCTGCTGAATTACTGTATATATGGTTGCGGCCTAAATGCAGACACAGATGTGACCCAAACTAGTGAAATTTAAGCCAAATAGAAATGATTCTGGGCTGGAATACTGTATATAATGTTTGTGGATTGAAATTTCTATGATGGAGCGGTGTATATCTCACTAGCAGGCACACTCTAGTGAATAAGCCCCTTTTTAGAATTTCTGCTAAACACTCACCTTTCTGATGGTGTACTGTAGATTTCACTGATATGTAATATTTATTTCTTTTGAAATCTTTTTAGTACTGAACACAGCGATTTTCCAGCCATGCACTATCTGTACCTTCCTGCAGACGCCAGTCCCTAATACTGCTGAATTTAACCCTTGTTAAAAAAAAATGCTGCACTGCTGTCAAACACACTTTAATCCTGAAGAGGACTGTTTTGTCTTTCAAGAGCTTTTTGGGAGTTCAATCGTTGCAATTTCAGCAAACCGCTATATGTCCCTGCCTACTGTCGGCTCTCCCTGACGCTGAATGATCCAAGCGCGGGACGTCGGCTCCTATATAAACTAGTACCACGTGTTCTGGCCAGCCAACCAGTGTAAGGCTTATAGCTAACATGGCTATGGCATTACACTGGAGGGAATTACTTACTTGAACGCTGATGGATGCTTCAGGAGGTGCCAAATGTGCAGGGCGGAGACTTGAGCAATGCGAAGAGCACATCACTAATAATTCTGTGGGTGACCTATAGCGATTTTTTTTTGGGTGCAATGTACCATCTTTGTACCCCTGAAACCAAAATATAATAGTTAATCTGTCTGTTAGTTCGGTGGGTGACATATACCCATTTTTGGTGTAAGGTACACCTGCACTGCATACTTGACAGGGAAATTAATATAGTTAATCCATCTGTTAGATTGGTGGGTGACATATACCCATTTTTTGTGTGCGGTATACCCGCACTGAATCCGTGACAGGGACATTAATCTAGTTAATCCGTCAGTTAGTTTGGTGGGTGACATATACCCATTTTTTGTGTGAGGTATACCCGCACTGAATCCGTGACAGGGATATTAATATAGTTAATCCGTCTGTTAGTTTGGTGGGTGACATATACCCATTATTTGTGTGAGGTACACCTGCACTGCATCCGTGACAGGGAAATGAATATAGTTAATCCGTCTGTTAGTTCGGTGGGTGACATATACCCATTTTTGGTGTGAGGTACACCTGCACTGCATCCGTGAAAGGGAAATTAATATAGTTAATCCGTCTGTTAGTTCGGTGGGTGACATATACCCATTTTTGGTGTGAGGTACACCTGCACTGCATCCGTGAAAGGGAAATTAATATAGTTAAAGGGCTTCTGTCACCCCACTAAACTCATATTATTTATTTTTGGGTACTTATAATTCCTATCCTGCGATATAGCTATACATTATTTTATTAATCATTTTTGTTCTGTAGATATGCCAAAAAATGTACTTTTATAGTATGCTAATTACCTGTCTACCAGCAAGTAGGGCGTCTACTTGCTGGTAGCAGCCGCAAAAAACCGCCCCCTCCTCTTGTTGATTGACAGGGCCAGCCGAGATCTCCTCCTCCGGCCAGCCCTGTCAGCATTTCAAAAATCGCGCGCCTGTGTTCATTCAGCGCAGGCGCTCTGAGATAAGGAGGCTCGCCTCCTCAGCACTCCCTCAGTGCGCCTGCGCCGATGACGTCCTCTCTTTCGGTGACGTCATCGGCGCAGGCGCACTGAGGGAGTGCTGAGGAGGCGAGCCTCCTTTTCTCAGAGCGCCTGCGCCGAATGAAATTTTGAAATGCTGACAGGGCTGGCCGGAGGAGGAGATCGCGGCTGGCCCTGTCAATCAACAAGAGGAGGGGGCGGTTTTTTGCGGCTGCTACCAGCAAGTAGATGCCCTACTTGCTGGTAGACAGGTAATTAGCATATTATAAAAGTAAATTTTTGGGCATATCTACAGAACGAAAATGTTTAATAAAATAATGTATAGCTATATCGCAGGATAGGGATTATAAGTACCCAAAAAAAAAAAAAAATTAGTTTAGTGGGGTGACAGAAGCCCTTTAATCCGTCCGTTAGTTCAATGGGTGACATATGCCCATTTTTGTGTGAGGTACACCTGCACTGCATAAGTGACAGGGAAATTAATATAGTTAATCCGTCTGTTAGTTTGGTTGGTGACATATACCCATTTTTTGTGTGAGACACACGTGCACTGCATCTGTGACAGGGAAATAATTATAATTAACCCGTATCTTAGTTCGGTGGGTGACATATACCCATTTTTGGTGTGAGGTACACCTGCACTGCATCAGTGACAGGGAATTTAATACAGTTAATCTGTCTGTTAGTTCAGTGGGTGACATATTCCCATTTTTGGTGTGAAGTACACCTGCACTGCATACGTGACAGGAAAATTTATATAGTTAATCTGTCTGTTAGTTCAGTGGGTGAACTCAAAGAATGAGGAGAGCATCAAATAAGGTACGTGGCCTTGGTCCTGGTGCTGCTGGTGATGGTGGAGCTCCTGTTGCAGGGAAAGGACATGGTCGATCTGTGTCAGCTACACGCCCAAATTAAACACCTTCCTCAGGTAATCGTAGGAAACAGAACGTTCGACATTATTCTGAATACCGGTGTACGAATGGTGTGGCCTAGAACAAGTAGAGGCGGTAGTAGACAGGATGGCTGACAGTGCCTCCAGTTCCTTCAGATTGTCTCCCACCCGGTCCCCTGCTGAAAGTGCAGAGTTGGCACGTGCAGCCCATGAGCATCTGTCTTTCACCTCTCCCCCTTGCAAATCAGCCAAGCAGTCTGAGCCCCAAGTCATGCAGAAGTTTCTTATGATTTTTGATGACTGCTGGCAGGGTGTCACGGATGGTGTACAGGAAACAAGACAATACCATATAAACAATGTCTCTCTGGATCCACAACTAAGGAACAAAGGGAGACCCCTGCAATAGACCTGACGCTCTCCCTCACTGCTCAGCCTATGCGAACACCCCAAAGGTGGATCGCCGCATATCCAAGTTCCTCGGCTATCTATTACCTGAAGACCCTACAATAGTGAAGGGACACGACCACCGGCTCCCTACACTGACACGGAGGGAGTCAGGGTCACCTGGATCCAGAAAAGACAAAATCATAAATACATAAACAGCACTTATCTTGCAGACGAATGACGACTGACGACTGGGAACAGGGAACTGGGAACTGGGAACAGCATGCACACACACTCCAGGAAGTTGTATCAGCCGCACACTACTGCATTATGGGGAGGAACTTAAAGGGTAGCGATCAGTCTAATTGCATGACAGCTGAGATAGACTAACGAGATGAGAAACTAAACCAAAACAAAGAAATTCAAGGAGGAGGATCTGAGAAGCTCCTGTGAGCGCTTCTCAGCTGTCTGGCTGTGACAGTACCCCTCCCTCTAGGAGTGGACTCCGGACACTCAGGGCCCACCTTCTCAGGATGAGACCTATGGAAAGCCCTAATGAGACGAGAGGCCTTAATGTCCGTCACTGGGACCCACATCCTCTCCTCAGGACCATAACCCTCCCAATGAACGAGGTACTGGAGGGAACCGCGGACAAGACGAGAATCAACAATCCTAGAGACCTGAAATTCAAGATTTACATCAACCATAATCGGAGGAGGAGGCAAAGGCGAGGGTACAATAGGTTGAACATAAGGTTTCAATAAGGACTTATGAAAAACATTATGGATCTTCCAAGTCTGAGGAAGATCAAGACGGTAGGCAACAGGATTGATGACAGACAGGATCTTGTAAGGCCCAATAAACCTAGGACCCAACTTCCAGGAGGGAACCTTCAATTTGATATTCTTGGTAGACAACCACACCAGATCACCAACATTCAGGTCCGGACCAGGCACACGTCTCTTATCCGCCACACGCTTATATCTCTCACTCATGCTCTTTAGATTATCCTGAATCTTTTGCCAAATAGATGACAAAGACGAGGAGAATCTGTCCTCATCAGGCAAACCAGAAGAGCCCTCTCCCGAGAAAGTCCCAAACTGCGGATGGAACCCATATGCACCAAAAAATGGTGACTTATCAGAGGACTCCTGACGACGGTTATTTAAAGCAAACTCAGCAAGGGACAAAAAAGAACACCAATCCTCCTGATTGTCTGCCACAAAACAGCGCAGATATGTCTCCAGATTCTGATTGACGCGCTCTGTCTGGCCATTCGACTGCGGATGGAAAGCAGAAGAGAATGACAACCGAACCCCCAAGCGAGAACAGAAAGCCTTCCAGAATCTGGAAACAAACTGCGTGCCCCTATCAGAGACTATGTCTGAAGGAATCCCATGCAATTTGACAATGTGGTCAATAAATGCCTGCGCCAGCGTCTTAGCATTGGGCAAACCAGGAAAAGGGATAAAATGCACCATTTTGCTAAAACGGTCCACCACCACCAGAATCACAGACTTCCCCGAGGAACGAGGCAAGTCCGTTATGAAGTCCATGGACAGATGTGTCCAAGGACGGGAAGGAATGGGCAAAGGAAGGAGAGGACCTGATGGCCGTGAATGAGGGACCTTGGCACGAGCACAAGTCTCGCAAGCTGCCACAAAACCCTCAACCGACTTGCGAAGCGCAGGCCACCAGAATCTCCGAGCAATGAGATCCAGTGTGGCTCTTGCCCCCGGGTGCCCAGCAAGGACCGTGTCGTGGTGTTCTTTAAAAATCTTGTGTCTCAAAGCGAGAGGCACAAACAACCTCCCAGGAGGACAAAGATCAGGAGCTTCTGACTGGGCTGCCTGCACCTCTGCCTCCAATTCAGGAAAAAGAGCAGAGACCACCACACCTTCAGCCAAAATGGGACCCGGGTCTTCAAAATTCCCACCTCCCGGAAAACAACGTGACAGGGCATCTGCCTTCACATTCTTAACCCCAGGGCGGAACGTAACAACAAAATTAAACCTTGAAAAGAACAAAGACCATCTGGCCTGTCTCGGGTTCAGACGCTTGGCTGACTCCAAGTAGGCCAGATTTTTATGGTCAGTAAACACGGTAATAGGGTGTCTGGCTCCCTCTAGCCAATGGCGCCATTCCTCAAAAGCCAACTTGATGGCCAACAATTCCCTATCTCCCACATCATAATTTCTCTCTGCGGAGGAGAGTTTCTTTGAGAAAAAGGCACACGGTTGCCATTTGGCAGGAGAGGAACCCTGAGACAAGACCGGACCCACCCCTACCTCAGAAGCATCAACCTCAACTATGAAGGGTAACGAAATATCAGGTTGTACTAGGATGGGAGCGGAAGCAAAACTCTCCTTGATATTAGAAAAGGCCTTACGCGCCTCTACCGACCAGGAAGAAAAATCTACCCCCTTTCTGGTCATATCAGTGAGTGGTTTAACAACAGAGGAATAATTCAAAATAAATTTCCTGTAATAATTGGCAAAGCCCAAAAAACGCATCAGCGCCTTCTGATTCTCAGGAAGCTCCCACTCAAGCACAGCGCGGACCTTCTCGGGGTCCATGCGAAAACCAGAAGCGGAGACAAGAAACCCCAGAAATTGGATTTCTGGAACCGCAAACACACATTTTTCCAGTTTCGCGTAAAATTTATTCTCCCGCAGGATGAGCAAGACCTGACGTAAGTGTTCCTTATGAGTCTTGAAATCAGGAGAAAAAAATCAAAATGTCATCCAAATACACTAATACAAATTTTCCCATTAAATGATAAAAAATGCTGTTGACGAAATGCTGAAAAACGGCTGGGGCATTCATCAAACCAAAAGGCATAACCAAATTCTCAAAATGGCCCTCAGGGGTATTGAAAGCCGTCTTCCATTCGTCTCCTTCTCTGACCCTAACCAGGTTGTATGCCCCTCTTAGGTCTAATTTGGAAAATACTTTAGCCCCAACAACCTGGTTAAACAGGTCCGGGATCAGAGGAAGCGGATAAGGATCACGAATAGTGATACTGTTCAGCTCCCTGAAATCCAGACAAGGTCTTAAAGAACCATCTTTTTTCTTAACAAAGAAAAAACCAGCGGCAACAGGTGACTTCGAGGGTCGTATGAGTCCTTTTCTCAGACTCTCAGAGATATAAGCCCGCATAGCGACCCTCTCAGGTTGGGAGAGATTGTATAAACGAGATTTAGGCAGCTTGGCGCCTGGGATGAGATTAATAGGGCAATCATACTCCCTGTGCGGAGGCAAACCCTGAACTCCACTCTCAGAGAAGACATCCAAAAATTCAGAGAGGAAAGGTGGTACAGTCTTAGTAGAAACCTCAGAAACAGATGTTATGAGGCAATTCTCTCTGCAAAAGTTACTCCAACCATTTATTTGCCTCGCTTGCCAATCAATGGTGGGGTTATGTTTAGTGAGCCAGGGTAGCCCCAACACTAGAGGAGTAGGCAAACCGCTAAGGACGAAACATGACACATCCTCAACATGAGCATCACTCACAATTAAACGGATATTGTGAACTATGCCCTTTAATGATTTCTGAGAAAGTGGAGCTGAATCAATAGCAAAAACAGGAATATCCTTTCCCAAAGTGCATACCTGGAAACCATGAGTTATTGCAAATTGATTATCAATGAGGTTGACAGCTGCTCCACTATCCACAAAAATCTCACAAAAAATGCTCTTGCTCTCTAGCGCCACCCTAGCAGGCAGGACAAAACGGGAACTACAAGCAAATGGAAAACCTTCAATTTCCGCCTCAACCCTGCCAATAGTAACAGACGGAACATTTTTAAAAGATTTTTTCCTTTTTGTCTCTTTATTACTCCCAGAAAACTGCCTGAATCTCCTAGAGGGACAAACATTTGCCAAATGATTTATACCTCCACAACAAAAACAAACCCTCCCCTGCGGGCTGAATCTTCTATTGTCAGAGGCAATCAACCCCAGCTACATGGACTCCTGCTCAGAAGGGGCTGACAGCGACTGAGACCCCTGTGCACAGAATGAGACCGCTGCACTGTCCCGGGACTGAGTATGACAGGAAGGAGAGATCTCTCCTCTCTCTCTAAGACGCCTGTCAATACGAACAGCCTGAGACATAGCAGAATCCAAGGAGGTAGGTCTTTCATGAAAGGCAAATGCATCTTTCAATCCCTCTGAAAGACCATAGCAAAATTGTCTTCGGAGTGCAGCATCATTCCAACCCGTATCTGCTGCCCATCTCCGAAATTCTGAACAGTATATCTCTGCGGATTGTTTACCCTGGCATAACAGACGTAGTCTAGACTCAGCCAGAGCAATACGATCCGGATCATCATATATCTGACCAAGGGCTAAAAAGAATTCATCCACTGAACGAAGGGGCCGTGCCCCCTCCGGCAGCGAAAAGGCCCAGGACTGAGCGTTACCCCTGAGCAGCGATATAAGGATCCCCACCCTCCGTTCTTCTTCACCAGAAGAAAGGGGAAGAAGGCGAAAATGGAGTTTGCAAGCCTCTCTAAAACGCACAAAATTCTCACTACCCCCGGAGAACGTATCCGGGAGCGAGATCTTAGGCTCAGCACAAACTCCATGAACGCAAGCTGAACCGGTCACTTGAAACTGAGAAAAAGTCTTACGGAGATCAGCTACCTCCAAAGAAAGACCCTGAAAGCGTTCAGCCAAAAGTGAAACCGGATCCATGCTTGAGACGGTTTTGGCGGCTGATAATGTCACGGATGGTGTACAGGAAACAAGACAATACCATATAAACAATGTCTCTCTGGATCCACAACTAAGGAACAAAGGGAGACCCCTGCAATAGACCTGCCGCTCTCCCTCACTGCTCAGCCTATGCGAACACCCCAAAGGTGGATGGCCGCATATCCACGTTCCTCGGCTATCTATTACCTGAAGACCCTACAATAGTGAAGGGACACGACCACCGGCTCCCTACACTGACACGGAGGGAGTCAGGGTCACCTGGATCCAGAAAAGACAAAATCATAAATACATAAACAGCACTTATCTTGCAGACGAATGACGACTGACGACTGGGAACAGGGAACTGGGAACAGCATGCACACACACTCCAGGAAGTTGTATCAGCCGCACACTACTGCATTATGGGGAGGAACTTAAAGGGTAGCGATCAGTCTAACTGCATGACAGCTGAGATAGACTAACGAGATGAGAAACTAAACCAAAACAAAGAAATTCAAGGAGGAGGATCTGAGAAGCTCCTGTGAGCGCTTCTCAGCTGTCTGGCTGTGACACAGGGATTCTGTGGGCTATCCAATTAGCCCTGCCCCAGAAATGGAAGAGATTGAGTGCACTGATGCCCAATCACTTATGTTTTAGGATGTGGACAGGGAGGACCACCGCAGCACGTCTCTGATGATGACAAAACACAGGTTCCAACTGCTGCGGCTTTCTGCAGGGTGCAGACCGGCAAAGAGGGCAGGGGTGAAGTGTGTGTGGAAGATGATGTGGAGGATGATGAGGTCTTAGACCCCACATGGAATCAAGGTCATGAGAGTGACGTGTGCAGTTTGGAGGAAGAGGTGATGGTCACACAGCGCCAGCAGCACAGCAAAAGAGGGAGCAGGGTGCAAAAGCAGAGTGGCCGTCCCCTAGCCAGTACGCCTGCAACTGCCCACCGCTCCCAGGGACTGAGCACACCAAAGCCAGCTCCAAGGTGTTCCCTGGCGTGGCAGTTCTTCAGACAATGTGCTGACAACAAGACGCGAGTGGTATGCACGCTGTGCAATCGGAGCCTGAAGCGAGGCATAAATGTTCTAAACCTGAGCACCACCTGCATGACCAGGAATCTAAATGCAAAGCATGAGCTGCAGTGGAGTACACACCTCAAAAACCACGAAAGATCTCAGGCTCCTCCTGCTCCCTTTTATGCTGTGGTCTTGACGTCTTCCTCCCCCTCTGGAGTGACAGTGGCACCTGCCACCCCACAAACAGAGGATGTGGCAGCAACACTACCACTGTCACCGTCACCAAGCATCTCCACACTGTCCCATGTAAGCGTTCAGCTGTCCATCCTCCAAACACTGGAGAGAAAGAGGAAGTACCCGCCTACCAACCAGCGATCCCTGGCACTGAATGCCAGCATTTCAAAATTCCTGGCCTTTGAAATGCTGTCATTCTGTCTGGAGGAGACAGAGAATTTTAAAAACCTTATGGCGGTGGCTGTCCCACAGTACGTGGTTCCTAGCCACCACTACTTTTCCAGACGAGTCATCCTTGCCCTGCACAACCAAGTGGCGGACAAAATCAGGTGTCCACTGCGCAATGCCATGTGTGGCAAGGTCCACATAACCACTGATACGTGGACCAGTAAGCACGGTCAGGGACATTATATCTCCCTAACAGCACACTGGGAAATGCAGTGGTGCCTGAGTCGGATGGAGGTTTGGCTCATGTCCTTCCGCCACCGAGGAATGCAGGACGTTTCTCGTTGCCTCCTGCTGCCTCCTACTCCGCTTCCTCCTCTACCGCAACCTCATCTGTTCAACATAACACCTGCACCACCAACTTCAGCACAGCCAGGGGGAAACGACAGCATGCTGTTTTGAAACTCATCTGTTTGGGGGAAAAACCCCACACCGCGCAGGAGCTGTGGACGGGCATGGAACAACAGACTGATGAGTGGTTGGTGCCACTGAGCCTCAAGCCCGGCCTGGTGGTGTGCGATAATGGGCAAAATCTTGTAGCAGCTCTGGGCCTAGCCAGTTTGATGCACATCCTTTGCCTGGCACATGTGCTGAATTTGGTGGTGCATAGGTTCCTGAAAAATTACCCCGATATGTCAGAGCTACTGCAGAAAGTGAGGGCCATCTGTGCGGCGCGCTTTTGGCATTCTCACTCTGCTGCTGCTCGCCTGTCAGGGCTGCAGCATAACTTTGGCCTTCCCGCTCACCGCCTCATATGCGACATACCCACAAGGTTGAACTCCACCATGCACATGCTGGAGAGACTGTGCAAGCAGCAACAGGTGATAGTGGAGTTTCAGCTACAGCACGCACGGGTGAGTCACTCTGCGGAACAGCACCACTTCACCACCAATGACTGGGCCTCCATGCGAGATCTGTGTTCCTTGTTGCGCTGTTTTGAGTATTCCATTAACATGGCCAGTGCCGATGACGCCGTTCTCAGCGTTACTATCTCACTTCTATGTCTCCTTGAAAAAATGCTTTAGGCGATGATGGAAGAGCATGTGGCACAGGAGGAAGAGGAGGAGGAAGAGGGATCATTTCCATGGTTATCAGGCCAGTCATTCACAAGTGGCTCGGAGAGTAGGTTCCTGCACCAACAAAGGCCAGGTACACAATTGTCCAGCCAGGACACAGTTCTGGAGGAAGAGGAGGATGCTGATGAGGAGGAACCGTGTTCACAGCAGGGTGGCACCCAAAGCAGCTCATGGGCATCACTGGATCATGGCTGGGGGGACACAGATGATACACCTCCCACAGAGGACAGCTTGTCATTGCCTCTGGGCAGCCTGGCACCACCGAGTTGCCCACATTTTAACCAGTACTCATTACTGGGTGGCCACCCTGCTGGATCCCCGCTACAAGGACAACGTGCCATCCTTTATTCCGTCACTGGAGCGTGATTGGAAGATGCGCGAATACAAGTGCACGCTGGTAGACGCGCTGCTGATGGCATTCCAACCTGACAGCAGGGGCTCAGTGGAAGCACAAGGCGAAGGCAGAGGAGGAAAAAGAAGTAACCAACGCAGCTGGGGCACCGCCAGCCCCCCAGAAGGGAGGGTTAGCATGTCCAAAATGTGGAAAAGCATTTGTCTGCACGCCACAACAACCAGCACCACCAGCTGATACGGAACATCTTAGCAGGAGGCAGTATTTCATCAACATGGTGGAACAGTACATGTGCACATGCCTACACGTACTGACTGATGGGTCTGACCCATTCAACTTCTGGATCTCCAAATTGGGCACATGGCCTGAGCTTGTCCTTTACGCCTTGGAGGTCGGATGATTACAGACAAGCGCAGCCGCCTGTTCACAGCCAACGTGAACAAGCTCACATTCATTAAAATGAACCAGGCATGAATCCACACAGAACTTGTCCATACCTTGTTCTGAATAGACAAGTATTCTGGCTGCACCCAGCCATTTTTATACTCCAGCGCACTTTCTCTTTGCGTTCTCTTTTCGATTTCCCAATGTTTTGGGGCCTTCCAAAATTTATAAAAAATAAATAAATAAAGGAGAGAAAAAAAAGCAGCCTTGGCTATCTTCTCCTCCGTCTCCACCGCCGCTTCCACTTACACCACCACGTCTACCGCCTCCTCAACCTCCTACTCCACTTTGACCTCCGCCTCCTAGTTCAAGATTATTATTATTTTTTATTTTTTATATTCTATGTTATTTTAAGTCATTTTCCTTTCAACATTTGTTTGCAGGGCCAATGTCCTGCTCTTACCCCCATTTTGTTTCCTTTTGCAGTCCTCTAGCCCTTACCATGACTATTTTACAGCCATTTTAGCGCACCAAAGTTCAGGTCCCCATTGACTGCAATGGGGTTCAGGTTTGAGTTCGAGTTAAGTTCGGGGCCAGAACCCGAACTTTGACCCTAAGTTCGGCCGAACCGAACATCCACGGGTCCGCTCATCCCTACTGATGACCTACTCTTAGGCCGAACTACCCTTGGGGGGGGGGGGAGGGTTGTATCCAGGACCCTGTGATCATCTGTTTGAGGAGGCAGCGGTGCTGCTGTGACCTTCTCCAGCTTTTCCTAGGCTAGTGACGACATGTTCATCAATCATGTGGCCTAGGCGCAGCTCAACCCCATAGAAGTGAATAGGGCTGAGTCTTATATTAAGCACAGTCGCTATACAAAGTATGTGGCAAGCACAAAGAAGTCTGCAGCATTCTCAGAAGCACTGGTGCCTTCTTAAACAGCTGATCAGCGGGGGTCATGGGTGTAAGACCACCACCGATCAAATACTGATGTTAGGTTATCAGTATTTAAGTATTGGAAAATCCTTTTAAAGTTTGTATACAGATAGCTCTTAGTCATTGATAAGATGGCCCCAGTGTACAGTTGAACTTAGGAAGAGCAGAGATTTAAATGTATAAATTATAAGTATTTGCTGAATCATTTTTGAAGCTTTAAGATTCTGTTGAGTGATTTCTTAATGCATCTGTTTTTCTGATTGACATACATGGAAAAGATAATATTCTTGCTACCTGTAAATGTCACTAAAGAAAGTATAAGAGCTAACTGCAAACCTAGGGATGGCTCGTTATAACAATGACTTATCCTCAGGATAGGTCATTAATATTTGATTGAAGAGGGTCCAACACTCTGCTCCCCCACTGATCAGTTGTTTCCTGCAGCCTCTGGTGCTGGAATTAGCGCTGTGAATGGAACAGGAAGTACAGCTCCTTTCAAAGAGTAGTGGTCGTGCTGGGTTACTGCAGCTTAGCTCCCAATCACTTCAATGGGCTGCTGTATTTGATAAATTTTCCCCGTTTTGCGCCTGTCTTTGAAATCTCCTGCACTGCCAGAGGATGCACCTAATGTATGATGAGGTGCAGGCCTCATCGTAAATTAGACAGATCCAGAATGAAATCTATGGCAACTCAGAGCTGTCCTAGATTTCTGTCTTCATTTGCACCAGAAAACTGGTGCAAATGAAGATAAATGTGTTGGTCTTACTTTTCGGAAAGTGGCAAGGGCAGTGTAAAAACACCACTTGTGACAAAATTTGACAGAAGTGGTGTTTAAAAAGTTGCAATCACAGTGCTTGTGACTTTCTTATGCCAGAAAAGTGGTGAAGGGAGATCAAGGGAAGCTGTCTATAGCTGTCCCTTCATTCCCTGCTTCTGTGTATGTGCAGAAATCACTGCACACCGCATTACTTTACAGCAGGCATGCTCAACCTGCGGCCCTCCAGCTGTTGCAAATATACAACTCCCAGCATGCCTGAACAGCCTACAGCTATCAGCCCACAGCAGGGCATTGTGGGAGTTGTAGTTTTACAACAGCTGGAGGGCCGCAGGTTGAGCATGCCTGCTTTACAGTAATGAATATTTTGCTTCAGACAAATGTTTCTTGGAGCTGATTATCATGAAGAAGAAAGAAGGCAAAGATTTTAACATATTCTAATTCTATCATTGAATGAAGGTCCATGAGTAAAGCAGGCTTGGAGGTCCCCTAGCTTTTTTTAAGGTAACAGTACGGCCATAATGCTGCCCAAATAATAGCGTCATATTGTGCATAAAGAATGCAACTAGTGCACTGTGACCAAAGGCAGAGGCAGATTTATAACTTGAGTTCAAGACACCCTGAAAATGGAGGGATTTTAGACAGGGTTGCATAAATTGAATACAAGGTGTTTTAGGTATGGAGTATTCATCCCTTAATGCCTTTGTTACGATCCAGCCTGAGTTTAGCATAAAAACAAGATTACAGAGACTCATTGCCTACAACAATAGTCTTTTTTCTTCTGCAGTCATTTTTAAGGTGGATCTTCTCCTTACATAAAGCTTGGCGTAATGAAGCATTGTTATACTTCCCTGTGGAAGATTTTTCTTCAGTCAAGTGTAATCTATTGCTGCATGCCATTATTTTTCCACTGTGTTAACCTTGAATTGGGCAGAGGAAGACTTTCTACAGTGGAATATATGTAAGTGAGTTTGTGGAAACAAAGTTACAAATTACACTCGGTTTGGAAACATTAGTCAAACATCTCAGTCTGCATATATTAAATTAGATCACAGCAAAATCACATAAAAACGTACAGCTGATTCAGAAGAACATTTTACAGATTACTGGCTAGCAAAGCTTTAGGCATGACAACCTAGCTTGAAATGTGAATTTTCCCTTCACCTGGTTCCGACATCATTGACACTGCTGCTTTGAGATATACATTAGGTGATTTAGTAAAATAACTGTAGCCCTATTGTTAGAAAGTTATTTTGTTCTGGTAGACATTCAAAGAAAATACAAATCATTACATTCTTAGGGTAGCTAAACTAGCTAAGTACACTAAAAACAGAGATCCTAGGTGCATCAAGATTGGCTGGACAACTGCAGAACTGAACTTCACCTATAGCAATCCCCTTTCCTAGGTACTAATAGTATCTCCTGGTACTCAGTTATCCCCATCACTTAGGCCTAGTTCACACGACCGTATGGCTTTTATTGTTTTTTGCGGTCCGTTTTTCACGGATCCGTTGTTCCGTTTTTGAGTTCCGTTGTGTTTCCGTTTCCTTTCCGTTTTTCCGTTCCGTTTTTCCGTATGCCATGTACAGTATACAGTAATTACATAGAAAAAATTGGGCTGGCCATAACATTTTCAATAGATGGTTCAGAAAAAACGGAACGGAAACGGAACGGAAACGGAAGACATACGGATGCATTTCCGTTTTTTTTGCGGACCCATTGACTTGAATGGAGCCACGACCCGTGATTTACGGCCAAATATAGGACAAGCTCTATCTTTCAACGGAACGGAAAAACGGAAATACGGAAACGGAATGCATACGGAACACATTCCGTTTTTTTTGCGGAACCATTGAAATGAATGGATCCGTATACGGAACACAAAAAAACGGCCCGTACACTCGCAAAAAAAACGCTTGTGTGAACTAGGCCTTACAGTAGGACAGAATCTAGCAGCAAAAGAAAAGACACACACAAAAAAAGAAAAGTAAGCATATATCACAACACTAAGGTAGCAAGAAAATAGGAATTCACTGTCAGATGACTGACCAGGAGAGGGTAGGTGTTCACCTAGGGCACCATCTCATTATCCATAAGGTGGGGAGCTGCTAACTAATAAGCTCCTCCATTGTGGAAGCGCTCATTGGTACAGGAGACATAAGGAACAGCGAGCATGGCTCCTAGCGCTAGCAGTACTAATTACTTGTCCTCTTCTCCTGGGCCGCACCATGTCCAAGCCAGCACAGCCTGTGGACAGAGATGTGTGGACCGCAGGGAAGAGGAAATGTCTGGTGGAGCATGCATACGTGAGGAGGGGCACTGTGAGGGGAAAAGGACAGGCCTCTGAGGGCTGTGTGGAGCGCCATGAGGGTAAGAGGACAGGCTTATCTGGGGAGAAGAGATTCACCCAAGGAATAAGATATAACAAGATGGCAACTGACCTGTGCGGATCTTGCTTATTACAGTAAGGGTACTTTCACACTAGTGTTTTTCTTTTCCGTCACAGGGGCTCTATACCGGAATAGAACTGATCAGTTTTATCCCCATGCATTCTGAATAGAGAGAAATCCGTTCAGGATGCATCAGGATGTCATCAGTTCAGTCACTGAACGGCGTTTCGGACGGAAGAAATACCGCAGCATGCTGCGGTATTATCTCTGTCCAAAATTCTGCATCAGTTGCCGGCATTAATTTACATTAAAAATACCGCAATGCTGGATCTGCGCAGACCGGTGAAAATGTGAAAAAAAATAGAAACGGATTCGTTTGTCCGTATGACAAACGAAGAGACGGATCCGTTCTTGCAATGCATCCGGATCCGTCTTCAAATGCTGTCCGTTTGCATGCAGATTGCCTGATCCGGCAGGCAGTTCCGGCAACGGAACTGCTTGGCGGATCACTCTGCCGCAAGTGTGAAAGTATCCTCAGTTCATGATGTAAATGTGTCGGATTCTCTGTATGATGGTGCTCAGTGTATAAGGGAGTGACACTGTGTGTGTGTATGTGTGGGGAGTTGCCTAGTGTACAAGGGGCAGATACTGTGGGGGTTGCTATCTGTATAAGGGGCAGATATGAAGAGGGGGTGCTGTTGGTATTAGGGGCAGATACTGTGGGGGATGCTCAGTGTATGTGGGACAGATACTGTGGGGGTGCTCAGTATATGTGGGGCAGATCCTGAATGAATGAAGATACTGTGGCAGCGCCAGTGCTGCTCTATGTCCTGGCATTGCACAACTCCAGAATGTATTGTGCGCAGAAGCACACTATGACCTAGGCAGCACTGTGCAGCACTGGCACTAGGACACAGTGCTAAACCAACAGTGGTGTCCCCTGTAGGAGGAGGAGCAGAGAGGTTTTCTGGTCTGAGGTCTGCATTTTGTGGACTGAGGAGTGAGATGGGGGTTATAGGAAACGACAGAGGTCTGATGTGGGGTCTGTATAAATTTGACGGCTGCTCTGGGGTCTGTATAAGGCCGAATGCACACGGCCGTGTTCCACGGCCGTGAGCGGTCCGTGGTATCCCGGCCTGGCATCCTGCTGAGAGCAGGAGCGCACGGCGTCATTGGTTGCTATGACGCCGTGCGCTTCATGCCGCCGCTGCACTACAGTAATACACTCGTATAGATCATAGGAGTGTATTACTGTAGTACAGTGGCGGCATGAAGCGCACGGCGTCATAGCAACCAATGACGCCGTGCGCTCCTGCTCTCAGCAGGATGCCAGGCCGGGATACCACGGACCGCTCACGGCCGTGGAACACGGTCGTGTGCATTCGGCCTAAATCTGAGGTTTATATAAATTTGAGAGCTCATTTGGGGTCTGAATAAATTTGAGGACTGATATGAGATCTGAATAAATTTGGGGCTGACTTGGGGCAGTGGCAGATCCAGAGCCTGGTCTTGGGAGGGGCACTTCCAGATTGTTTTGTGGAGGCGGACAGATGCCAGATGCCTGTCCTGCCAACTGAGGGACGAACTGAAATGTCCCAGTCCCCATGGCTAGTTAATCACATTACATATAATTGAATAGACTGTCTGAAGTACTGGTACGGTCTTCTATAAAGATGGCAGTGCGCCCTTGTGGATACAGAGTCCCTGGTAATAGTCTTTGACCACACGGGACAGTAAATGATTTGTTTTCATTGGGGCCCTCAGATCTGATCAGTTACACACACTGGTCTTCTGCAGGTCTTCCTGGGGGTTGGGTGGCTCAGGGCCAGTCTGATCACACTCTGCACTGAGGAGACAGATCGCAGCACTCCTCCCGCACCACAGATACAACACAGGACCCCCACACCTTACCGCAGACTCGCACAAAACACCCTGAGGCGCAAAGAGAGACAGGCAGCGATGTCCCCATCAGGCTGTCAGTGACAGTGTGAGCAGAAGAAATGCTCTGTCTATAACTAAGGAGTATCAGGGTATATTATATAGGGGGTAATATAACTGAGGAGAGGTATCAGGGTACATTATACAGGGGTAATATAACTGAGGAGGGGTATCAGGGTACATTATACAGGGGTAATATAACTGAGGAGAGGTATCAGGGTACATTATACAGGGGTAATATAACTGAGGAGGGGTATCAGGGTACATTATACAGGGGTAATATAACTAAGGAGGGGTATCAGGGTACATTATACAGGGTTAATATAACTGAGGAGGGGTATTAGGGTACATTATACAGTGGAAATATAATTGAGGAGGGGTATCAGGGTATATTATACAGGGGTAATATAACTGTTGAGGAGGGTTATCAGGGGACATTATACAGGGGTAATATAACTGCTGAGGAGGGTTATCAGGGTATATTATACAGGGGTAATATAACTGTTGAGGAGGGTTATCAGGGGACATTATACAGGGGTAATATAACTGAGGAGGGGTATCAGGGTACATTATACAGGGGTAATATAACTGAGGAGGGGTATCAGGGTTCATTATACAGTGGTAATATAATTGAGGAGGGGTATCAGGGTACATTATACAGGGGTAATATAACTGCTGAGGAGGGTTATCAGGGGACATTATACAGGGGTCCGCCACTGACTTGGGGCGGGGGTCTAATCTGAGGTCTGTATGAATTTAATTTTGACATCTGGTCTGGAGGACTGCATAATTTTGAGGTGTGGAGGTTTGTATTAATTTGGGGGTCTCTTCTGGGCTCTGTATTTAGAAGGATTTGTCAAGACATGTAAAATTCTGATACATGTCTGATCCCCACCACACTTCCACTACTTCTTGTGTCCTTGCTGGTCTCTGTACTTCCAAGTACTCCTCTATTTGGACTTGTGCTTGCTGCAGCAAGTGATTGTGAAGCGAGCGACGAGATCAGTAAGGTATGAAATAATAATAAGTCACTGCAGCACTTAATGTCTTTAATGCAATTTCCAAGTTTATACACCAAGAGATGCAATGTTTCGACTACATGGAGTCTTTTTCAAGCAGAGTCACTCTGCTTGAAAAAGACTCAATGTAGTTGAAACGTCAAATCTCTTGATAAATACACTTGGAAATTGCATTGTAGACATCAAGTACTGCAATATCTTCTTCCTATTATTTGTCTGCAAGGGGCCTGACTTTGCTGGCACTTCCACCCAATGGACTGCCTTATTAGGACAAAACAGTAGTGCTTTTTAACTCGGATGTTATCAGTAAGGTATAATTACTTTTATTATTTTATACCATTCTAAGGCCTGTTTGACACTTCCTCTGCTGGATCTCAAAACCAGAAACCAAAATGATTCTGTTTGATGTTAACACATACGGATGCATCCAGTCCGTTAGGATGTGGTTGTGTTACATCAAAATGGAACAAACCGTATTTGTGATGGATTTGTTTTTTTTCGGATCTGAAAAAACGGATCTGGCATCATTGACTTACATTGATTTTGCTGCCGGATACGGTTTGTTCCGATTCGCAGACTGCACACAAAACTGCAGCTTGCAGCGTTTTTTTGTGTCCGGTCAAAACACGCAGCAAAACATAACGGAATGCATCCTGATCAGTTTTGTCCCCATTGGCAATGAATGAGGACAAAACTGAACTGTTTTGGCCCAGTTTTGAGATCCTCTGCCGGATCTCAAAACCAGAATGTCACATCCATGACATGTGGGCACAGGAGGCAGCAGCGGGTACAGTATCGATGGAAGGTACGGGATGACAGTGTTAAAGGGGGCAACTGGATAGGGGGTTATTTGCTATAGAGGGTGGTTATGCACTGCAGAAACAACGAGTCAAGTCATAGGTGTAATCTAATCTTCTGGACCCTAAAGAAAAATCTGTAACACACCCCCATCTACCGTGTGCCATTTATTAATACTGGAGTCTTTTTATATGGCAGGGGGCTGCACATGAGTGTCTGGGCGGAATAAAAAAAAAGAAAGTGAACATCTCAGATCTCAGACGTCATTTGTAAGTCACTGGATTTACATTCAGTATTTATTAAAAATGTGTTTTAATTTCTTCTTTAGAAAGTAAGCTCACTTTAAATTGATTTGGAGGTGGGCAATTTGTCTGCTCTGCCAAGGGCACCAAAATAACTTGTCCCGGCCCTGCTGCTGTCTGAAGCAAAAATTGAAACGGCATCTCCCCATGCCAAATTCTTAACCCAACCCCTTCCCTCCAGCCCTACCGTTAAAGACATACTTAAAAAACATTAAATACAGTACTACAAAACATACAAGGTAATACAGTGCTACATACTGTACACATACATGAATGGACAGTACAGAGATCTTGCTGATGATGCTTTTATACCCTATTGGGGTAATTTATCAAACTGGCGTAAAGTAGAACTGGTTTAGTTCCCCATTGCAACCAATCAGATTCCACCTTTCATTTCTGACAGCTACTTTGGAAAATGAAAGTTGGAATCTGACAGGTTGCTATGGGCAACCAAGCCAGTTCTACTTTACACCAGTTGATAAATTACCCCCTATGTCTGACTGTAACCACAACAAAAGGACAGCCTTTATGTCTAGAGGAAAGAGCGCTTCACCTTTATCTTAGAGGAGGATTTTTACTATAAAAACATGATGATGGATGATGGAACTCTCTGCCATAGGATGTTGTGATGGTTTCTTCACTAATTCATTTCAAGAGAGGTCTGGAAGTCTTTCTTAAAAAATATAGTATAATAAGTTATGGCTACTAGATTTCTTGAGATGGGCCATTGTTCCAGGGATTTATTCTCAATATTTGGAGTCAGGGAAGATTTTTTTTTCACCCTTAGGCCTCTTTCACACGGGCGTTGTGGAAAAGTGTCCGGGTGCCTTGCGGGAACACCCGCTATTTTTCCGCGTGAGTGCAAAACCTTGTAATGCGTTTTGCACTCGCGTGAGAAAAATCGCGCGTGTTTGGTACCCAAACCCGAACTTCTTCACAGAAGTTCGGGCTTGGGATCGGTGTTCTGTAAATAGTATTATTTTCCCTTATAACATGGTTATAAGGGAAAATAATAGCATTCTGAATACAGAATGCTAAGTAAAACAGGGCTGGAGGGGGTTAAAAAAAAATTAAAAATCATTTAACTCACCTTAATCCACTTGCTCGCGATGCCGGGCATCTCCGTCTGACTCTTTTACTGTCTAGGACCTGTGGAGAGCATTAACTATAGTTTAAGGACCTGGGATGACGTCACTCTGGTCATCACATGGTACGTCACATGATCTTTTAGCATGGTGAATCACCATGGTAAAAGATCATGTGACGTACCATGTGATGACCGGAGTGACGTCATCCCAGGTCCTTAAACTATAGTTAATGCTCTCCACAGGTCCTAGACAGTAAAAGAGTCAGACGGAGATGCCGGCTACGCGAGCAAGTGGATAAAGGTGAGTTAAATGACTTTTTATTTTTTTTTAACCCCTCCAGCCTTGTTTTACTATGCATTCTGTATTCAGAATGCTATTATTTTCCCTTATAACCATGTTATAAGGGAAAATAATAAGGTTCGGGTCTCCATCCCGATCGTCTCCTAGTAACCGTGCGTGAAAATCGCACCGCATCCGCACTTGCTTGCGGATGCTTGCGATTTTCACGCAACCCCATTCATTTCTATGGGGCCTGCGTTACGTGAAAAACGCACAAAGAGGAGCATGCTGCGATTTTCACGCAACGCAAAAGTGATGCGTGAAAATCACCGCTCGTGTGCACAGCCCCATAGAAATGAATGGGTCAGTATTCAGTGCGGGTGCAATGCGTTCACCTCCCGCATCGCATCCGCGCGGAATACTCGCTCGTGTGAAAGGGGCCTTAGGCTTCGTTCACATCACCATTCAGCCTTTCCGTTCTCCTGCTCAGTTTTGGAGCAGGAGAATGGAAAAGGACGGAGAAGGCACATAACTGAGCCGAACGGAGCCCTTAGGACCCTATAGACTATAATGGGGTCCGTTAGGTTTCCGATCAGAAGATGATTTTGAAGTGGAGACAAAAGTCCTGCATGCACAACTTTTGTCTCTGCTCCAAAATCATCTTCTGAGCGGAAACATAACGGACCCCATTAGTCTATTGGGTCCTTAGGCTCCGTTTGGCTCAGTTATGTGCCTTCTCCGTCCTTTGTTCTCCTGCGCCTAAATGGAGCAGGAGAACGGAAAGGCTGAATGGTGATGTGAATGAAGCCTTATATGGGACAAATGGCACCAATGGTTTTTTGCTTCCTCTGAATCAACAAGGTAGCATTATAGGTTGGACTTAATGGACCTCTGTCTTTTTCAACTTTATCAACTATGTAACTAAAAAAGAGGAGAATTGATGAAGGGAAAATGCAGTAACTATGCATAGCTATGTGGCTTTGGTGGCTCAGTGACAAATGATGGCTTTTTAACTTTGTGACATATCAAGTACTGTACGTGATGAACCTGTTACCATGGAGATTCAAGTAGACATTACAGGAATGTATTAATGCTTTTCTGTTAGTTTTCTGGTTTAGAAACATTGCAAATTTTAGTGCAGGTTTCGTTTTTGCGCCTCTTAATTCCTCATTTTTTTGACACTCTCTCCACTTGTACAAAAAATGAGCAGTGTAGTCTGGAGAGGGTGGTCTGGATGAGGAACCTTTGTGGCCAGACACATTTAACAATACATACACCAGAAATTTGGTGCACATTACACTAAATTTTTACATTAGTTCATTGCTGTTACAAGTTTCTTTTTAAGATATCCAGACCTGCTTGTGCTTCTTAAAAGGTAACAGAGGAATTTCCATATAAAAATCCGTGGACACATCTGCATAAAAACATTGGCCCAGATTTACAAATATGGTTTGTAGAGTGAAACTAAATTGCACCTCCTCATTCCTATACTATTGACTACTGTATGTAATAAGCAGCATTTCTTATGATAAAACATGGCTATACAGCGGTTATGTCAATCATTTGCTGTGCAGTATTAAGAGGCATTAGTATACAGTTTGATCAAAGAGCATAGGCCCACTTACCGCGACAAGGTTTCCTCCTGTTAAGTGGGAACCTACTCTAACCGTAGCGCAGTGCCGTGTGGCGATCACCGCGTCTCCACACTGCTCCAGCAGGCAATGGGATCCAGCAGCCAACCAGCCGCCCCGCTGTACAGCGGAGCCACCTAGGCCTCGGATCCCACAGCTCCACCAGCACAGCACAGAAACAGTGACGGCCGCCATCCAGCGCCGCATGTGAACTGGTGCTAAAGGATCACCTGTTCACAGCTTCTCAGGAACTCCAACTGAGATGTGGTAGGAATTAAAACCCTGTGCAGACTACTGCTAATTTAAGTACAGAGCACCTGTGTCACATGGGGAGGAGTGCTGACTAGGTCCAGATTTACAAATATGTCTGTGCCTAGACTATGTCTAAAAAGTGGTGCAAATTGAGTCACTGGGAAAGGGAGTGGGGCTTAGTGGGAAGTAGAGATGGCCTTGCGGTTCGCCCGACGGTCGGTTCGCGGCAAACTTTGCACGTTTGCGATTCGCTGAACATGCGAACATATGGAGATATTCGCGTCCGCCATATTCTTTTACATTGTGAAGAACTTTGACCCATGACACATCCATCAGGTAGTACAGGACAGCCAATTGAGACGTTTCAGCACATGGACATACCCCCTACCTTATAAATAGACCTGAAAAAATAATTATAACTGGTGTGATAGACCAGTGTCCCCCCAAAAAAACTGATAGAAGCGGGGTGTATACCAATAATATACTTTCTAAATAGTGCATTTGGGGTACTGCAGCATTTGTTTGCGGTTTTGCTGCGTTCCCTCTGCTACACACAGTGACAAACGGTATTAGAAAAAATTATTATAAGTGGTGTGATATACCAGTCGCCCCCTAAAAAAACTGATTGAAGCGGGCTGTTATATACCAATATACTTTCTTTATAATGCACTTGGGTACTGTATAGTGCATTTTTTGGCATGCACCTACGCGAAAATTATTTTGCCGATATTTTGCATTGAAAAAAATAATGAATGGAGATCGCAAATTCAAATAATACATCTGATTTGTCACTGTCCATGTTGTGGGACTATTTGTGCACTTCTAGTAATTATTTCTTGGCTGCAAATATGAGCTGAAGGTTTTTCAGGTTCGCCTGCCATTAAAATGAATGGGGCCCGCCGCAAACTTGTGGTTCGCAAACATTTGATAGCGTTTGCGCAATCGCGTTCGTGAACCGTCCCAGCAGATGTTCGTCCATCACTAGTGGGAAGGGGCAGGGCTTTGTTTTGATTTATGATGCTATGTAACCCTTACAGTTCTGGAATGTATTGGATAACACTGACAGCATTATGTCAGTGTTATCCAATACATTCCAGACCTCTAAGGGTTACATAGCATCATAAATCAATATAATGCTATGCGACCCCAGCAGTGCTGGAAGTTTAGGACGGGCGCTGCGGGTCCGGAGTGTGATACTCGCTTGTCTGAAAGCAGCCTCATTGTGAAATGAATAAATAAGCAGGTAGAATCAGTGGCGTAGTGTGGGTTGCCAGCACCCGGGGCAAGCCATGTATTGCGCCCCCCCCCCCCAACCTGTGGACATGCCCCTTTTTACAGATAATGTAGTAGATGGTACCTGCAGTCCTATGTAACACCACAGATAACACAGTTATAACTCTCTGAGTACAAATAATGTAGTAGATGTTACCTGCAGTCTGATGTAACACCACAGATAACACAGTGACCGATAATTTAGTAGATAGGTGTCAGGCCCCAGAATTCAGAACACTCACAGTGTGAACTGAAGTCTGGGGCCAGGATGCAGCATTGTGGGACAAATTCTATATCCACCCCCCCAACCCTACCGTGAAACAGATATGTGTATGGACATTACATACATCGCTACAAAATCTACAGTATAAGGCCTCTTTCACACTACAGTATGTCCATTTCAGTGTTTTGCGTTCCGTTTTTCACGGATCCGTTGTCCCGTTTTTGGGTTCCGTTGTGTCTCCGTTTCCGTTCAGTATGTCCGCAAAAACCTTTCAGTATGGTTTCCGTATGGTTCCCGTATACGGTCCGTTTTTCACGGATCAAAAACGGAAGCCACCTGTATTTGTGCTCAGCCAAAGTTTGGCAACAAGAAACACATGGCCACAGTGGGCTGGGCCTAGCATTTGTTAATGACGGATCCGCAAAAAACGGATGACATACGGATGACATACGGATGCCTTCCGTATGCATTCCGTTTTTTTGCGGACCCATTGACTTTAATGGAGCCACGGACCGTGATTTGCGGACAAACATAGGACATGTTCTATCTTTCCACGGCACGGAAATACTGAAATACTGAAACGGAATGCACACGGAGACACTTCAGTATTTTTTGCTGAACCATTGAAATGAATGGTTCAGTATCTGTTCCGTATACTGAACTCAAAAAACGTCCAGTATACTGAACGCAAAATACTGTAGTGTGAAAGAGGCCTAATACAGCACCACATACCTCATCCATCCAGTGACATTCTTCTGTGATGCAGACATTCCTCAACGTCTTCATTCGGAGATTTGACCACCATGATAGAAGTCTTGTCTCGTCTCTGCAGCGTTTCACAGAAAAATGTTTTAGATTCCTCACTTTACTATCATCCTCTCCCTCCTGGTGCCTTAACACAGTCATCCTGCTGACACCCCCAATAGTGTGGTGGAGCCAGACAGATAGGAGGACCGGCGTTGAGGCACCCTAATATATACTAATAATACAGAGGGGGATTATATATATTTTAATAATGCAGAGGGGCGATTATATATACTAAAAATACAGAGGGGGCCATTATATATACTAAAAATACAGAGGGGGCCATTATATATACTAATAATACAGAGGGGGACATTATATATCAGAGAGAACCATTATATATTATAATAATACAGAGGTACCATTATATATACTAATAATACAGAGGGGCCATTATATATTATAATAATGCAGAGGGGGCCATTATATATTATAATAATGCAGAGGGGGCCTGTCACAGTCGTTACTTCTGTCTGTGACCTTGTGTCATTGCTTGTTCGGCACTCCTCGCTGAAGTTCTGTTTCTGTGTATTTGTGGTTCTTTATAGGTTAACTCCCCTGTGTTCCTATTAGTAGTTAATCCTCTGTCTGCTCCATGGGTGTGGTCTCTCTGCTGCCCCCATGGAACCTGTATATAAGGCTGAGGTGTGTGTGTGTGTGTGTGTGTGTGTGTGTGTGTGTGTGTGTGTGTATTGCTTGACGACGCGGTGGTCTCTCCTGGGACCTCCAACTCGTGACAGGGCCATTATATATTATAATAATACAGAGGGGCCATTATATATCATAATAATACAGAGGGGGCCATTATATATTATAGTAATACAAAGGGGGCACTATATATTGTAATAATGCATAGGGGGCCATTATATATCATAATAATAAAGAGGAGGCCATTATACACTGCTCAAAAAAATAAAGGGAACACAAAAATAACACATCCTAGACCTGAGTTAATTAAATATTCTTCTGAAATACTTTGTTCTTTACATAGTTGAATGTGCTGACAACAAAATCACACAAAATTTAAAAAATGGAAATCAAAATTTTCAACCCATGTAGGTCTGGATTTGGAGTCACACTCAAAATTAAAGTGGAAAAACACACTACAGGATGATCCAACTTTGATTAGTAGTGTGTGTGGCTCAGTAGTGTGTGTGGCCTCCACGTGCCTGTATGACCTCCCTACAATGCCTGTGCATGCTCCTGATGAGGTGGCGGACGGTCTCCTGAGGGATCTCCTCCCAGACCTGGACTAAAGCATCTGCCAACTCCTGGACAGTCTGTGGTGCAACGTGACATTGGTGGATAGAGCGAGACATGATGTCCCAGATGTGCTCAAATAGATTAAGGTCTGAGGAACGGGCGGGCCAGTCCATAGCATCAATGCCTTCGTCTTGCAGGAACTGCTGACACACTCCAGCCACAGGAGGTCTAGCATTGTCTTGCATTAGGAGGAACCCAGGGCCAACCGCACCAGCATATGGTCTCACAAGGGGTCTGAGGATCTCATCTCGGTACCTAATGGCAGTCAGGCTACCTCTGGCGAGCACATGGAGGGCTGTGCGGCCCTCCAAAGAAATGCCACCCCACACCATTACTGACCCAATGCCAAAACGGTCATGCTGGAGGATGTTGCAGGCAGCAGAACGTTCTCCACGGCGTCTCCAGACTCTGTCACGTCTGTCACATGTGCTCAGTGTGAACCTGCTTTCATCGCCAGTGGCGAATTTGCCAATCTTGGTGTTCTCTGGCAAATGCCAAACGTCCTGCACGGTGTTGGGCTGTAAGCCCAACCCCCACCTGTGGACGTCGGGCCCTCATATCACCCTCATGGAGTCTGTTTCTGACCGTTTGAGCAGACACATGCACATTTGTGGCCTGTGGGAGGTCATTTTTCAGGGCTCTGGCAGGGCTCCTCCTGTTCCTCCTTGCACAAAGGCGGAGGTAGCGGTCCTGCTGCTCCATGTCTCCTGATGTACTGGCCTGTCTCCAGGTAGCGCCTCCATGCTCTGGACACTACGCTGACAGACACAGCAAACCTTCTTGCCACAGCTCGCATTGATGTGCCATCCTGGATAAGCTGCACTACCTGAGCCACTTGTGTGGGTTGTAGACTCCGTTTCATGCTACCACTAGAGTGAAAGCACCGCCAGCATTCAAAAGTGACCAAAACATCAGCCAGGAAGCATAGGAACTGAGAAGTGGTCTGTGGTCATCACCTGCAGAACCACTCCTTTATTGGGGGTGTCTTGCTAATTGCCTATAATTTCCATCTGTTGTCTATCCCATTTGCACAACAGCATGTGAAATTGATTGTCACTCAGTGTTGCTTCCTAAGTGGACAGTTTGATTTCACAGAAGTGTGATTGACTTGGAGTTACATTGTGTTGTTTAAGTGTTCCCTTTATTTTTTTGAGCAGTGTATATTATAGTAATACAGAGGGGGCACTATATATTGTAATAATACAGAGGGGGCCATTATATATTATAATAATGCAGAGGGGCCATTATATATCATACGGTAATAATACAGAGGGGGCCATTATATATTATATATTATAATAATACATAGGGGCCATTATATATCATAATAATACAGAGGGGGCCATTATATATTATAATAATGCAGAGGGGGCCATTATATATTATAGTAATACAGTGGGGCCATTATATATTGTAATAATACAGAGGGGCCATTATATATTATAATAATACAGAGGCCACCATTATATATTATAATATTACAGAGGGACATTATATATTATAATTATATACAGGGGCCATTATTAATGCCCCCTCTGTATAATTATAATATACAGTATAATGGCCCCTGTGTATAATTATAATATATAATGTGGCCCCTCTGTATAATATATAATGTAGCCCCTTTGTATAATATATAATATGCCCCCTCTGTATAATATATAATGTGGCCTCTAAGTATAATATATAATGTGGCCGCTCTGTATAATATATAATATAACTGCCTCCTTTGTATGTTTATTCTTCTATTCATACTGATAATGCCCCCCCCCCCCACCCCCATAGTGCCCCCAGTATGGCCGGCCTTAGGATAGTTACACACACAAAAAAAAAATACTCACCTCTCTTCCTCACTCCATCACCGCTTGTGGCGTCCCGGCGCAGGTGATCAGGAACACATCACCATGCCCTCCTGCACTGCGTCATCATGTCATCTCGCGAGACCCGACGCAGGAGGTTACGGTGAGGTAATTGCGATCTCCTGCGCCATTCTACTGCCTCATAGGCTTCAGGCCTGGCCTGAAGCCTATGAGACAGAACGGGGGAACGCGAGCCATAGGCTCCCGTGGCCCTACTTGAAATCTGGCACCCCCTGCAATTTGGGGCCCGGGGCAACCTTTCACGCTACGCCACTGGGTAGAATGGATGGTGCTGTTGCAAGCAATAGAATATTTTATTGAAAAAAATACCACACGGTTATTTATTCACTGCACTATTATCTACAAGGTTCTGGTGAAATCCTGTGAGAAGGAGCAGCAGTTCCATTCTACAGTATATCCACCTGTCAGGCTCTCAGCAGAGTTGTGTCTGTGCCACTTTTTCTGATGAGCATAATATTCTCCTCTGTTATATATTGACATTCTGCACATTAGAGCGCCTCTTGCCATCCTCTTCTTATACCATATACCGTTTATACCATCTTGTAAATCTACCCCATTATGTGGGGACCAATCCCTCTTTTGGTTTTTGAACTCCAGTAAATGAGAACGGTTCCAACACAGGTTATAGCTTAAAGAAGAAACTTATGCAGCTATAATGTATTCAATTATAGCAGTAGTAGTATCACTACAATAGTCCATTGTATGGGATTTGACAGTATTATGCAGTATTCTGCCCAAATATTATCCCTCTAAATATTACACCACAGCTGTGCCATACAGAGTTCAAATAATGGCATAATTGTATTTGCCTCTACTAGAAATGTTCCTTAGGGCATTATGGTAGTCCCTTGATGGTGATGGGCATTTGCCACAGTTGACTTGCTCCTGGGTGCAGGAACTATACTGAGAATACATCTATATCTCAAATGGGTTCTCCAAGAATACTGATTATTTTTAGCAAGTGCCGCCCGCAGCCTTCCTCCGTAAATGGAAGATTCATACTAATCTGCTACCGACTGCCCTGTTCCTTTGCAATGCCTCCAAGGCCTTTAATGCCTTTACTGTATAAAACTCATATCAAGAATACAAATATTTTGCAACAGTTCTGCAACTGTTTCCGTGTTCAACCACATGTCGCTAGAGCGTTCATAGACTTGTCAACTACTGTGTAATTACCAGAGAGACAATGCAGGCAGGTACAACAATGTCCTCAAGGGTAATCTTTTTTCACCAAGTGACAATAATAATAATAATTAATGAAGTTAAAAAAAGCACTAGATAAGAATAAATCATCTGGGAGGGTGGTTATTAGTAGCACATGCAGTGTTACACTTTGATTGCATAAGTTTTAATTGAGATTGTGCAACTAATAGAAACATATTTATAAGTGCTATAATAATAGCTATTGTAGGAAACATGGTGACACTTGCAAGCGATTAGCTAATATTGCTGTGCCATGTAGTTACCTATGCCAGGTTCAACAAAACATTCTGTGATATTCTCTGCCAATCATGATACAGCGAGGAACAGAAGTATTTGAACACCCCACTTAGAGATCAAGGAGGGGTCCGAAATTCACATTGTAGGTACATTCCCACTCTGAGAGACAGAATAAAAAATAAATAAATTAGGAAATCACATTGTATGATTTTTAAAGAATGTATTTGTCTTGCACTGCTGAACACAAGTATTTGAACTCCTGAGAAACAGCAATAATTCTGGATAACTAAGGAGTGGTTCGGTAAGAAGCATATCAAGGTTCTGGAGTGGCCTAGCCAGTCTCCAGACCTAAATCCAATAGAACATCTTTGGAGGGAGCTGAGCTCAGCGACAGCCCCGAAACCTGAGAGATCTAGAGGAGATATGTGTGGAGGAGTGGGCCAAAATCTCTGTTGCAGTGTGTGCAAACCTGGCCAAGAACTACAGGAAACGTTTGACCTCTGTAATTACAAACAAAGGCTTCTGTACCAAATATTAACACAGATTTTCTCAGGTGTTCAAATAAATAAATACATTCCTTAAAAATCAGACAATGTGATTTCTGGATTTTTTTTATTTATTCTGACACTCAGAGTGGGAATGCACCTACAATGTGAATTTCAGACCCCTCAATGATTTCTAAGTGGGAGAATTGTTAAATCGCAGGGTGTTCAAATACTTCTGTTAATCAGTGTATGGCAGTAGTACCAATAATAACAAACAATATCAAAATACCAGAAATTCAATATGTGTGTCACTAAACCATAGTATACCAAAATTATTACTCCACACATATAATATAAGTTCATTCTTTATTATTAAAAAGAGAAAAAGTCAATACATATTATAATCAAATACATACAGTGGTAGCAGTGCAGGACAATGCTGCGACAAGTAAAAAATCCACCCTGCCCACAAAACTCCTATAGTTGGCTGGTATACCATCAAAGTTACATAGAGTGTGCACCAGGATCTGAATCTAATTACTGTGTAATACACATGTAAATTACATACCTCACACATCTCATGTACTCGACTTATGCTAAAACATAAAAACTGCTCCTGTGCTACCAGTGCGGCTCTCATTACCTATTACATGGAGTCTCCAACAGGATATACTCTCAAGTACAAAGAAAAAAACCTTGCAATGTGTAGCAATCACACCAATGTCCTGAATAGCAGGATCATTGGTGGTGCGGAATGAGCATAAGGGCTCATACACACGACCGTATGGCTTTTTTAGTGTTTTGCGGTCTGTTTTTTACGGATCCGTTGTTCCGTTTTTTGTTTCCGTTGTGTTTCCGTTTCCTTTCCGTTTTTCCGTTCCGTTTTTACATACGCCATGTACAGTATACAGTAATTACATAGAAAAAATTGGGCTGGGCATAACATTTTCAATAGATGGTTCAGCAAAAACGGAACGGATACGGAAAACACACGGATGCATTTCCGTATGTGTTCCATTGACTCGAATGGAGCCAAGCACCATGATTTGCGGACAAGAATAGGACATGTTCTATCTTTTCACGGTACGGAAATACTGAAACGGAATGCACACGGAGACACTTCATTTTTTTGCTGAACCATTGAAATGAATGGTTCAGTATATGTACCGCATACTGAACTCAAAAAACGGCCAGTATACTGAACGCAAAATACTGTCGTGTGCATGAGCCCTAAGGAAAAAAAATACTAATCAGGAGCCAAGGGGGAGAGAGGATGAACTTGTATTATATGTGTGGAAGAGTACCAACAATGTTTAGAGATGGCAGATATTATAGGATATGCTGTTGGCCAAATTTCTATTCCTGATATGCAAAACATTTTGCAAATGTACAAGCAATATTGATGAAACCTAAGGCACAAATCACACTGGCAGCTTTGTTTTCGGTATTGTTGGTGACAGATGTCTGTATGAGAATTCCCCGCATGCGAGTTCCCAGATAGAAATTTGTTAGAATGAAATACTGTATCTGACTGAGATGAATCTGAAAGGCAATGAGATGGCTGTAAATATTTACAACACAAGTACAAAAGAATTAGGTTTTTGGAAATACTGTACATATGTTTTCCCAATAACTCAGATATGTATCACTTGGTAAAATGTATGCAGCATGTTAAACTTTTTTTCCATAAATTAGTTGGACGTGTGATTATATGCAACTATATCAGGAGAAGTGACATCTTCACGTGCATGCAGCTTGTAGTTTAGCTTTCGTTTTCCACAGGCTATCCGTAAATGTTTAGAAACCCCCTCAGCCGCCTAAAATCCTAGTTCACACGAACGTATGGCTTTTAAAGTTTTTTGCAGTCCGTTTTTCACGGATCCGTTGTTCCGTTTTTGAGTTCCGTTGTGTTTCCGTTCTGTTTTTCCGTTCCGTTTTTCAGTATGGCCTATACAGTATACAGTAATTACATAGAAAAAATTGGGCAGGGCATAACATTTTCAATAGATGGTTCCGCAAAAACGGAACGGATACGGAAGACAAACGGATGCATTTCCGTATGTGTTCTGTTTTTTTTACGGACCCATTGACTTAAATGGAGCCACGGAACGTGATTTGCGGGCAATAATAGGACATGTTCTATCTTTCAACGGAACGGAAAAACGGAAACGGAATGCTTACGGAACATATTCCATTTTTAATGGGGAACCATTGAAATTAATGGTTCCGTATACGGAGCACAAAAAAACCGCCTGTACACTCGCAAAAAAAACGATCGTGTAAACTAGGCCTAATATAAAGCAGTAAATAGGAAAGATAAGGCAGGGAGATTCCACTGCAGCTACTTACTTGGTGTCATTTATTAAACAGAATTATGCTTAAATTAGGCGTATTTCTGGCGCACATTGCCGAGAAAAGGTCCTTTGCGCTGCACTCTGTGACTTCTCTCTGCTCATGCTAGTTCTAAAAAAGTGGGCGAGGTGTGGGCAGGGAAGGGAACGGGATGGCAAGCCCGTCTCGTTTATCCTTTTCTAAGCCTGTTTCAGGTGTAAAAATGGTCTGAATGTAAGACAGCTAAGAAGCTGTCTTACATTTAGAAGCAGAAGTGGATCCGCCAAAGTTATATAAAGGCCGGTGTTTCTTCATAACTGCGGCAGATCCACTGACAGTGTAGGGCTTTATGTCTTAATAAAGCCCTAATGTCTTAATAAAGCCCTACACTGGCAGTGGATCTGCCGCAGTTATGAAGAAACACCGGCCTTTATATAACTTCTGCCAGTCTTACGGCGTCTAAAACGCCAGTCTTAATAAATGTGCTCCATAATTTCGTTTTCATATTGCACATTCCCCTGGCTAGGCACGAACCATAGAGGACCCACCTAGATAATTACCACCAACTAGTTGCACTATAAGGTTTTAGCCTGTGTTATTGTACTGACTGAAAATCTAAGAACATCCATGGAATCACAAAATGTGCCAGTCTTCCACTTCAGAAAGCATCTTAAAGAGGACCTGTAACCCCTTCTGACATGTCTGTTTCAGCAGCCCCAGAATTGTTATTACAGGGAGGAGTGCCTCTATTCTTATGACTCTATATTGTGCCAATTCTTTATTATCTCTGCTAGAAGTTATGAATGAATTGCTAGCAGTTTTCAATGATGGTCCAGCTGGGTGTTACCCAGTGCTTTAAGTGGGCCAAAAGAGGTGCCGGTACTCTATTAGGCGCCGGTGCTCCCCCCCCCAATACTGAGCATGAAAATACCCTTAGAAAGTACCCTGAAAAAGAGCTACTGTAGAAAGAGCTACTGAACATAAATAAAATGTGCAAAAGGGTATTGAACAAAATGTTGTACAAAATGTACATAAAATAATTTATAAAAATTATAATAACATACTAACCATAGAACAGTAAACAGTAAACAGTAAAACATAAACCTGAGTCTTGAAGATGAAGGTTAATTTCTTTACCCCTGAAAAATATACAAAAGCAGATTCAATACAATCACAGTACATCAAATGAAAAATGAAAAATATTGTACAAATCATTTTACCTAGAAAAGGCTCCAGCACGTTTTGGGCTCCACTTTCCTTGCACTTTTGGCTTCGCAGTTTGTGAAGGCTGCACTTCTCCTCCCTTTTGCCAGCCATGTCTGCACATATGTTTGTGCATTAAACTGATCCAAGGGTGGTCCGTTGCATTTCAGGAAGATCAGATTTGAAAGCCTTTTGATGTCGAGAGAGTTTCTTTTATCTGTCAAAGTATCATTCATTGAGCTGAAAGCTCGCTCGCATTCACTTGTTGATACTGCAATGGTGTGGACAGCTTTAAGAAGAGGCTTCAGGTCTTCTGGTGTCTTGGAAGCTTTAAGGTCTTTATACTCCCTAAATCCTTGGACACTTTTCCTCTCCCCAACTCTGAATCTCTGACATAAACGTCTGACCGCTGCATCACCATATTGAATCTCAAGAGATGCAGGCCAGGAGTCAGACTGGAGGACCTTGATGTCTGAGAGGAGGTGACTGTCTGTCTTTTCAGATGAGGTTCTACTGACATGTGAGGAAGTTGTTGGAGTCATCCTGCACTTAACATTTTCAGCCAGGCTACGGAAAAATTGCCCAGGGTTGATTTTTATAACCCTCTCATTTTCATGCAGGCATACATTTCTGAAGATTTTCTTATTTTCAGCCTCAATGGCAATTTGTGTGTAGGGACCAGGTGTGGATACCATTGACTCAAACACCCGGATCTGTCGGTCCAGCTGCCTGTCGGCTTGATCCAAAGTCATGTCACGTCTCTGGAGCATTCTTGAGAGGTCACTGAGTTCTGTGAGAGCGTCATACATGATGCCAAGATTGACCACAAAAGAAACAGTAGTGAGAACATCATTGAGTCCTTTGTATTTTGCTCTCTCTCTTGAGTCCCTGCTGGTATCAGCAGCAGCACTTGTAAAGTGTACCTGCAAAGCTGGGTAGTTCTCCCATACTGCTTTCACCGTTCTCTCACTTGAAGCAACCCAACGCACTGATAAAACACGGCCTATCACAAGGAGACGCTGTCCAACACTGTGAGCACTCTCTGTTAACTCCCTTTGGTTTTTTGGGGATGCATGGTAGAGGGAGTAAAGCTGATCTAAAAATATTTTAAAGTGGTTGATTCCTCCAACCTCCTTCAAAACATCACAAACTGCCAGTTCCAGTCTGTGATTGGAACAATGCCAGACAAACAGGTAAGGGAATTTGGAACAAAGCTGCGCAGCAACTCCTGCTTTCCTCCCAAGCATCACTGAGGCTCCATCACAAGCAAATGCCAACAAATGTTCCTGTAGGTAGTGAGGGTCAAAGCCATTATTATGAAGACATTCTAACAGTGCTTCAGTGATGTCATTTGCTGTGGTCCCCTGCAGCTCAATAAGTTCAAAAAATACTGTGTCTGGCTGTTCATCGGAAATAGCTGATCGCAGGCACACGACAAGGACAGACTTTCCACTTATTGTAGTCGATTCATCAATGAGCACACACAGTTTTCTTTCATTCATCACTATGTCATTGACTACCTTCTTTTTCATTTCAGCTGCAATGTGATCCAGTATATTTGCACACGAGTTATTAGAGTGTAAAACTCTGCCCATCTTGACACCATTTAAGACTTGCAACTGGACATCTATTGGCATGTCTGTAAAGGGACGCCCATGCTTGCCAATCTTATAAGCTGTTCTAAACACATTGCAAGTTGAGGCGTATTCAGCCTTTCTCATATCTTCAATGTGTTTTTGCATTGTATTTTGTGTTGCCTTCTCTTTTATTTCAACTGCTTTCTTGTGATAAATTGAGTCTCTGTGCTCTTTAATTTTCTTTCGTAGTGAGCTTTGTTGTGCAGCCTTGTCCCTTCCATAAGACGAGATTAAGCACCCACTCCACTCCTGCGACACTCTCTGCCCTTGCTGCATGTCTACACGAGCACAAACTTGACTACACACACTACAGCCCAACTTTCGATTTTTGCTTAGCAGCCACTTGTAATTTGTGGAGAAATACTGTACTTGTGCTTGGGACCAACATTCTGGCCACTCATGCTCGGCAATGCGGCTGTTGTCATCGGTAGAAGTGATGTCACTCTCGTCCTCTACGTCACTTGTGAGAACCTGATCGACCGCGGCACAAGTGCTGCTTTCATTAGCTTGTGTCTGACTCTGACCTGCAGCGATATTCTGGTTTGGTGGGGGGTCAGCCAGCGAGTCCTCTGATTCTGACCTTGTTCTTTTGCTACTTATAAGCCAGGAGAGCATCTTAAAGCGTACCTGTCAGATCACCCAAAAAAAACTAAACTGTTACATGTTGCTCAGTATCTCATCCTGATCATGTACATATACTTTCTATGGCCAGGGGGGTACTGGTACAGAGAGGAATTAATGTGTGTGTGTGATGAGGGGGGGGTCTGATGTGCAGGGGGGTACTGGTTCAGAGAGGAACGAATGTGCGGTGGTGGGGGGGGGGTACTGGTACATAGAGGAACTAATATATATGTGTGTGATGGGGGGTCTGATGTGCAGAGGGGTACTGGTACAGAGAGGCACTAATGTGTGGTGGTGGTGGTGGGGGGGGGGTACTGGTAAAGAGAGGAACTAATGTGTGTGATGAGGGGGGGGGGGTCTGATGGGCAGGGGGGTACTGGTACAGAGAGGAACGAATGTGCGGTGGTGGGGGGGGGTCCTGGTACATAGAGGAACTAATATATATGTGTGTGATGGGGGGGTCTGATGTGCAGGGGCCCCCTACACATCAGACCCACCCATCAGACACATATATATTAGTTCCTCTATGTACCAGTACCCCCCCCCCCCACCACCACCGCACATTCGTTCCTCTCTGTACCAGTACCCCCCTGCACATCAGACCCCCCCCCCCCCCCTCATCACACACATTAATTCCTCTCTGTACCAGTACCCCCCTGCCAGGGGGGGGGGGGGGGGTACTGGTACAGAGAGGAACTAATGTGTGTGGGGGGAGGGGGGGTGCCTGTCACTCACCAGTACTCTTCAGAAGTTGGATTCCAAAGCAAAGTCGATGTTCTTTGCTGCACCGTCCGACTCCTGACTCCAAGGAGGACCAGTCACTGGTCGCCGCACTGATCGCTCCTCACAGGCGCGCGGGAAGGAGTTGACGTCACCTAACGTGAGGTCAACTCCCTGCCTGCGCCAGCCTGAGCCGTACTCTGCAACGACCCGCCCCCCTCCACTAGCTGCCCAGCCAACGACATTAGGGAGGAGATACTGCCAGCTCTCCGCTGCGCTCCGGTACCGGAAACCCACGTACTGGGCGCACGGAGAGGTGCTGGTACTCTCCAGGGCAATTTTTGGAAGTGGCGGTACTGAGTACCGCCGCGTTCCGGCCCACTTCAAGCACTGGTGTTACCAGTAGGGGTGTGTCTCTGCACAGTCTAACACTATCCAATCAGTGCTGCCAGTGGTAGACTGTGCAGGGACACACCCCCAGCTTATAACCTCCATCTTCATTGCAAAATTCTAGCAATTCGTTTATAACTTCTAGCAGGAATAATAAAGGAATGGCTTCAAAATTGTTATGACATGGGGACTGCAAATTGTATCTAAGACAGCTATTTCAGGAGGGGTTACACAGGCCCTCTTTAAGGAGTGAAATACTCTTTAAAGGGAGTCTGTCGCCAACTATTGCATTATAGCACAGTTGGCCAACAAAAAAAATAGTATGTTTATTGCGTCTGTCCCACGTCCAGAAGCTGGAAAAAAAAAAAAACTGCAAGTGCCCAGGGGTGGCATTATGGCTGCAAGTGCCCAGGCCCCTCTCCGCAAGATAGGGCCCATGCATGCGCACTGTTGAGATCGGAGCAGTGTGCAAGCGCAGACCCAGCGGTGTCTGTCCCCCAACCCCCCACACACACACAAAATTGTGCTAAGCTGATACTGTATCCCCAAGGTCCCATCAATAGTAATAATTCTCTGCCAGAATGCACCTAGTGTTAACAATGCCCCCAGTAGTAATAATGCCCTCATTGTGCCCATACTAATAATCATGTTCCCCATAGTTCCCCCAGTGGTATTAATTCTCCTCATAATGTGTGCAAGTAGAAAAATGCCCCCTTTTGTGTGCCAGTGCAAAAATGCATCCCTTATAATGTGTGTAAGTGCAAAAATGCCCCTTATGATATTTGCCAGTGAAAAAAGGGTCCCCTTGTAATGATTGCCAATGCAAAGAATGCCCTCTCAAAATGTGTGCCAGTACAAAAATGCTCCCTTCTGTGTGCCAGTACTATCCTCCAGTAGAGCCAATGATCCCATAGTGCTCCCCATAATATGTGCCAGTACAAAAGCATGCCCCCTTGTGTGTGCCAGTGCAAATTGCCCTTATTTAGCCGCTGGTAAAAACAGTGCCCCCATAGTTCTTCTCTCTGCCCTTCCCCATAGTGCCCAACAGCATGGTGGCAAATTAAAAATAGTGAACAAATATACTTACCTCCACGCAGCTGTCAGCGATGTGGTGCAGGCCTCTTCCAGTCTGTTTCCTGAGCTGTATGCTGCCCAGCTCAGGCGGCGGAATGATGATTATGTCCCCACGTTGCATGTGCCGGCACTAGGCCTGAAGCCTATTAGAGGGAAAGGCAGGGCGACATTGTTCCTGTGCCTTGCCACAGCATCTAACTGCATCACTGTCCTAAGGACAGCAATACATAATTGGCGGCGTGCCACTGGCTTAGGGTTCCAATTGGAATTGCAACCGCTATGACCCCTATATTTAGTTCACTGATTGTTGCGTAGATTGATGGAGCTGATGCTTCTAGCATTGTTTTTCCCTTGATTTAACACTATATGTAGAATACCTTATATACTGGATTACTGTTTACAGTTTAATATGAAAAGAATTCTGCTAGTCATATGTATCACTTACAGGCTTAGATAGAACGGAATATAAGTAGTATTACGTTAAAAATTGCCAATTGTACAAACGGGTTTAACAAGGAGCAAATGGCATAACATCAGCCATGAACATAACTGCTCTGGAGAAATGCATACTTACTAGTAACCAAAGAGATACAATGATCCTAAGACATTCCATCTCCTAAAGCATTCACTAAATGAATTACGTGTGTGTAGAAATTGGGCTCCTTGGTAGAACCATGAATCTTGTAGGCAATTTATCTTGTTATTTTAATAAGCCTGTCCAGAAAGACTGTTTTACAGGGAAGGAGGAAGAATTCAGAGACCCTGAAAAAGACAAAGAGAATAAATCCTGTTACCACAGTGATAACTGGCAAGAGCATACAGCAACTGAACTCTGGTGACTATTAATTCTGCTTTGATAGAAGGAGCAACTAAGAGAAGTAAATTAAATTGAAGCATACCAAGGACAGATGTAGGAAAAGATTTCTGAAAAAGATATTTGCACTTTTATCTGTGAAGAGTCCATACTTACTTTTGACATTTTACACTCACTTTGACACTGAAGCATCAGCCTTTCTTTTAGTGTAGAGAGCTTAAAAAAAGCTAACAATATTATTTTGGCTGGGAAAAATGCAATTGAAACCTTATGTGCATAGAAACAAATTGAACTGGACATTAAACCACTGGCACCAGAGACATGGCTCTACTATACTAGATCAACATGGATGCTCAAAGTCAGTGGTTCCCACTCAAAAATAGTACTCGCTATAGGGGGCTTCACCAGTAGTGTTGGGCACGAATATTCGAATTTTAATCGCGAATATCGATACTTCGAGAATTTGCGAATATTTAGAATATAGTGCTATATATTCGAATTTGAATATTCTAATCGCAAATTTATCGCAAATTTATCCTGAATATATAACATTGCTGATTTTTCGCAATCAAGTAAACAATGACTGAAAATCACAAATTCTTGAATTTGCAAATTTCTGGAGAATATTCAGCCAAAAATTTGCGAAATATCGCGAAATCGAATATTGCCTATGCTGCTCATCATTATTCACCAGACCCCTGGTGCCTAAGGAAGGCAAAGGCCTCTGGATCAGATAAGAAGTTATTGTTATCTGAAAAACTGTCAGCGTAGTATTTTCTAAAGATATGTCTTAAAGGGAGTCTTTCACCTACAGTTCTAAAGACAGTCGACCGGCGCATGGGCAATATGAAAAGCTGTTCCTCTGCTCATAATGGGCAGAGCAGTGCGCAGGTGCAGGCCAGTTCCCAGCCTGACTTCTTCTCTTGACGCTCGTGACGTCTGCCGGCTGGAGGCAGAGGAGGAGGAAATAATAGGACAGAAGGGGGCGGGCCAGAGGGCTGAAGGAGGTGTGTTTTTCTAGGCACATCTCCCAGTAACGCCGCCCCTGGGCACCTTCAGAAGCTCATTTGCATACGTTTAAAAAGTGTTTTTTTCAATATCTGGACGAGGGACACATAAAACAAAGGTAACACTGTAATGAGGGTCAAAGAGTCTATAACCTGATCTGAGCGGTCTAAAACGCTCAGATTAGGTGAAAGACTCCCTTTAATGTTATTTGTGAATGTTTAAGTATAAATTCAGCCCAAATCTCCTTATATTCTTATATTTCATACATGCATGTGAGATCACATTGAAAACCACCAAGGATTTCCAGAAAATGTTAGCCCTTCGCTAAAGTTGATGATTCCCCAGAAATTTTACACAAAAACCCTTCTAAAGGATTAATAAAAGAAATGGTAGTATGCTTACAATGGTGTGCCCGATTTTTCAGAGCAGCGCTTTTTGGGTTTAAAGCAACACTTTCTTAAAAAATCCACTTTTTTACCACATATAAACAACTTATATGTGAATATTCTATCATGTACCATATTTTTCGCTCTATAAGACACCCTGGACCATAAGACGTATGTAGGATATAGAAGAAGAAAATAAAAAATATATATACTGGACTGGCCATATCACCTACATGGAAATTTCCTGGTGGGCCAATGTTAAGGTGCCACCTGGCCCTCCTAATAGCTGCCAGCTGTGGTAAGTAATGATTTGACACTCGCCTCCTTTTTTTTTTTTTTATATTTATTTTTTTATTTTAGAAATCACACATTAATACATAATCCGATAATGATCAAATCACAGTACATAATATGGCATTTATAAACATTATAACTGGATTATACAATTCGGTATAAGTTCACACCTAATATCATAATAAATTAAGTTATGACCACCCCCCTTCCCTCCCCCCCCCCATTGGCTGCCGTCCACTCCAATCCATCAACTATAGACTATTAACAACATTAAGTATAGCTAGGTAGTTTTGCGTGCCACCCTTCATTTTTATTTCTTTTTTCCTTCTTTCCATATCCTCATAAAGTCTAATTTGCTGGAGATATGAACACCACTCACTTATCGAGGGCGGGGAGACAGAGCCCCAATGCTTGATCAGCATAGCTTTAGCCACCATCAGGCCCCTCATCCAGATGTGTCTGACCCGGAGCGGGATTTCTGTTTCTGACACATAATATCCCAAGATCACTGTCAAAATCCCCAGGTCATAGTTCATCGCAGACTCCTTTTGGAGGGTAGAGAAGACCTGTTCCCAATATTTTTTTATTTTACTACAACCCCAAAGCAAATGGACATAATCCGCATTGACATGTCCACATTTAGGGCAACCACAATCCCGGGCTTTATTTTGTAGGAATTTTCCTAGTATCTTTGGGGTATAATACAATCGATGCAGGATCTTAAATTGAATTAATCTATGAGCACTGGAAACTGTAGCCCTTCTCACATTCCTATAGATAGTGGACCACTGTAGTGGAGAGCAGTTCAACTCCTGCTCCCACTTACTTGGACTTTTAAAAGGAGTCACAGTTGCCAGTGCAGTTCGAAGTTTAGCATATAATCTAGATATCTTCACCTTCTCATTCTTCTGAGCGTCACAATAATCAAAAAATAAATTCTCTCGTGGAAAAAAACAGCCTCTATTCCTAGAGGCTTCAAATGTGTGTTTTAAACGTGTATACATAAACAAATCTAATGGTGAACTATGAATAATACCAAATTCTCCAAACAATTTAAAATGACCCCTATATATAAGGTGAGAGACCTTATTGATACCCCTGCGTGACCAATAACCAAAATCTGTGATTTTAAAAAATTCCGCCAGCCCCCCCCCCCCACAGAGGGGTAAAAGCAAAAGGACTGGAGACTTTAAGAATCTCCTTCAACTTATTCCAAACCCTCTGTAGTGACCAAGGGATCAGCAAAGACTTCCTCAATCCCATATATCCCGTCTCCAAACATGCAAAAATATTGTCTATTGGTTTATCCAAAACTTTAGTCAAATACCGTAAAAGTAAACTCTCTTTCAAAAAGCAACAACGCTGTATCTGTGCACATAAAAAATAACCTTGAAAGAAGGGAAGTGACAGCCCACCATCTCCCTCCGCCAACCAAAGGTATCTCTGCTTTATACGCACCCTCTTCCTTCCCCAAATTAGATCGTTGATCAGAATCTCCAGTATATGAAAGTAGATAGATGTAGGATATAGAAGAAGAAAATAAAAAATATATATACTGGACTGGCCATATCACCTACATGGAAATTTCCTGGTGGGCCAATGTTAAGGTGCCACCTGGCCCTCCTAATAGCTGCCAGCTATGGTAAGTAATGATTTGACACTCGCCTCCTGACTCCTGTATTGCCATCCTAAGACAACTGGAGGAGGAGGACAGAATGTGGCAGCTGGCCCTGGCCACCACAGAGGGGCAGTTTTTGGGGCGGTAGTTTGTATTGCTGGAGCAGTATTTTGTGATGCACTATGGTATTATGGTCTGCTGGGTTGGTATAATGTGCCACATTATAATATTTCTGGCCTGCCTACCTGTGTTGACCCCGCCTTTTTTCAATTTGGGCCCCACTATAAAATAGGGCCACTTTAAGTTTTTTTCCAGGGCTACTTTAAGTTCCCAGTCCGGGCTTGCACCCATAAGACCCCCAATCTCCATCAGACCTCAGATCAGACCCCCAAGCTCTATCAGACCTCTGTATCATACCTCTATTCCTCCACAGACCTCAGATCATACCCAAAGTTCCATCAAACCTCAAATCAGACCCCATTCCTCCTCAGACATTAGATCAGATCCCCATCAGACCCCAAATCTCTATCATAACTCAGACCAGACCCCCAAGCTCCATCAGACCTCTGTATCAGACCCCCATTCCTCCTCCGATCAGACCCCCCTCATACTGCCATTCTTCTTCAGATCTCTGTATCAGACCGCCATCAGAACCCAATTCTTCCTCAGACCATACCATCAAGACCATATCATCAGACACCCCATTCCTCTTCAGCCCTCAGGTCAGATCCCCATTCCTCCCCAGACCTCAGATCAGACCCCCAAACTCCATCAGACAAAATAAATAAATAAATAAATAAACTCTTGCTCTGGACTGTGCTAACACTCACCACTCCCTGGGTTTCTATTGGCCTAGTGCTGCACTGTGACCTGACGTCGTATATCAGGTCATAGAACGCACCTACGCACTCTACATCCTGATGCTGTGGACATGTGCAATGAGGCACCTGGAAGAAAACCAGTGTGTCACTCACTGCTCTCAGCTCCCAGCAAAGACAGATGTCACAGGATTCAGCTTTTTAAAAGTACAAATAATGCTTTATTTTCCATCCAACACAACATAGTGGCACTCAGGTTTAACATTCACTCACCTATGCTCTCAGTAACTTTGTAACTCAGGCTTACACAGCAGACAACTTGCAGCTTCCAGGCAATTACCCTGAATGAGGTTATTAGGCTTGTCTTAATACCCTCAGTAATGAGCCCAGCAGCTACACTTGGGTCTGCCTCAGGCTAGGGCAAAGTACTGTACTGGATGGCATGGGCGTTGATAGGTTAAAACATTTGGGGCCTGGGCCCCTGATGTTTTGTCCCAGTCCCTGAATGTACTGCCAGTCAGATAGATACAACTACTGTATATTGTCATCCCCAGGCAGCTGGGGAGGGGTTGATATTATTTACAAGGGACTGTATGTTAAAGGCGGCTGGGGAGGGGTGAGTGATTTACATGGGACTGTATATTGGAGGGGCTGATGGGAAGGAAGTGACATTATTTACATGGGACTATATTTTTGAGGGGGCTGTAGATAGACAGGGATGTTATTTACATGGGACTATATATTAGAGAGTACTGGAGAGATGGTGTGATCCTAATTACATGGGACTCTACGGCGGAGGGAAATAGTGTTATTTACATGGGACTGTATGGCGGAGGGGCTGAGGAATTATAATTTCTGAGGACACTAAAGAAAGAAATATAACTTCAGGGGGCACTGCAGTGGGCATTATAAATCCTGGGGGCACTTCGGGGTGAGCATTATAACAGTAGGGGGCAATATAAATACTTTGGGCGCTTTAGGGTGAGAATTATAACAGTAGGGGGCAATAAAAATACTGGGGGTACTATAGGGGCATTTTAAATACAGGGGACATTAGGTGCTCTTATTACTGCTGGGGGCTCTATATGAGTGACTTATAGATCCACCTTATTTCTACTAAGAGCATTATAGGGGCCTAAAGGATCTGTAGAGAGTTTTATTACCACTAGGGGAACAATGGGGACCTTATTTCTACTGGGGGCTCTGTGAGGGCAATATTAATACTGGAGAGCTCTTCAACTAATGGAGGCTCTCTTGAGGAGCATTATCACTGTTGGGGCACTTTAAGGGGCAGTATTACTAATGAGGGCATTCTAGAAACGAATTACTACTGTTAGGAGCAATATTACTATGGTGGGGACTATCGTTATGGCACTCGTTTTTATTCAGGATAGTATTTGGGGGTATTGGGGAGCACAACGAGCAGCAGGATAACACTGTTAGGACTCGATGTTAGGGGATGATGATAGAAAAGTGAGGAGGCTAAGATGTGTGTGTGTCACACTCTGCAGAGACGAGGCACAGCTGAAAGAAGTTGTCAAGGACCGAATGGAGAAGATGATGACACATCAGAGGAGAACATCACCTGGGAGGCACTGAATGTGAGAGGTATATGCTGCTGTATAGCAAATACAGTAAAATGCGGTGTGCGGGGTGAGGGTCAACTTAGAGAATTGGACCACATTTATTGGGGCTTGGGCCCAAGATCTTTTGAGACTTTAGAAAATCCCTGGGTTTAGAAATTTTTGGACGCAGCAGTACCAATTATGTTTATCATTTATTTTTATATGTAAAAATAGGAAAGGCGGTCATTTGACTTTTTTTACATTTTAAAAATACAATTTTACTTCAATCCGAGGTAAAAGGCAGTGCTCACTAAACTAAAACACCACAACTTCACTATTTACACTAGCCACATATGCTGTCCCAGAAGTGCATCACCGGATAACATTATGGGAAGTTTTCAGTGATCTGTTACACTGCACCTTGACCACACAGACAGCTGTCAAATGAGCTTGTTTTTGTATTAGAGATACACATACAATCATTTGATTTTTTTAATGAAAATACATATCTTAAAAAAATTGAAGGGGTTGTCCAAGAGTTTGGAGTAGGCCATCAATATCTGATCAGCGGGGGTCTGACACCTTGTTCACCTGACGATTATCTGTTTCAGGATAGCTTTGCCACCAGAAGTCTGAGGCGGTAATACATAGTTCTGTTTATTGTGTAGTAGACAGAGCTGGTTACTTTAGCTCAACTCCCATTCACTTTAATGGGAGAAGCGCTGCAGTAGCCAGCTCCAACCACTACACGGTGGGCTGAGTTTTGTATTAGCTAAGGCTAGTTTCACACTTGCGGCAGGACGGATCCGACATGCTGTTCACCATGTCGAAAGCCGCCGGACTAAAAAACCTCACATGCAGTAATTTTAGTCCGGCGGCCTTTCGCCGTGCACCGCCGTGCTGCGCCGGAGCTCCGCCCCCGTCCCCATTATAGTCAATGGGGACGGAGCGGCGGCCCGGGGGCACGGCGAAATAGCCGCAGGATGGATCCGACATGGTGAACAGCATGTCGGATCCGCCCTGCCGCAAGTGTGAAAGTACCCTAAATTGGAACTACCCTAAAAACTGTACCCCACATTATTTCACTGCAGATCTCACAAGTATATTACAATGCTAATGCAGTGTCCCACTCAGTGATAGTAGTGGGCACTTTAAACTTTGTTATGTGTATTTAATTTATTTCTGTATATCCCTGTATGACCTACTAGGCTGCTGTAGGTCATTACATCCATTCGCCCCTAGGTGGTGCTGGCGCCACTTATAGATATATAGACTAGGGTATGCTAATTAAATGAGTCTGTGTGATAGTGATAGACGAGGAAGGAAATTGAGTTCAAGTAGTTGTGTGAGCAGCAGTACAGGCCTAGTCCACCATGTTGCTGCCATTTCTAGACCCTTGGCTCTGGCCAGATCAAGGGAGCACCAAGAACAAGGCCAGCATTACAGCAGCATAGCACAGACCTATGAGTCTATGTCTGGTATAGAGAAAGTCTAGTGGAGATTAGAGCTAATTTAGCCAATGGACTTCACAAGCACCAGTCACCTCGAGGAACCTAAAAGTACCTGGATACAGCTGGATGATTAATGTGCAGAATTATCCTAGTGTATCTTAATTCTAGTGTACCTTAATTCTTCAGTCAGCATCCTTTCCAAAAAATGGAGCAGAAGACTGATGCCTGCCATTTGGGAGCCACCTTGTGGATTGCTACTGAACCAGTAAGCACTTATTATGTCCAGTATCTGAGTGCTAGAATGTGGACCTAGTCAAGGCAGATATAGAAAGAAAGGAAAACTCCTCAAAGTACAATTACCAAGCCTGTTATAAGGAATACAGCTGAGTAAGTATTTGTGTTATTGCTTTACCATGTAAATGAACTGTACAGACTACCTGAAGACAAGTGCTATAAGTAAAAGTTCAACTGTTTTATTACAACCGACTCCTCATCCTTTACACTACCAACCTTTGCACCTAACGGTGCTGGCATCACGAAAACCACCGAGGTCCCAGCCTCAAAAGCACCCTAAACACCTATACCATCAAGGGCACCTCAACTACCATCTGGCTGGTGATCCCTCTACCAGAGCGTGTCCCGGAGGATTTAGTGCTGTCTTCCCCATCACTGCACGCCGGCCCAGGGAGCTACAAAGAATAGTAAGTACGACTACTTCCCCCATCAGCCCACTGTGCGCTCACAGTTTGCCCCTGTGGTCCGGTTTGCTGCAATAAGCACTGGAATACAATTGAATCCTGGAGCAAACTGGATTTTACCTGGTTCTGCGAACAGACAGTTATATTAGCGACTAGTTCAGGAGAGCCTCAAACCCTGGATATCTACAAAGTCTACTGGTTGAAACACCTATAAAGAATGGGCCCTCTAACAATCCTCGCAGGTGTAGGAGGGAAGATATGAGACCACCGAAGAGGAAAGAGGGCACTCTGTGAACACTATACAGTTAAAATATCAGCCTTATTGTACATCATAAGTAAAAATCACACGTATTTGGTAAAGTCAAAAAACACCACATGACCAGACACCTACTAGGGCAGTGATGGCTAACCTACGGCACTCCAGCTGTGGTGAAACTACAACTCCCAGCATGCTCCATTCATTTCTGTAGAGTTCTGAGAACAGCCAAGCAAGTGTATATTTTCCTTTCCTGGAGGGATATCTGTCTTTCACTGTGTTGAAGACCTATAATTGGGGCTCCACAGTTATTTTGTATATTAGGGCCACAATGGAGGGATATAGATATACAGACCCATTAGGTGCGGCGAACACCAGCCCCAATAGGGGTATCTACTATATCAACTGTATGAGCCACAAGCGTTTCTAATAGTAGACATTGTTTGCTGCAATTTTACATATTTTCCTAATATTTGTAAAAAAAAAAAAAAAAATTATCAATAGCAACCTGCTTGATTGATTTAAAGATAGAACTAAAAGTAATTTGAAGCTTTTGCGAGGGTAACGTACCGCATCAATCTGCTTAAAGGGAGGAATAATTCAGTGCACTTAGGAAGAGTTAAACCATAAGTACTCTAAACACATAGAGCTGTTAGAAAGATAAGAGCTGTACCAAGCCATTCTAGAATTAATTAAAGTCCATGATTGCGTGTTTTAAGGAAATCAATAACCAAAGAATTACACCAATCAATTTCTGAATATCAAAAACATTAATCAAAGCTACTTTGGGATTCTGATTAGGAGAGGGACCCATATTTTAGACACATTACAGAAATGAAAAGAAATATCTCACACATTTGTATAATGTGCTGAGTTAGCAAAATGGCTCAGCAGCAGACTAAGATGTTGTTATAGAATTCAGAATTCTCTAAGTGCATTTTCATGGGGGAAGAGAATAACTTTTCAAATCTAAAGGTTAATATCTTATTCTAGATTGTTACGCTCTCTACAAAATGTTTCAAGGGAGTAAACATTCATAGGGTGGAATACATTAAACTGCCTTTGAATTTAGAAGCATATGTTTCAATGTGTTGTCCCAAGATTTGAAGTCATCTTCTAGCCACAGGAAAGGTGATGTGTCTGAACAGTGGGGATCTAATTGCTGGGACCCCCACTGATCACATGAGAATGGGGGTGTCATGAAAGCGGCGAAGACAGCCACTGAGCAATAGGAGTTGTCACCAGTGAAGCATTTTATTCCCATAAGATGGACAGTTCGCACATGAAGATGCAGACAACACTACAGATATTCCAACTTCTAGTATCACTGGCAAATCCAGGAGGAGAAATCACCAGCATGTTCTCAAAACCCCTAACAACTCACTCCCCCCCCAGCCCCCCAGTTCGGACTACATTACACCTGTATATAGTCAGGCAAATCATCACTAATGAGCGTTCATAGTAATGCTCGTTAGCGATGATCTGCATGTGGAATACAACCCTAAAAAAAGTGCCGCCGATTACCCGATGAACGAGCAAACGCTTGTTCATCAGGCAATCCCAATTTTTATGCATACCGGCAAATACTGATTCTGTATGGGGATGAGTGATTGCATTAGCGATTGCTGGTTCCAATACTGTGGAGGAGATTGCTGCATGTAATAACAGCAATCTCCTCCACTGATGAGCAGGCGATTTCCAGGCAGGAACGCTTCCTTCCCGACAATCGTCAGCTGCATCTGCTGGTATAATATCAGCCTTAAACAGACACACACACCCTCTGTGTTATCAGCCAACAGGGGGGCGTTTTTTTTTTACTACCCAAGTAGAGAAGAATACTTTGAGGATCTGGTACCAGGATGATGTTAAAGTTATAAATACAACAGATACTAGCTAAGTAATATGAGCGCATTAGCCAGCTATATACAAGGTTATAGGAACATGACACAGTCCACTGTGACAGGGGGTCCTGTGTCTCACCATATGAATGGACAGGAAAGGTGATGTGTCTGATCAATGGGTATCTAACCACTGGGACCCCCACTGACCACAAAAATGGGGGTCCTGTGTCTCACCATATGAGGATCCAATATAAGCAAGGTTCATATTTGCTTTGTGGCCATCTAAAATGAGATTGTGGTCTTTGCAGGCTCGTTCAGCAGCTGTTCTGTGACGTGATGGATGTCCTCCTGTGAGCATGCACTGTTCCTGCCTGTCTCCTATAAATGCTGCAATAGATGTCCCTAACATCATTTCCCAACAGTATGTCAGCAGGTAGTTTATCCATTACTCCTATGGTGTGGTTAATGGGTCATTCTGGCCACTCCAGAATCATCTGGGCAACTGGCACTTCACATTTCTCTCCTCCAGCCAGCACAGTCTTTGCTGTCTGTCCTGAGATTATTTTATCCATGGTGACCACATTGAGTTCTACAAGAGTGATGAAGACTTCAACTGGTTATCTATTCACCTGTACTGGAACTATATGATTTTTCCTCTTTTCAGCATTGGTCCAGTGAAATTGTATCACCACATACTCACATTCTTCCATGCTGTCACGTTCCGGAGGCTCAAGACAGACCTCCGGGACGTCTTGCAAACAGGACAAAGGCAGATAACAGACCAGGGACCAACATAGTACTTTATTACAAATGTAATAAAAGAACATGACAGTACAGCAGTTTAAGCAATAGTGGTAGCACTAGCACAGAACCAAGTGCACCGGCAGAGCAGAGGCAAAACCCAGAGGGCGGAGAGCCAGTGAGCCCCGTTCTTCACATAGCCCCTGGAGGTGGGGATTAACTGGGCGAGGGCTCACTGGTCACACCTCCAGGAAGGTCCCGGTACACTTGGCCGCTACCTGCAGAGAACCACGCTGGTGCAAGCACCAGCAGTAACAGACAACAGGACTGGCACCCAACAAAACACAGGAAATGGATCAGAGAACAAGACAAATGGGAACCAGCACAGAAGCAGGTGCCTGGACCCCAAGTGGAATAGAAGCATGGTGGTCTCAGGCAGAGCTGCACACAGACTAGATATACTCCCTCTGGAGAACCCAGGGGCCCTCTCAAGAAGGCAGGACAAACACACAAACAGAAGCAGTAAGGCACTGCAGGGCAGACATGGAACAGACAGGATCAGAAGCAGTTGAGCACTGCCAAGCTATACATGGAACAGACATGATACAACATCAATGACACAGAACAGGTACAGAAGATCAGGCAAGGCATAGACAAGGATATACCAACATCAACACAGAACAGGTACAGAAGATCAGACAAGGCAATAACACCACCAGCTTTACCAGGCGACACTACACATAAAGGAAGATGGCAAACCCCCCCTGGGTCAGCAGCAAGGTGCAACACCCAGCAAGGCTGAAGATAGACTGACCTTAAGCCCCACAACTCACAGATAGATATAACTGCATAATGAGGGCACCTGATAAGCCACACCTAGGTACAACCAGGGAAAGTTAACCCCATCAGAACCAAACAGGAAGGGGAGCCTGCATGAACAGAGAAGAGAACACACAGGCTGCAGTACAGGACGTTGCCCCTGGCAACCAGCATACACGGAGTACACTGCAGCCAATATGCCAGAGCACAAACAACCCGTGACACAAACAGAAATGCATCCATACTGAGACCCAGTACACACAAGGCTGCAGCCAGCACACATCGCAGAACCAGCATGCATGGAAACAGCCAGTACACAAAGCGCATTCAGCCAGCCTACACAGCGCAGGTGACAGGAACCACAGAGATGCAGACACAGGTAACCACAACATAGGCCACAGTTCACACACACCACCACAGCCAGCATGCAGCCTCAAGCAACCAGAATACACAGGTGTAAGCCTGCAGCCAGTCTACAGGGCAACAGTGACAAGAACTGCACCGAGATGCAGACACAGGGAGTACACACACTAACAGGCACATTCACACAGACATTGCAGCCAGCACGCAGCCCCAAGCAACCAGCATACACAGGAATCAGCCTGCAGCCAGTACGCGACAGGGCATACAACCAGCCTACACGGCACAACTGTCACAGTGAACCACACAGTGACACATGCCCTGTAGTCCATTTGACATTTCACTGGCATTCTCTGCTATTGAACCCATCCTCAATCAGTTGCCCATCTCATCCTGACTGAAGCAATGGGGTGCACCACTGGAACTCTTGTGAAAGGTGGCACCAGGGGTGGCCTCTGGGCAAATGGCTTGCAGGTGCCATAGGGAGCTACAGTTAGGCCCCTTTCACACGGGCGAGATTTCCGCGCAGGTGCGATGCGTGAGGTTAACGCATTGCACCCGCACTGAATCCGGACCCATTCATTTCTCTTGGGGCTGTGCACATGAGCGGTGATTTTCACGCATCACTTGTGGGTTGCGTGAAAATCACAGCATGCTCCTCTTTGTGTGTTTTTCACGTAACAAAGGCCCCATAGAAATGAATGGGGTTGCGTGAAAATCGCAAGCATCCGCAAGCAAGTGCGGATGCGGTGTGATTTTCACGCACGGTTGCTAGGTGACGATCGGGATGGGGACCCGATAATTCTTATTTTCCCTTATAACATGGTTATAAGGGAAAATAATAGCATTCTGAATACAGAATGCTAAGTAAAATAGGGCTGGAGGGGTTAAAAATAAATAAAAAATAATTTAACTCACCTTAATCCACTTCGCGCAGCCGGCATCTCTTCTGTCTTCATCTGTGAGGAAAAGGACCTTTGATGACGTCACTACGCTCATCGATGATCCGTGGATTATGTGAATGACCATGTGATGAGCGTAGTGACGTCATCAAAGGTCCTTTACCTCACAGATGAAGACAGAAGAGATGCGGGCTGCGCGAACAAGTGGATTAAGGTGAGTTAAATAAAAAATTTATTTTTTAACCCCTCCAGCCCTATTTTACTTCTGTATTCAGAATGCTATTATTTTCCCTTATAACCATGTTATAACGGAAAATTATACAATCTACACAATCTTGAACCCAAACCTGAACTTCTGTGAAGAAGTTCGGGTCTGGGTACCACATTCAGTTTTTTATCACGCGCGTGCAAAACACATTGCACCCGCGCGATAAAAACTGAAAAACGGAACGCAATCGCAGTCAAAACTGACTGAAATTGCGTACCAACTCGCGCGGGTTTACCGCAATGTACCGGGATGCATTCGGACCTAATCTGGACACGCTCGTGTGAAAGCAGCTTTGTGAGTCAGCAGGGGCAATTGCAGATGATTTATGGGAAGCCTGTAGAAGTTGCGTGGAAGCACCCTGGTGGTGCTTTAATTTACCTTGGCTGGTGTTGTAGTGGTTTGTGCATATCTTCTCCGTGTTGTGGAGCAACTTTCCACATACCTATCTGCAGGGTAGGCTGCTCCCTTAAATTTTTGAGGTTCCCTATCCTTTACCCGCTCTTTAAATTCTACCAGACACCTTTCCAAGAACTGCTTTTTCCGAAAAAAGCTGGCAGAGGTCCTCAAAAGTCTCTGCCACAGATGCACTAGTTCAGGGCATGGGACAACTAGTTGCTAAATTCCAAATAGGTGTCATGGGTCCTTGTTAATAGATGATGGAAACACTGTCTATATTATACTGTTTTGATGGCATACCCCACTACTGCTAACAATGCCCCCTAACCTCAGCATAGTTCAACCACTCTTTCTCTGAAAGTTCGAATTCGCTCTACCTGTAAGTTTCCCAACCAATAAAAGTTTTCAGTCCCCTTCTACAATATGATGAGACTTACACATGATCTTAAAGCAAACCTGTCATCAACTTTGAGCTGCCCATACTAATGGCAGAATAAAGTAGAGACAGGTGAGTTAATTTCAGCGGTCTGTAATTTCTATGTTAAAAGTATGTTGGTTGCCAAGAACAAACATCAGAATCATTGCAGACTAGGCCTGAAAAAGAATCACGGCCACCTGAGAAGAGTCATGGTTATTCATAAATTCCTGCTCTCCCTGTCCACCTGCTGAAGACGGGAGGGTGTCTGGTTCATAGTAAAAGGTCAGAAATTGATGGAAACACCACTGAAATGGTTCGGGAACAGCATGGGGAGGACTCCCAGGTCACTGCTGGGAACGATGTTATCTGAGTAGTACGCCACTTTTACAGACTGACAATAATACGCACCAAACCGAAGATAAAATCGATTTTAGAGGAAAAATTGTTAGGAAGCATTCTTTCCTGTATATTTACTTGTATATAAAGTGCAAGTGCTGCCAGAAATTACAAGGAAGAGGCACTCCGATACAACTTGTATATAACACAAAGGAGGGCCTCATTCACATTGTGGTACAATTGTTCAGGTAGTGGGACTACTACACTCATAAAGCCTATGCACTAAGTGAAAGGGCTGCCAAAAATTACAAGGAACCGGCACTCCAATACACCCTTTATTACACATAAAGGAGGGCATCATACACACGCTTGAAAAATTATGATTGATGGCCTGCTGGTAACCCTCAAAAACATTAGCAGCAAGGGCCTGCTGGTGACTCTCAAAAACATTAGGGTCGAGGGCCTGCTGCTGATCCTACCATCTAAAACATTTTGGGTGAGGGTCTTCTGCTGAGCTCACCATCTAAAACATTAGGGGTGAGGGTGTGCTGCTGAGCTGACCATCTAAAACATTAGGGGTGAGGGTCTTCTGCTGAGATGACCATCTAAAACATTTAGGGGCGAGGGCCTGCTACCGAGCTGACCATGTAAAACATTATGGGCAAGGACCTGCTGCTGAGCTGACCATGTAAAACATTATGGGTGAGGGCCTGCTGCTGAGCTGACCATCTAAAACATTATGGGCGAGGGCTTGCTGCCGAGCTGACCATCTAAAACATTAGGGGCGAGGGCTTGCTGCCGAGCTGACCATCTAAAACATTAGGGGCGAGAGCCTGCTGCTGAGCTCACCATCTAAAACATTAGGGGCCAGTTCCTGCTGCTGATCTGACCTTGGAAAAAAATATGGTTGAGGGCCTGCTGCTGAGCTGACCATCGAAAAAATTATGGTTGAGGGCCTGCTGCTGATCTGACCATCGAAAAGATTATTGTTGATGGTCTGCTGGTGAGCTGACACTCTAAAACATTAGGGGCGAGGGCCTGCTGCTGATCTGACCATGGTAAAAATTATGGTTGATGGTCTGCTAGTGAGCTGACACTCTAAAACATTAGGGGCGAGAGCCTGCTGCTGATCTGACTATCTAAAACATTAGGGGTGAGGGTCTGCTGCTGAGCTGACCATCGACAAAATTATGGTTGAGGGTCTGCTGCTGAGCTGACTCACTAAAACATTAGGGACGAGTGCCTGCTGCTGATCTGACTATAGAAAAAATTATGGTTGAGGGCCTGCTGCTGAGCTGACCCTCTAAAACATTAGGAGTGAGGGCATCTTAAGCATGTTATTATGATGGAGGAGGAGGACGAGAAAAGGAAGATTGAACCATATACCCTTTTTTGTGGTGGAAAGGGTGCATGAGAATACAGTGTATTCAATACACCATAAAAGTCACATTTAAAGTGCCTTTATGTTCGCCCGATTTCCTCTGGTGGAGTAGTGAAGTCAGGGGCAATCCAGGCTTTGTTCCTTTTGATAAGATTCAACCTATCAACATTTTCAGTTGACAGGCGGATGCGCTTATCAGTTATTATGCCCTCAGCAGCACTAAATACCCGTTCTGACAAAACGCTGGCGGCAGGGCAGGCCAGCACCTCTAAGGCGTACAGTGTCAGTTCGTGCCACGTGTCCAGCTTGGACACCCAATAGTTGTAAGGCACAGAGGGATCATTGAGGACACTGACACAGTCTGCTATGTATTCATTCACCATCTTCCAAAACTTTTCTCTCCTTGTGACACTAGGCCACGCATCAGGGTGAGGTTGCTGGTGGGGTGTCATTAAACTGTCCCAGGCCTTGGAGAGTGTGCCTTGCCTCTGTTGGAACTGCTGTGTGTTCCGCTCGTCTTCCCTCCTCGGTTGCCCAAGGAACTACGTACTCTGCTGCCAGTGTTGTCAGCTGGAAATTTTTGGAGCAATTTTTCCACAAGGACCTTTTGGTATTGCACCATTTTGCTAGTCATCTCCAACACAGGAATGAGAGATGAGAAGTTCTCTCTTTAGAGGGGATCGAGAAGGGTGAACAACCAGTAATTGGTGTTGTCCAAAATGCATATAACGCGAGAGTCACGGGAAAGGCAGCATAACATAAATTCAGCCATGTGTGCCAGAGTCCCAACAGACAAGACTTTGCTTTCCTCATCAGGAGGATGACTCCCAATCTCCTCATCCTCTTCCTCCTCTTCGACCCATCCACGAATGAAAAGATGGCATAAACTTGCTGTGGGTACTACCCTCTGTAGCGGAGGCAACCGTCTCCTGCTCCTCCTCTTCCTCCTCATCATCATCCAATTTGCGCTGAGAAGATGAACGGAGGGTGGTCTGGCTATCACCCTGTGTACTGTCATACCCCATTTCCACCACTTCAACATGCAAAGCATCCGCCTTCATTGTGAGCAGTGAGCGTTTCAGTAGACACAGAAGTGGGATGGTTACGCTGATAATAGCGGCATTGCTGCTCACTAACTGTGAGCTGTGTAAAACCTCACAGAGGTCGGACATCCATGCCCACTCTTCGCTTGTGAAGAGCGGAAGCTGACTGGAAAGGCGATGACCATGTTGCAGCTGGTATTCCACTACTGCCCTCTGCTGCTCACAAAGCCTGGCCAACATGTGGAATGTGGAGTTCCAGCGCGTGCTCACGTCGCACAATAGTCGGCGAGCTGGCAATTTCCAGTGCTGCTGCAGCGTTGCCAGACCGGCGGCAGCTGTAGATGACTTTCGGAAATGGGCACACACGTGGTGCACCTTCACCAGTAGCTCAGGCAAATTGGGATAGGTTTTGAGAAACCGCTGAAGCACTAAGTTGAACACGTGGGCTAGGCATGGTATGTGTGTGAGCTTGCCGAGCTCCAAAGCCGCCACCAAGTTACGGCCATTATCAGACACAACCATGCCTGGTTGTAGGTTGAGTGGCGAGAGCCACAGCTCAGTCTGGTGCCTTATACCCCACCACAGCTCTGTGGTGGTGTGCTGTTTGTGACCTAAGCAAATTAGTGTCAGCATGGCCTGTTGCCACTTCCCCACTGCAGTGCTACACTGCTTCCAGCTACTGACTGATTGCTGACTGGTGCTGCAAGATGAGAATTCAGAGGTGGAAGTGGAGGAGAAGGTGGAGGAGGAGAAGGGTGGGTTGCATCCACTAATGTAGGTGGTGGCGGAAATCCTGATGGAAGTATGGCCTGCAATCCTTTGGTGTCGATAGCACCTGTGCCATCCCAGGGTATGACTTGCTCCCGGCCTCCACAACGTTCACCCAGTGTGCCGTCAGGGAAATTTAGTGTCCCTGGCTAAAAGCACTATTCATGTGTCAGTTGTCAAAGGCCTGGGGTATGGACATCTGTACGCTGCGCTGGGACACGGAAGTGGATGTGCTAGCTGATGGTGCTTGCGAAGGTCCAGGTGCAGGACAGGAGGCATCCGGGCCTGCGTCTTGGACAGGGGATTGGCCAGCACGTAACACGGGGAAGAGGAGGCAGTGGTGTGAACCGCAGACACTGATTGTGGACCCAGGCGTTCGGCTTACCTATTAGGGTGCTTTGATGCCATGTGGCGGATCATACTGCTGGTGGTGAGGTTGCTAGTGTTTACGCCCCTGCTTATTTTGGTATGGCACAGGTTGCAAATGACAATTATTTTATCGTCCGCACTTTCGTCAGAAAAGCGCCAGACTGCGGAACACCTACCCCTTGGCAAGGGAGATTGCTGCAAGGAGGTGCTCCGGGGAACAGTTGCAGGCCTGTTTGGTGTGGCCCGCTGTAAAGGGGGAATATTAATTACCAATATTTATGCAAATATCAATAATTAATATTCATAAATAGGAGGAGCCGTCTACCGATGACTCTGCCTATTTATACCTTTATATTAATAACACTTTCACTTTGCCTTACGCCAATCACTAAACTAGCTGCAAGCGCCTAACTGAGCTAGCTACCGCCAATAATCACACGTTACACAGTAGGTACAATACAAATAATACAAGATATTTATTATCACCTACAGTACACAATATACACAATACAACACCAATAATACAGCACTAAATACACTGTTCAATCCCAAGTTCCACCCACAAACTAACTAATACACACACACATACACACAATAGCAGCCCACCCCACCTGGCTCTAAACTATCCCTGTGAACGAAGGATTAACGGTGGTGCTGCAAGGGTAAATGCAGGCCACAGACACAGGGTTACAGGGGTACAGCAAGGGTTAACACAGAATTGGGAGCACGGATGCTCCTGCAGGGTTAGGGTAGGGGATTGGTGGTCAAGAGGTTAATTGCTGGGGATTGGTGGGATAGGGTCTAGGGGTAATAAGGCACGTTGGTGGGATAAGGGTATGGTTGGTGGAATAGGGCAAGTAGGGGTAAATCAGAGGGATGCGTTGGTGGGATAGCAGGGGAATGTGTAAGGGTTGGTGGTATAGGGAGGGTTAAATCGTTGGTGGTATAGGGAGGGTAAATGCAAGGGAATCGATCGTTGGTAGTATAGGGGGGTTTATACTCAGCCCTCCAGTTGCTCGTTGTCCAGGGGTCCTCTTTGGAGGGGGGCGGCTCGGCTCTTCTGCCCTAATGCAGGGCCTGCTGGACATTTATGTCCGGCGGCCCGCACTGCCGCCCCGCCCATACTGTGGTGCGCGGGAACGCACCCCCGTCGGAGACATGTGGGCTGGCGCAGTGAGATGACGTCACTGCGCCAGCCCGCGCATCCCCGCACGAGCGCATCGGGGCCGCGCCACTTGCTGACAGGTTGATCTCCCACCTGTAGCACTTTGCATTCCGGAAAGCGCGATGGTAATCGCGCTGCCGAAATGCGCATAATAGAAGGAGGGGAGGTTCCTCCCTTCCTTCTATCATGCATAATTATCTCCAGCAGCGCTGGAGATAATTACTACAAAGGACTCCGATTCTGTTGAATCGGAGTTCTTTGAAACATGCAGGATGACCGGACTCTTGTCCGGTCATTCTGATGCAATTAACCAGAAGGTATCAGTGTGAATGCTTGGGGCACATTCACACTGATACCTCTGGTTTCAGGTGAATCAGGGGACATCAAATGGGGCCTATGGACTATAAGGGGACTCTAATTTATAAGGGGGCACATGTATAAGGGGGCACATGTATTCTCCACAGGGGCCACAATGAGCCCCTGTGGAAACTTAAGGACAGATGTGCGCAGATGTTGGGCACATCTGCGCACATCCTCCCATAATGTGCCTATCTATGTATGTATATATATCATACATGCACACACGTCTTTGCATGCATATTTATATATACATACATACATATATATGCATATATTTCAACCCTTCCTCAACACCCGCCTTTTCTCTTTTGCCACCTTACTGCCTCTTCCAGCCTGTTGCGGTGCTGCGGATCCCTCCCCCTCTGTACTGCTGTCCTCGCTCATCTTGCCACCTTCCCAGGTTGGGTCAGTGATTTCATCGTCCACCACCATCTCTTCCACTTCCTCACTCTGGTCATCCTCCTGACTTGTTGACCTAACAACAACCTCACTTATTGACAACTGTGTCTCATCTTCTTCATCAACCTCTTGAGACACTAATTGCCGTTGACTTATTGGTAACTGTGTCTCATCATCAGCATCCACCTCGTGAGACACTAATTGCCATTCCCCACGGTCATCTTCTTGTAACTGTGGATTCTCAAGAGTTTGGGCATCAGTGCACACGATCTCCTCATGTCCCTCTTCAAGCGGGCATTGTGAGAGGCCCAAATCAAGGAATGGAGATGAAAAGAGCTCCTCGGAATATCCGAGTGTGGGATCACTTGTTTGGCAAGACTCTCCATGGTGGGAAGAAGGAGGATCAGGGTGAGGTTTCTGTTGACCAGACCCTTGGCTACTAAGACTGGACTTTGTGGAATACAGGGTGGTGCTTAACCGACTGGAAGCATTATCTGCTGTAATCCAACCAACCACTGGTCGCACTGGTCTGACATCAAGAGGGGTGTCCAGCGCCGCCCTGCAAACTGGGACATGAAGCTAGGTATCTTGGATGAGTGTGTAGCTTGTGCTCTGGCAGCAGGCACAGCTTCACCGTGCCCAGGGCCACGGCCTCTGCGTGCACCATCAGCAACACGGACACTTCCCCTTCCTTTACTGCTCACCTTCTGCATATTAAATGGTATAGATGCTTGCAAGTATGTCACACGTACAGTAGCGCAGGTTTTGTAAGTGTATGCACAAATAAATTAAACTGAATGTCACTGATATTTAGGATGTGCAAACATTATACAGGAGATGTAGCGCAGGTAATGTCGCTGTCACCAGCAGCTAATAAAAAATTACAGGGAATGTCACAGCTATTTGGGATGCACAAATGTTTTACAGAAGATGTAGTGTGGGTAATGTCGCTGCTGTCACCAGATGCTAACGTTATACAGAAGATGTAGCGCAGGTAATGTTGCTGCTGTCACCAGAGGCTAACGTTATACAGGAGATGTATCACAGGTAATGTCGCTGCTGTCACCAGATGCTAACGTTATACAGGGGATGTAGCGCAGTTAATGTTGCTGCTGTCACCAGCGGCTAACGTTATACAGGAGATGTATCACAGGTAATGTCGCTGCTGTCACCAGCGGCTAACGTTATACAGGAGATGTATCACAGGTAATGTCGCTGCTGTCACCAGCGGCTAATAAAAAATTACAGGGAATGTCACAGCTATTTGGGATGCGCAAACGTTATACAGGAGATGTAGCGCAGATAATATCGCTGCTGTCAGCAGCGGCAAACGTTATACAGAAGATGTAGCACAGGTAATGTCTCTGCTGTCACCAGCAGGTAACTTTATACAGGAAATGTAGCGCAGGTAATGTCGCTGCTGTTACCAGCGGCTAACGTTATACAGAAGATGCAGCGCAGGTAATGTCGCTGCTGTCACCAGCGGCTAACGTTATACAGGAAATGTAGCGCAGGTAATGTCGCTGCTGTTACCAGCGGCTAACGTTATACAGGGGATGTAGCGCAGGTAATGTTGCTGCTGTCACCAGTGGCTAACGTTATACAGGAGATGTAGCACAGGTAATGTCGCTGCTATGACCAGCGGCTAATAAAAAATTACAGGGAATGTCACAGCTAAATGATGCGCAAACGTTATACAGGAGATGTAGAGCAGGTAATGTCGCTGCTGTCACCAGTGGCTGTCACCAGCGGCAAACGTTATACAGAAGATGTAGTGCAGTTATTGTCGCTGCTGTCACCAGTGGCTAACGTTATACAGGAGATGTAGCGCAGGTAATGTCACTGCTGTCACCAGTGGCTAACGTTATACAGGAGATGTAGCACAGGTCATTTAACTGTCCGCAGCGGACACTGTCTACAGAAAAAGTATACTGGATGTCACAGATATTTTTAGTATGTGCACACTTTAAATAGGAGATGTAGCGTAGATAATGGGGCTGTCCGTAGCGTCTACGGAAAAAGTACTCTGGATATCACAGATATTTTTAGAATGCTCAAACGTTATACAGGAGATGTAGCGCAGGTAATGTAACTGTCCACAGTGGACACAGTCTATGGAAAAAGTATACTGGATGTCGTAGAAATTTTAGGCTGCGCACAAGTTACACAGGAGATGTAGCGCAGATGATAATGTCGCTGTCTGCAGGGGCCAAACAATTGCAAGCTATTTAGCGCAGGTTGCGCTAAAAATATATATTGCTGCCAGATACAACAATAGTCCTTAAAAGGACTTTTGGCTCTCTAACACCAACCCTGCCTAACAAAAAAATAAAATTAAATTCCTTACACTATCTGTCCCTTCTACAGCATAGCTCTCCCTGACTAAGACTGAGCCGAACCACGTGTCATTGGGTGCTTTATAGCACCTGATGACGCGTTCCGGCCAGCCAATCACTGTAATGCCAGTAACCAACATGGCTACAGCATCACAGTGAGTGGCAGAACTTAACTCCACGGCTATTGGCTGCGTAGCAGCCAGCAAACGTGCGGGGAGGAGACTCAAGCATCGCGCTCGAGCACAAGCGGTATTCGGCCGAACACCAAGATGTGCCGAGCATCGCGATGCTCGAGCCGAACTAGTGTACGGCCGAGCATACTCGATAAACACTAGTACTGCCGTGTACCCTATGATACATTTTTTTAGGTCTACATATTGGTGGTCATTTACAAACGCCAACTTTTTATGCCAATCTGCCGGAGGATTTTTATGAATTTATGAATTAGGCGCACCTCATTTAGTCCATACGCCAGGACCCCTCAGGCCTCTGACTGAAGTAGTTTTTACTCCTCTTTTACACCTATTTTCAAACTTAAAATATAGTAAATATGTCAGGGCTGGAGTTCCAGCCCCCAACACGCACTTGCCACTCATAAATAGCTGCAAAGAGGGGGCTTGCAACTATTTTTATGCCTAAAACGGGCCTAAAAATATTTGTAAGGATATTATTAAAAGTTACATTTTAGGCAATTTATCCATAATCCAAAGGGGACTGTGTTGGATTGGGTGAGTATAGTTATGCGTTAGTAGGGGGGGTTAGAGGTGTGGCTTAGTATAAAAATTTAGCAGCGCCACTTATATTGTCCCTCTTTCTGATTTACTAAAGTTGGGAGGTATTTGCAGGGGAGGGGGGCACCAAACTGAATCTTTGCCCCTGGGTGCAGTAAAGCCTAGTTACTTATTGCTAATATACCCGTCTTCACTTTACCTCACAAGCAATATCTTAATTCTGTAACCCTCAGCTGGGAATTAAAAACACATTTTGAAAGAATCTTATTCTTATTCTTCTAAGGTCAGCCTTATATTCTGCAGAGAGACAGACTTTGGAAAGACAGGAAGGAGGAGTATTACAATCCCCATCATTGTTGCTATCCATACATTGCTATCTGGGAATAACTGTTCTGTAATTTGTTTAGAACTGTGCTTTAAAAAGGACCTGTCACCAGTCCTGACATGTCTGTTTTAATAGCTTCATGCATTCCCCATGTAATAACAATTCTGGAGCATCTATCCTTATGACTCTATGTTGTGCAATTCCTTTATTATTCCTGCTATAAGTTATAAATGCAAGCAGTCTGCAGTAAGGGTACAGAGGGGTGGTAAGTAGTTGGGGGGGTGTCCCTGCACAGTCTCACTCTATCCAATCAGTGCTGCTATTTTCAGTCTGTGCAGGTACACCCCCCAACTGGTTACCTCCCCTCTGTACCCTTACTGCAGACTGTTAGCAATTAATTCATAACTTTTAGCAGGAATAAAACAGGAATGGCACAACATAGAGCCATAAGAACAGATGCTGCAGAATACTTTTTACATGGGGAATGCATGAAGCTATTAAACAGGCATGTCAGGAGCGGTGAAAGGTCCTCTTTAATACCATTGGATGTGCCACAACGCCCATTCTGCACTGTAGTAAAGAGAGACGTCTATTTTCTACACTTGGCCTGGTAACTGACTCAAGCACCATTCGCCGGCCACAGCAACTACATCTCTCCTACAACTCCTACACATAAAACATCACTAAAATAGTAATTATCGCCATATACCAAGTAAAGAACTAAACACCAATCAAAAGCATACAGTGCATAAACAGTACCAACCCAGTTGAGCATCTGGGTTTGACATGGTGGTCCTCTGTATTGGGAGTATCATGTCACAACCTTGTAGTACTATATATGTCAGTCCCCACCTGGGTCATTTTTGTATTTTTTTGCATTACATTTCATGTATACTGATATTTAGTCATTGTTTTCTTCTTGCATTGTGCCTCACTTGGGAGGCATACAATTTACTCTTTATACTGAATTTATGTGTTCAGTTTCTTGCAATACATATTGCATCACCGTGACTTCTATCAATATAGCTGATTTCATTTCTGAATGTCTACAGTTGTGGATGGTGTTCTCTCCACTATTTTCACAGTTGGTGGTGTTTTTGTGCCATTGGAACTGTTCTTCCAGCAGGTATGCTGTTGTCACATTACAATTGACTTTTACTCAGGTAAACTGTATTTCTGCCAGATATGCCAGATAGCTATGACATCTCAAATGTTAGTCATTCAGGTAAGCTGCTATGACATCATATTTCCATTTTGTCAGGTAACTACTGTGACATCACAAACATGTTTGTGCTCGGATCGGCTCATGATGAGAGGGTCCCCTACCTAAGCCTATACTCCCCCCCCCCCCCTACCTAGAAGCAGCAGAGTTATGCCGGAACTGCTTATCGAAGGGTAGCCTAAAGGGGGCCACACCAATGATGAGTCCTGAGAAGAAGGGAGGGCTTCTGGGTGGGTCGAAAGCATTCGAACCGACAAGTGGGGGCAGGAGAGCCAGGTTTAAATAATTAAAGCCCCGCCTCCCCTCACACAAACACGGCACTCTTAATTGCCTACCACTTGTGCTCGGATCGGCTCATGATGAGAGGGTCCCCTACCTAATCCTATACTCCCCCCCCCCCCTACCTAGAAGCAGCAGAGTTATGCAGGAACTGCTTATCGAAGGGTAGCCTAAAGGGGCCAAAAGAACCATGCATAGGAGTTTGAAAAAACTTGATAACAGAAACTACAAAACCAAAACTCGAAAGCCAGTGATATTTCGTATAAGGATCCGGGATATAACGCATGGAACACGCGGAACTGCGACGACCCAACCGTTTGATGACATGTACTGGCACCTTATGCATGGACGCCGCAGCTGCCGCGCCCATGCGGAAGGAATGTCCTGTGATCCAGAGAGGACCGACCCCTGAACCTGTCAACTAAACCTGAATGTACAGTAGGTGAACCCGATTTTGTGTCAATCTCGCCGTATTTCTCGGCGAGATTGAGCACATACGAGCCCCATCGCGGGAGCCAGCGCCGAGCTGGCTTGCCGCGATGGAGAGCAAGCGCGTCATAGAAGAGGCGGGAGATCCGACTTGGATTCCCGCCAATTCTACACGTGTGCGGCGTTTGTTATGAATCCTGAGGGGGAAGTCCCCGCCGGATTTTAAATAAAAATCCGGCCTGGGTCCCGCCCTCAGGAGCATACCGGGCCCTTAGGTCTGTTATGGGTTGTAAGGAGAGCCCCCCCTACGCCGAAAAAAACGGCGTAGGGGGTCCCCCTACAATCCATACCAGACCCGTATCCAAAGCACGCTACCCGGCCAGCCAGGAAGGGAGTGGGGACGAGCGAGCGCCCCCCCCCCCCCTCCTGAGCCGTACCAGGCTGCATGCCCTCAACATGGGGGGTTGGGTGCTCTGGGGCAGGGGGCGCACTGCGGCCCCCCCACCTCAGAGCACCCTGTCCCCATGTTGATGAGGACAGGGCCCCTTCCCGACAACCCTGGCCGTTGGTTGTCGGGGTATGCGGGCGGGAGGCTTAACGGAATCTGGGAGCCCCCTTTAATAAGGGGGGCCCCCAGATACCGGCCCCCCACCCTAAGTGAATGAGTATGGGGTACATCGTACCCCTACCCATTCACCTGCAAGAAAAGTGGTAAAAACACAAATAAACCACACAGTGTATTAAAATATTTTATTTTTCTGCTCCGGAGGCCGCCCCCTGTCTTCTTTATTAGCTCTTTTACCAGGGGGGGCTCTTCTTCTTCCGATATCCCGACGGGTCTTCTCCGCTATCCGGGGGGGGGTCTTCTCAACTCTCCGGGGTTCTCCTTCTGTCTTCTCCTTCTGTCTTGTTGTCTCCTTCTGTCTTCTGTCTCCGGGGGGGGCTCTTCTTCTTCCGATATCCCGACGGGTCTTCTCCGCTATCCGGGGGGGTCTTCTCAACTCTTCGGGGTTCTCCTTCTGTCTTCTCCTTCTGTTCTTCTTCTGTCTTCTCCTTCCTTCTTGTTGTCTCGGCGCACCCCGGTTCTTCGTCTCGCGAGACTCGGCGCACCCCGATTCTTCTCTCTGTTGTTGACTCGGCGCACCCCGGTTCTTCGTCTCGCGAGACTCGGCGCACCCCGATTCTTCGTCTCGCGAGAACCGGGGTGCGCCGAGTCAACAACAGAGAGAAGAATCGGGGTGCGCCGAGTCTCGCGAGACGAAGAACCGGGGTGCGCCGAGACAACAAGAAGGAAGGAGAAGACAGAAGAAGAACAGAAGGAGAAGACAGAAGGAGAACCCCGAAGAGTTGAGAAGACCCCCCCGGATAGCGGAGAAGACCCGTCGGGATATCGGAAGAAGAAGAGCCCCCCCCAGAGACAGAAGACAGAAGGAGACAACAAGACAGAAGGAGAAGACAGAAGGAGAACCCCGGAGAGTTGAGAAGACCCCCCCGGATAGCGGAGAAGACCCGTCGGGATATCGGAAGAAGAAGAGCCCCCCCCGGAGACAGAAGACAGAAGGAGACAACAAGACAGAAGGAGAAGACAGAAGGAGAACCCCGGAGAGTTGAGAAGACCCCCCCCGGATAGCGGAGAAGACCCGTCGGGATATCGGAAGAAGAAGAGCCCCCCCTGGTAAAAGAGCTAATAAAGAAGACAGGGGGCGGCCTCCGGAGCAGAAAAATAAAATATTTTAATACACTGTGTGGTTTATTTGTGTTTTTACCACTTTTCTTGCAGGTGAATGGGTAGGGGTACGATGTACCCCATACTCATTCACTTAGGGTGGGGGGCCGGTATCTGGGGGCCCCCCTTATTAAAGGGGGCTCCCAGATTCCGATAAGCCTCCCGCCCGCATACCCCGACAACCAACGGCCAGGGTTGTCGGGAAGGGGCCCTGTCCTCATCAACATGGGGACAGGGTGCTCTGAGGTGGGGGGGCCGCAGTGCGCCCCCTGCCCCAGAGCACCCAACCCCCCATGTTGAGGGCATGCAGCCTGGTACGGCTCAGGAGGGGGGGGGGCGCTCGCTCGTCCCCACTCCCTTCCTGGCTGGCCGGGTAGCGTGCTTTGGATACGGGTCTGGTATGGATTGTAGGGGGACCCCCTACGCCGTTTTTTTCGGCGTAGGGGGGGCTCTCCTTACAACCCATAACAGACCTAAGGGCCCGGTATGCTCCTGAGGGCGGGACCCAGGCCGGATTTTTATTTAAAATCCGGCGGGGACTTCCCCCTCAGGATTCATAACAAACGCCGCACACGTGTAGAATTGGCGGGAATCCAAGTCGGATCTCCCGCCTCTTCTATGACGCGCTTGCTGGGATGTGCTGTCGCTATCCCAGTGAGTGCGAGATCTCGGCACCACGTCGCCGAGTATCAGCGCGACGCTGTCGTGCTGAAAACACAATGTCACAAACACCTACTGTACGTAAGAAAGGCCGCGGTGGTTAGCCGGGCATTGCCTAGTTCGAGTACGGGAGAACATGCCGCTTGGTCTAAATACTACGCAGCCAAGCCTCCAAGGCCTGCACTGGACACCATCTGCTGTCCGTGGGAAAGTATCTGACCGCCACCGATTCCCCCGGCCGTGACGTCTTGGACGAGGCCAAGGTGAGGACATAGATGGACCCGCGCCGGATGAGCTGACCTTTCCGCAAGCACCCAGCCAGCGTATTCGTGCCCATGAGCTCGCCTGACCTGAGGAATCCATGGAAGGCCAGGTACAAGGCTGTTTCTACCAGAGCGCTAACCTGCGGCCCGAACGGTTTACCCTGCAGTTTGTCTGTCACGGCCTGAACAAGCTACCGGTAAATGGCTGACGCACATGTCGTTTCACAACAGACATCTTGCGCAAACCCTTCAACGCCGCTTTGATCGGGTGGGCGGAGAAGAGTGACGGTAGGTCCGGATGTAGCATGTACTAATGGTGCTGAATACCTGCCATGTATAGTTAACAATGCTATAGGACAGGTTTAATTGAGAGTGGCAAAACCCCGACGAAGCCCAATAGGTGAGTGATAGGCCCCCGGTAGGTGTTCTCATATCTCTGAAACAGGCGCCAAGCTGTCTTGTAAGCCCTCAGAGTATTACTGGCCAAGGAATTGGCCATCAGTCTCTTAGCTATGGTGAGATAAGAGACTAATCCCAGCGCAGCTGGGCCTGGTGAGGAATCTTTTTTTTTTTTTTTTTTACTCCATGCGTGAGAGACTCTAATGGCGGAGTCATGTGTGTAAACCTAAAGCGGAGAAGCCATGCGCGAGAGACTAATGGCGGAGCCATGCGTGAGAGACTAATGGCGGAGTCATATGTGTAAAACTAAAACGGAGAAGCTCTGCGTGAGAGACTCTAATGGCGGAGTCATATGTGTAAAACTAAAACGGAGAAGCCATGCGTAAGAGACTCTAATGGCGGAGTCATATGTGTAACCTAAAACGGAGAAGCCATGCGTGAGAGACTCTAATGGCGGAATCATATGTGTAACCTAAAACGGAGAAGCCATGCGTGAGAGATTCTAATGGCGGAGTCAGATGTGTAAACCTAAAACGGAGAAGCCATGTGTGAGAGACTCTAATGGCGGAGTCGTATGTGTAAAACTAACACGGAGAAGACATGCGTGAGGGCCTCTAATGGCGGAGTCATATGTGTAACCTAAAACAGAGAAGCCATGCGTGAGAGATTCTAATGGCGGAGTCATATGTGCAAACCTAAAACGGAGAAGCCATGCGTGAGAGACTCTAATGGCGGAGTCGTATGTGTAAAACTAACACGGAGAAGCCATGCGTGAGAGACTCTAATGGCGGAGTCATATGTGTAACCTAAAACGGAGAAGCCATGCGTGAGAGACTCTAATAGCGGAGTCATATGTGTAACCTAAAATGGAGAAGCCATGCGTGAGAGACTCTAATGGCGGAGTCATATGTGTAACCTAAAACGGAGAAGCCATGCGTGAGAGATTCTAATGGCGGAGTCATATGTGTAAACCTAAAACGGAGAAGCCATGCGTGAGAGACTCTAATGGCGGAGTCGTATGTGTAAAACTCACACGGAGAAGCCATGCGTGAGAGACTCTAATGGCGGAGTCAATTGTGTAACCCAAAATGGGGAAGCCATGCGTGAGAGACTCTAATGGCGGAGACATATGTGTAAACCTAAGACGGAGAAGCCATGCGTGAGAGACTCTAATGGCTGAGTCATATGTGTAACCTAAAACGGAGAAGCCATGCGTGAGAGACTCTAATGGCGGAGTCATATGTGTAAACCTAAAACGGAGAAGCCATGCGTGAGAGACTCTAATGGCGGAGTCGTATGTGTAAAACTAACACGGAGAAGCCATGCGTGAGAGACTCAGATGGCGGAGTCATATGTGTAAACCTAAAACGGAGAAGCCATGCGTGAGAGACTCAAATTTATTTATTTATTTTTTTAAACTATAAACCACTTAAGCAGCTCCCGTGTGGGCACAGCTCTGAGTACGAGCATGAAGAGCATGGTATAAAGCAGATCACCTGCACGGACTAACTAACATCCTGTGCCTAAATAACCCCCTTGGAACCTTATGTACGGCCGGCAGCAGGAAGCCAGCCACCGCCTATGATCTGCTCCCCCTGACCGAGCCTAGTACTCCTTCCCCTGATCCCTGCCTACCTAACGGCACGGCGGCCCGTGTCAGACTCTATTGAAGATGAGGAGCCTTTACCCCCCAGCCGTGTGGGGAGCTCACGCTGCTCCCTGGCAGAATGCACCAGTGCGGGGGAGCCCCCCTCCTCAGCTAGGGCCGACCCACCGCCGGCTGGACACTCGTACCGCGTGGGGAGCAGCGCCACTCCCTGGCAATGTGCACCGGATCAGAGGGAGCCCTTCCTTTACCGTGGGCCCCGGCCCCCGCTGGTTTGAACCGCGTGCCGCGTGAGGAGCTGCACAGCTCCCTGGCATTGTGCGCCGGTGCGGGAGTGCCCCCCCTCACCTAGGGGCTGGTTGTTGTGACTGGAACCCGCTGGGAGACTGAAGCCTGACCGGACCTACCTGTGACCGTGAAGGCTGACCTACCTGTGACCGTGGCTGACCCGCGTGCGTAGTCGTGACGCAACTACCCGTAGATGCCCACCCAGTGCCTGTAGTCAAAGGGAGTGAATGGATGTGACCGACTAGCCCCTGTAGTCGTGAGGGGACCCTACATCGAGAGTAGCGGTAACAGACCATCGCCTGTAGACGTGGTAGTATTACCTCACGAGTCTGTTGACATGAGACTAATGCCTGCAGTCGTGGCAGGCCTATATAATGAGTCTGTAGTCGTAACAGATTTGTGCCTGCAGTCGTGGCAGGGCTTTAGAGCGGGTCTGTAGTCGTGACAAACTGATGCCTGCAGTCGTAGCAGGGCTTTATAACGAGTCTGTAGTCGTGACAGACTTATGCCTGCAGTCGTGGCAGGGCTTTATAACGGGTCTGTAGTCGTGACAGACTGATGCCTGCAGTTGTGGCAGGGCTTTAGAGCGGGTCTGTAGTCGTGACAGACTGATGCCCGCAGTCGTGGCAGGACTTTATAATGAGTCTGTAGTCGTGACAGACTGATGCCCGCAGTCCTGGCAGGGCTTTATAACGAGTCTGTAGTCGTGACAGACCTGGCAAAAAACAAAAAATATTATATCTATATTATTTTATATCTATAATTTATTTTTTTTTAAAAACAATTTCAACTTCCCACCAAAGGCCACGACTGTAGGCGTCACCCTGCAAGACATGCGCCAGTGGCCTGAGCATTGATAGGCCACCATACCCAGTCCCCCAAGCCCACGCAGGAGTAAAAAGGGGGGTGGCCCACGCATGCACACCACACCTGACTCACCTGGCGGCCATAACAGCCACAAACCCCACAGTATCGCAAAGTAGCCAACCACCTGTGGACCTGAATAAACAAGGACAGAAATGTGAGTGAGCGAACCCCGGCTGAGTGACCCTTCACCCATGCAACCGCTCCCTAGCTAACCACCGGCTTGTCGCGGCTGCGCCCGAAACCGACCCACTGACTCCCGACGTACCGTATGGGCTATGGGCGGCCAGGCTGCGTGCACAAGGCGTAGTGGCCATCCCCCTTCCTTGAACCCTCTTTTATTTAATACAAAAATATATATATATATATATTTGTGTTCGGATAGGCTATCAGAACGCATGCCCTACCACGACCCCCTTACCACAATAAGCAGTAGAATTATGCCATAACTGCTGTCGTAAAAGTAGCCTAAAGTGGGCCACCTTAGTAGTCTGATAATTGAAAAAGGGGGAATGGGTGGGCGGGTGAAAAGCAACGAGCCGCGCGACGTGGGCTATGGGGGTGAGCCTTATATGCCGTGAGAGGGAGCCTCCCCTCACACAAATACGGCAATACTTTAGCCTTAATACTTGTGTTCGTATAGGCTATCAGAACGCATGCCCTACCACGACCCCCTTACCACAATAAGCAGTAGAATTATGCCATAACTGCTGTCGTAAAAGTAGCCTAAAGTGGCCAAAAAGTACAAACGTTAGTGTAGTTAGTGCTTTAATGAAAATAACGTATTATGCCAACAAATTACGAAAAGCAACAGACATTTCATGACATGGGTCTGGGATGTACGTAAGGTATGACGAGGACTTCCACCTCCCTAGTTTCCTGATGACATGGACCGGGACACCGTTCTTGGAGGCGGCTGAGGCGGCACCGATACGAAATGAGTGACCCGTGATGCTAGCTGGGTTAACATTGATATTGACAAGTAGTGCCCTAACGTACTTCAGGAAAACCTGAATGCTGAGAGATGCGCCGTTGTGAGGCAGCAACGGCGAGTCTGGTAACGATGTACGTATATGGAGTAACCACTGGTTTAGGACTCCGACTGGACACCACTGGTTACCGGTGGGAAAATACCTGATACGTACCATCTCCCCCGGACGAGCGGCTTTAGACTGCTCTAAATTAAGCAAGAACCCTGAACTATCTGGAATTAGATCTTTCTTCCGAAGAAACTTTGTGGAAGTGGCTGTGCACGTAAATTCCCCTGGCCTTAGGAAACCGAAAAATGACAGGTATAATGCCGTTTCCACTAGTCTACTAATCTCTAGACCAAAGGGGCGGTTACGTAGCATGTCAGAGACTGCCCTAAACATGGGACCTGTGAATGGCTGACGGCCCGTGGTTTTCTGAAATGTGGTTTTCTGTATACCCCGTAACATAGCCTTAATGGGATAGGCAGAAAACAAGGAAGGCTGCTCCGGGTGAGCCAGATAAAAGTAATGCTGAATACCTGCTAGATATAGCTTGATTGTGTTGTAAGCTAACTTCAAATTTGAGTGGCAAAACCCAATAAAAGCCATTAGGTAGGTTATGTGTCCCATATCTAGTGGTGGATGTGAGACTCTGAATTTGCTAAACAACGCCCATGCTGTCTTGTACACTTTCAACGTATTTACGGAGAGGGACTGTTCCACCAGGGATCTGGCAGTGAGTAGTAGTGGTGCTACTGCATGACTAGCAGGCTGTGCTGCGGGACCGTAGTTGGTAGCGGATCTGCCCCTGGGGAAACCTGTAAAAAGAAAGGAACATTAAGCCTGGACAGCGCGTCTGCAGCAAGATTCCTCTGTCCTTGAATATGCATGCAAACAAAATTGAACCTATGCTGTAACGACAACCACACAAACCTCCTCAGAAACGCCATAATTTCTCTGGACCCAGACCTGCCCTTCATCATAATGTCCACCAGTGCTCCATTATCTGTTAAAAACAACACGGTCTGGTTACCCCACAGACTGCCCCACGTATGCGCTGCTGCCACTATAGGATATATTTCAAAAAGGGCGGATGACTGTAGAAAGCCTGGAATATCTAAAACCTCAGGCGGCCAAGGGCTGGCCATCCAATGTTTCTTGTAAATGGCCGCAAACCCGGTAGAAGAAGCTGCGTCTGTATGGACGATCGGGGAATGACTGGACACAGAGGGGACAAAGAACGACACTCCGTTCCACTGTGCCAAAAATTCATCCCACATCATGAGATCTGCTAAAGCATCCTGATCTAACCTAAGTGCGCTATCCTGACCCGGGGCTAAGGGTAGAAGCTTCAGCAACCTGGATATGAATGATCTACCTTGTGGTATTATTCTCATTGCAAAGTTCAACATACCAAGTAGACTCTGGAGATCTGTTTTAGTGGTGACTCTAACGCGTGCAAGTTTGTGTACTACTTCTCTGATCCTAGCTAACTTGTCGTGAGGCAGACTAGCTTGCATGCTAACTGTGTCCAAGCGAATGCCTAGAAAAGTAATGACATTACCTGGACCCTCTACTTTATTGGGGGCTACGGGGACTTTAAGGTCTTCAAAAACTCCTCTCAACACCGTGAGATCTCGTGGGACCTGTGTGGGTGGCTCGATTAACAGGAAATCGTCCAGGTAGTGGATTACGTGATGTGCTCGAAAAACATTCACTAGTACCCAATGCAAGCCTTGAGCAAACTGATCAAATAACCAGGGACTCGACTTAGCGCCAAAAGTCAGTTTGTTCGCAAAATAATACTGCCCTTGCCACTTAATGCCATGCCACTGCCACAGCTGAGGTTTAAGGGGTAACAACTTAAAAGCATCCGTGATATCGGCTTTTGACAACCAGGTTCCCTCGCCTAGTGACAGAATGACCTGTATGGCCTCATCTATGGAAGAATATTTCATAGAAACTTCCTCAGAGGGTATCAGTGAGTTCAAACTTGGAATGGAGAGTGAATGAGGAGCTGACAAATCATAAATTACCCTTTTTTTATTGGAAAATTTCCCTGTGACAACACCTATGGGGTTGACCCTCCAACAATCATATGGGGACTGTGCCATTGGACCTATCAAATATCCCTTCTCTAACTCGACAGATAGTAAGTGTGAAATGGAGACCGGGTCTCGGACGGCCGACAACAGGTTTTTGCATTCGTATGTAACCTGCGGCAGCGCCACCAAGCCGGTGTGGAAGCCATGCCGAAGACCATCGATCAGAAACTGGACCCAACTCTGATCTGGATGATCTAGTAAAAACATGGCCAGCAAATCCGTATCTACCACGCTTAGTCACGCTGAATGTTGCCCTTTCTGGGGGCACACGGTGACAGAATGAGCCCTGAAACAAAGGGTACACAAGTGCAGCAGCCTACAATGATTAAAGTAACAACCTGTAGTGTTAAAGTTGTTACATATCTGTGTTTTCCCAAGATATTTAATCGGCCGCCCTAACTTGTCTGTGCCAGTCGTAAGCCTAGCAAACGGAGGTTGGGGAGTGTAGCTAGCTTGTGCTCGTTCTGGCCTGGCACTAGTACACCAATCTGTGGCATGTGCGTAAGAGCCGCAGCTACTACACGCCGGGGCTTTGAGACCTGCAAAATGCCGGCAAAACAGCTCGGTATCGACTATGGACCAGTCAATGGTATGCTGAAACTGCCTGTGCGCAGCTGCAGCTTTAGCTGAAAACGAAATGTGGTATTCATAAAATGCTGTGCCGCCGTATTTGTTGGCTAAATCCACAACCTTGTATAAATACAGATCCAGCTCCTCTCTCCTATTGGGACTCACTGAACACACTACATCTCTAAATAAGCTAAAAGCAAGTACGAACTCAGCTACGGTGAGCTTCCTGTTAAGCCTGACGTCTCTGGACTTCAGGATCACTGAAACCTCCCCACACGCTATGGTCTTGCTATCCGGTGTTTCGTGCATGGCTACGAGCAAGGAAGCTAAGTTAACGTCCTTACCATCTAATATGTCTTGACGCACATTGGCTTGGATGAAATGACATGGTGCTATATTAAGAGGGTTGACCTGGGAGCCAACAATAGAAGACTGGGTTAGTAACTGCACGGCAGTATTCGGGCCAACCACGTTTGAAGTAGAGGCCGTATTTTCCATTGCCTCTAGTCTGGTCTGAAAGTGGGACAGAGAGGACGCCATCGTACTGACTACCGCATGCAGTTGTGACAAAGAATTTTTTATCGTGTCCGTGGCCACCGAGTCCTCCCTTGAAGCAGGGGGTTCTGAGAACAGCAGCCTGTAAAGTTCCGCTTTCCTAGCGGTCGCTGGAAAATGAATCCCTCTCCTTAACAGTTCTGCCGTGAGCCTCGGCACAGTCCAGGACCTGAGAGCTGGAACCGCCTCTCTTTCGGATTGGGTATCTTCATTACTATGCGATGCGACACACTCTTCCACATGCGATTGCTGAGACATCCTAACTAAAAGAAACTGTGGTTACCTATGGATACCGACTCTCGTGCTCCCGCCACCAGTGTCACCGGACCCATGATGTCTGAGCCTGCTAACGTGATGCAGTGCTGCCCAGTGGAGCGGGCATCGTACTCCTGAATCTGTTGAGCTGCCCACGGTACACCCCAAGGCATATAACTACCTGGTGACCTGTAGCCGTGACGGACTATTGAGCGTCTGTAATCGTGACAGACTATTGAGCGTCTGTAGTCGTGACAGACTATTGAGCGTCTGTAGTCGTGACAGACTATTGAGCGTCTGTAATCGTGACAGACTATTGAGCGTCTGTAGTCGTGACAGACTATTGAGCGTCTGTAGCCGTGACAGACTATTGAGCGTCTGTAGCCGTGACAGACTATTGAGCGTCTGTAGTCGTGACAGACTATTGAGCGTCTGTAGTCGTGACAGGTTTGAGCGTCTGTGACTATAGGCGCCTGCAAACGGCACAGGCCTTGATCGTCTGTTAGACATGACGGACCTCGTGCCCGCACCAGTGACAGGCCGCACCTGCCTATTGGTAACAAGCCACGAGCATCTGCACTGGTGACAGACCACGAACGTCAGTACCCGCAACACACGACACAAGGGCCGCCGTGACAAGACCCTTAGTGCCCCTGGTCAAGGCAAGGGGTGAAAGAAATATATGTCTTCCCCCTTGTTTTTTTTTTTTTTTTTTAGTATTTTATTTTTTCAGGAGTAGAATACCCTGCATAGGATGTGCCACACCCCCGTGTTACTAGACCGTGACACAAAAACCCCTACCCCCAAGACGGACCCGTGTCACCTACCTGAACCAATTCGGATATGCCCTACTGCTGCGAGTTAAAGGGGAAAAGGGGAGAAAGGAAACTCAACATATTGCATGACCTCTACTACTACTACCCCTTCCCCCCCCCGCCATTTTTTTATTTTTATTTTTATTTTATTTTATTTTTTATTTTTTTTACCTGCCGGAAACAAAGTACCAGGAGATACGTAGTGGCAGTATGTGCTGTGGGATGATGATCCTACTGACCTGAAAAAGATACTGCGGTTACCACCTAGAACCCTGATAGGTCAAACTGTTATGAGCCATGTAAGACACCAAAACCACTACGTGTGTGCCAATGAGAAGCCAAAATGCAGTGCAGTATGGGCTGCTGTCTGCAATGACTACACGCCTAGTAGCTTTAATACCCAGAGTCCAAGAGCCGGACCAGGGGACGTGCCCTGAAGACCCTGACTGAGGGCACTGACGTGTACTGCCAGACTGCCCTGCCAAGGACCACCACAACTGCGGCCCCCACTGAAGGACCATGAGCTGCCCGTACGTGAGCACCGTACTCAAAAAAAGCCGCCCAGTGAGGCACCCGTGGCGGCGGCACATGCTCCAGACACGTAAGACACGCCCCCTAACATGCCCAAGGGTGTAATTGTAGCCGCGCCGGCTGACTGACCGGCTGCCGGGTAAGTGATGCGGCCTGTGACCGCCGCGCACATGTAGACAGACTGCGGCATGCTTTGGCAAGTACCGGTGTCTAACGCCTCCCCCCCCCCAACCTTATCACCTTAAGTCCGATGCTGCAGGCGAAGAAACGGAGCTGTCGCTGAGACTCCGATCGCGAATCGCCTCGTGACGTCTGTGAGCGCTGCCGAAGTGCCGACCCGGAAGTAAACTCGCCGGAAAAGCAACGAGCCGCGCGACGTGGGCTATGGGGGTGAGCCTTATATGCCGTGAGAGGGAGCCTCCCCTCACACAAATACGGCAATACTTTAGCCTTAATACATATATATATATATATATTTTTTTTAAACTGACGCCTGCCTTAGTGCCTAGCCACTGGTGCTGAGCAAGGAGCCCAGTACCTGGACTGCAGTACCAGCATGGCCTGTAGGTGTCGCCATCTCTCAGACCAGGACCTGCTAGAGCGCCGAAGGGCAGTGAGCCGCACTGTGGAGCCGATGGCCGGCGTGACCGATGCACTGCACGCGATGGTATGAGAGCGGGAGTGTGACTCGCCGCAACGGAGCCACAGGTGAGGAGGCTGTTGTACCGTTTAGCCTGGGGGACGCTGCATGTGGTAGTGGGGTGCCTGGAGCGGATCGGAAGTGCGGGCAGTCACAGGTGCGGCTGGGGACCGGCGGGCACGCCTGGCAGCATGACATGACATAAATAACGAGATGGGTGTGCAGCCACCCGGCCTACCTATTTTCCGCAGCGATGAGCCCGACGCCGCCGACCACACGAACTAACAACGAGACACGCGACCTCTCTGGAAGGACAGCCAACCCACGAGCCGATTCGAAAGCATTCGAACCGACAAGTGGGGGCAGGAGAGCCAGGTTTAAATAATTAAAGCCCCGCCTCCCCTTACACAAACACGGCACTCTTAATTGCCTACCACTTATCTGACATGAGATACAGTGACATTTTAAGTGGGTATTAGATAAGCTTATGTGACATCATAAGAATGTTTCAGCTACCATAACTACTTTGCCATCACAAATGTCTTAGTCAGATAAGCTGTTGAGTCATTACAAGTATGTATCAGTCAGGCATGGTGCTCTGATATGAAAACCGAGTTTCAGTCAGTTAAGCTGTTCTTACATCACAAGTGTGTTTCTGGCCTTTGTGACATTAGTTTCAGTCAGGTAGACTATTGTATCTTACAAGTGGGTTTAATTCAAATAAGTTGTTGTGACATCACAAAGTATTTTTTGACCAGGACATCTGCTGTGACATCACTGCTCTGTTTTGGTTAGGTAGCTATTGTGACATAAATGTTTTACCACCAGGTAAGCGGCAGACATCACCAGTGTGTTTTCCTCAGGTGAGCTTTTATGACCTCATAAGTGTGTTTCTGTCATTTACTGTACTGTGAAATCACAAGTTGGTTTTAGTAAGGTGGACTACTTGAACATCACAAGTGATTTTCAACAAGGTAACCTATTGTGACATCAAAACTGTGATTTTGACAGGTAATGGCTAGGACATCGCAAATATGTTTCCATTTGGAAAGCTTCTGTTAAAGGGAGTCTGTCACCAGCATTTCACTTTTTTAACCCTTCCCACAGCTCCCTAGCATGCTTACAGTTAATAAAAACATTACCTCTGGCATCAATCCTGGACTTATAGAACCTTCAAAAACGATCTTTATAAGATATGCAAAGGAGGGCTCGCAAGTGCCCAGGGCGGCTTTACTCTCTTAGGTGCCCTGCTTGCTCAGCCTTCTCACTGCGTCCCCCCGCCCCTTCCTACCCTCTGTCCGCCCATCCTTTCCCTCTGACCGACTTTGTACTATTTGTTATGCTGCCGATATCCCGCGCCGGCGCACTCATTCCTTTAGCCGTCGCATGCGCACTGCGATGCCCATTCCTTGTACAGTATCACAGTAACTATTGCGCATGCGCCGGCTAACGATGCCGATTTGGGCCCTTTCACACTTGCGTTGGCCGGATCCGTCGTGTAGTCCATTTACCGGTATTACAGGCCGGATCCGGAAAAACGCGTGAGAACGCATCATTTTTTCATTCCGGATGCGTCTTTCCGTTTTTTTTCCGTAGATACGGACCTGGAAATCCTGAATGCAACACTTGCGGTTTTTTTTCGGATCCGTCGTACGGATCCGGTATGCAGCCGGATCCGTCGAATGGATCCGTCGAAACAGCGGATCCGTCGTGAATTTTTGAGCGGATCCGGTATGCAAAATAAATAAACTAATAAAATATGCAAATTTTTTGGTCTATAAAAGTAACCTTTAGGGGACTAGCTCAGATTCTGTTAGGATTGTCGCCAGGATGATGCCTGAACAAGAGTTTGCTTTCAAAGCCCTGATCTTGGTTTCAAGATGGAGGAAACAACAGCGAGATAGACGTCGTCGTCTTCGTCGGTATTGGGTTCATCCAATTTCGTCAGCATGGATTACCGAAGGAGCATTTGAAGTCCTGTACCCGGAATTGCGTCATTATCCTGAAAAATGTAATAATTTTTTTTGCATGAATATGGCTAGCTTTGATGAGCTCCTAGACCGAGTATCACCGAAACTGGCCAGGATGGATACGTATTTCCGCAGGAGTGTGTCACCTACAGAACGACTCATGTTGACCATCCGGTAAGATAATGACATATAGATATATTAATTTTAATTATTTATATGTGTTGTTTAGTATTTATATTTCATTATCAATTTTTTTTGAAGATTTTTATAGCAGCTATACTAAAAATCTGGATGTATTTAAATATTACAGGCGGTAAATATATATTGATGCTTTCAAGTATAGAAAAATTTTACTCATAACGATATTTATGATAATTATAGTGATTCAGGCCATATCAAATTTGACAAATCCATAATCTAAAATTTTTAAGTATTTCAAATTACTAATCTAATATTTTATTTATTTTTTCCTCAGCTTTCTGGCTACAGGTGACAGTTTCACGTCGCTACACTACCATTTCCGGCTTGGGATTTCGACGATTTCTACAATAGTAAAAGAGACGTGTCAAGTTTTATGGGAGGAACTGCATGAGGAGTTCATACCTAGTCCCAATCAGCAGAGATGGCTTCAAATTGAAAAAATTTTTTATGAGGTATGCCAATTTCCGCATTGTGTCAGCGCAGTGGACGGAAAACATATCCGTATTATAAAGCCACCAGGTACCGGATCTGAATTTTTTAATTGATAATTAGTTGATATTGGTGCATATGGCCGCACCAATGATTCAATGATTTTTAAAAACTCTTTCATGGGACGGAGCGTGTACAATCGGCAATTTGACTTTCCACCTCCTGAACCTATGCCTGGAACCGACAGTCCACCACTGCCATACGTCTTGGTGGGTGATGAAGCTTTCCAAATGTCTGGAAACCTGATTAAACCCTACTCCAGCCGTGGATTGGATGCCACAAAACGCATATTCAATTATCGGTTAACAAGGGCACGAATAATGGTCGAGTGCACTTTTGGGATCCTTGTCTCTAAATGGAGAGTTTTTGCTAAACCGATTCGGTTGAAGATTGAAACAGTAGACGAAGTGGTAAAGTGTCGGGTAGTTCTTCACAATTTCATACGGACTAAAGAACCCGCCATTGAGCGAATAATCGAGGACAGCGAAATGACTAGCATTGAAACTTTTGGACCACGTGGTACTGTGGCGGTGTCCGCCATGCGCGATTCATTTGCTGCCTACTTCAGCTCAGATGCTGGACGTTTACAGTGGCAGGACCAGAATGTTTAAAATTGAAATTTTTTACTGCTGCTGTTTTTTTTCTCCAAAAAATTGTTCATTAATAAAGTTTAAAAACTTTTTCAAATATAGTAGTATTGTGTTTCTTTTTAAATTTATATTATTTTCACAAAAAATCTTATCACCGCATGAATAGCCACTATCATTTGCTGGCTCCCCAAGCGGTGGGAGAGCATGTGAGGCCTTTATCCACCACACCCTCTCCCACCGCCTGTAGAGCAACAGTTCCAGTGTCGCTCCCCAAGCGGTGGGAGAGCATGTCAGGCCTTTATCCACCACACCCTCTCCCACCGCCTGTAGAGCGACAGTTCCAGTGTCGCTCCCCAAGCGGTGGGAGAGCATGTCAGGCCTTTATTTTTAGATAAGTATAAAAAAAACACAAGGACACATAAAAACTTTTAACAGATTTTTACTGAATTTTATAAAATAAAAATATATATAAATAAAATAATATTAATATAAAATTTTCAAACAACAAAAATTACAAATCCTGGTATTGAGGATTTGGAGGAGGAGGTTGGGGGGTGGAAGGCAGTGCACGGCTTGATCCCTCTCCACCGTCGTATGTTCTGGTGGACTCTGAAATGTGTGATGTGGGAGGAGAGACAGCGGGAGTATGCAAACGGGATGGGGGATTGGGTGAAGGAGTTGTCCGAGCCAACGAAGAAGGAGTGGTGAAAGTTGATTGTTGAAAATAGTTAGGAGGAGAGAGAGAACAGTGGTGAAAAGGCTCGGGGGTTGTAGAATGGGGAGGTGGTTGAGGTGGACGGGTTGGAGTTTGCGGAGGTTGGAAGGGGTGAGAAGGTTGGAAGTGGTGAGGAGGTTGGGAGGGGGGATAGGAATGGGAGGGGGGATAGGAATAGGAGGGGGGATAGGAATAGGAGGGGGGATAGGTTGGTGATTGGGGGACGGAAGTTGTGCGATGTCTCAAATCCCACACCTCTCCTCCACCCTACGTCTGAACTCCAACACCTGGTCGGGCGTGAAGTCCGCCACCAGCTGATTAACTGACGGCCAATAGGGTTGTAGCGGGCCCGGCGGAGAAAACTGCGCCACACACTCCCGCAGACTTCTCAGCTCGGCCTCCATGGCTACAATCCTATTGCTATAACCACACAAGGTCTCATACAAGAGCCTTGTGAGGTCTTCATAATCAGCTTGGCGGCTTCTACCGGCCCTCTGGCGACGCATCAACGCCTCAAAAAGTGGCGCCATAACGGCCATTGTTGCGTCACCAGAGGGCACCAGTAGAGGATGATTTGGGTCCTGACCAGGTGCTGGACGAGGTGGAGAGGGATCCGCGGGTGGCAGCTCAGCAGGGACCGCCTCTTGATGACTTTCACAAGGAGGTTCAAGCGCCCGAGTACTGCTAGTTGTTATGTAAAAAAAAGAAAAAAGAAAAATTTGCATGTATTTAAAATTGATTTCAACATTTTAACATTTTTTTTGGGAATTTTTTACTTACCTTCGCAGCTCTAGGGTTCTACGTAGGAACCCTAGGGCGATTGATCTCCTCATTATAATCTTTCTTATAGCGGTCCCTTATTGAGCGCCATCGCACCATGACTGCCGTCTCTGAAAAATATAAAAATAAACATTAGTCTCAAATTACTGGCATTACCAAACTGCAGCCCTACAGCTGTTGCAAAACTACTACTCCCAACATGCCTGGATAGGGCATGATGGGAGTTGTAGTTTTGCCACAGCTGGAGGGCCGCAGTTTGGACATGACAGATAACTAATCAATTAAAAAAATTTAAGGCTACTTACTGCAATCTTCCTGTTGGCCTTCACTGAGGTCGTCCTAATCCGGCACTATTTTGCAACAAATCTCCATCCACAGACTCCGGGTCAGGTGATGGTCTGCATGGCGGCGGTCGGTATGGTCCCAGAGTGGGACGCGTTCCTCCACCAGATGGATGAGGAGTTCATTGTCGATATAGAAACCGGATAATTCCTCCTCATCCGTTCTGGCAGAGGCCCTTGAACCCTAAAAAAAATGAGAAAATAATTTATTAATTTAAAAAAATAATTTAATAATTACACATATGATATAACAAGATTCAATACTGAGAAATACTCACACGTCCCCGACCGCCGCATGCTCCCCGGCGCCTTGTGGGTGGTTGCTGACGACCTCTTGAGTCTGAAGGGCTGTCTCCCAAAAAATATAAGCTAAGAAAAATGAGAACAAAAAGATGAAAGTTAACACATTAATATTAAACAACAGTACCAACCAGGGGACTACCACCCCCAACATCCACCATACAGTCACCCCAGCCAGCTGCAGTCCCAAAGAAAAAGCACTTGGGCCTGAAGCTGGGGTGACTGCATGGTGGGTGCTGGGGGCAGCATTTTCCAGGGGACTACTACCCCCAACATCCACCATGCAGTCACCCCAGCCAGCTGCAGTCCCAAAGAAAAAGCACTTGGGCCTGAAGCTGGGGTGACTGCATGGTGGGTGCTGGGGGCAGCATTTTCCAGGGGACTACTACCCCCAACATCCACCATGCAGTCACCCCAGCCAGCTGCAGTCCCAAAGAAAAAGCACTTGGGCCTGAAGCTGGGGTGACTGCATGGTGGGTGCGGGGGCAGCATTTTCCAGGGGACTACTACACCCAACATCCACCATGCAGTCACCCCAGCCAGCTGCAGTCCCAGAGAAAAAGCACTTGGGCCTGAAGCTGGGGTGACTGCATGGTGGGTGCTGGGGGCAGCATTTTCCAGGGGACTACTACCCCCCGAAATTCATTAGCTGACTCCTACATGCATCTACTATGTCTAGGACATAGTAGATGCATGTATTTAATGTATTTTTAAAGACAAAACACACACTGAACACTCACCTCCAGGAGCTGATGACACGACCTGTTCTCTCCCGCGCGGGTTGTCTGGGGAAGTTCGCGCCAGCCAAGACCTTCCTACTTCCTGGCGCAGACGCAACTTCCGGATCCGTCGTTGCGTCGTAACAACTGAAGATGTTAGGACGGATCCAGGATAATACATTTCAATGGGCTATTATTCCGGATCCGTCGATGCGGCAAGTGTTCCGGATTTTTGGCCGGAGCAAAAAGCGCAGCATGCTGCGGTATTTTCTCCGGCCAAAAAACGTTCCGTTCCGGAACTGAAGACATCCTGATGCATCCTGAACGGATTTCTCTCCATTCAGAATGCATTAGGATAATCCTGATCAGGATTCTTCCGGCATAGAGCCCCGACGACGGAACTCTATGCCGGAAGAAAAGAACGCAAGTGTGAAAGAGCCCTTAGCCCTGACTTGGCTGTATCTCTTTGAGGTAACTACAGTAACCTAACAAATGATTTTCCATTAGGTAACATGTTTTGACATTAAAAGTATATTTTCTGTCCCTATATGGTGGAAAAATTTTTGTGGCATTCTCTGCGCCAATCATCCATGTGGAAGGCACTCTCATCTGAGTTAGGTATTAATTCCGTCTTGCAGATCATGTACTCCCATACATTGTCTTCCCTGGGGCAGATGACATCTTCCAGAAAGACAATGTGACATGTCACACAACTAGAAATGTCCAACAATGGTTGGAGGAGCATGACCAAGACTTCTAAGTACTACCCTGGCATCCTAATTCCCCAGATTTGAATCCAATTGAGCATCTGTGCGACCACCTCAATCATCAGTCTCACTCTATGTGTCCTCCCCAACACACCCTCTAGCAGCTGTGGGATGCACTGCAGTCAGCATGGCTCCAGGTACCTGTGACAGACAACCAGGATCTTATTAAGTTACTCTCAGTCCGTCTACCCTCTGTCCATGCTGCACATGGCGGTTACTCAGGATATTAGCTAGTGGTCATAATGATGTGACTTGGCTGTATATTATCTTGTCTTTTGCATTGTCTTCTTTAAAGTATACAAAAATGATGTCATATGTGTAATGTAAGTGAAATCGGGTGTGGTCCGGCTATGTCGGATATGGCAGTTCGAGAATTCTGTTCTTCTGCTGGAACAGAATGCTGGAATCCTTGCCACAGGTGAGGACTTACCCTAATACGTTATCTTTTGTGAATCCCAAGATACGAACCTAGTACAGTGATCCCTCAAGATACAATGGCCTCAGGATGCAATATTTTCAACATACAATGGTGTTCTGCTTCGCGTTATTGACTGTTGTATAACACTAGTCAGACAGCTTAACAATAATTCAGAAGTCAAGAAACGTGAGACATGAGACCTGTGTGTATTCTTTTTTCTGAATAACTTTGCAAAACTACAACATAAACAAAACATATGTGTCAGTATATTAAACATAATACAGCAGCCTCACTCCATCAGTGAGAGTACTTACAGACAATTCCAGCATAAGTCCAGGAATAGATCAAGAGCTCCTCTGCATGCAGCCTGCTAGATCCAGGAGCAGTCATGAAATGGAGGAAATACAGTTTCAGGTTAAAGGTTACTGCCTCTGACTCTCTGAGAAAAATACACTTCCTGTAAAGTTCTGGCAAGGTAGTAACTAACTTTGACCACTAGATGGCAACGTCAAACATAACATAGCAGTATAATCTTTTCAGCACATTACATACATTTACTATGCACAATATGGGCAGAACAAATAGTCTTTTCTGACCCATCGTAAGTTGAAACCAGACTCAACATACAATGTCCCAGATTCAGATCCAACCAATCAAGGCCACTTCTCTGGTAAAATAACTGTATTAGATGCTAGTTAGCAGCTACTCCTGACTGTTATATGTAAGGACTTGTTTTATCTGTGTTAGTTATCTGCTTATTTTTCTTAAATCTTCATTTTCTCTTACCTTGGATGACATTTTGGGGCTTTGGGACCGATTTCTCGAGTTACACTGGTTTCAACATACAATGGTCGTCCTGGAACCAATTATTATTGTAACTTGAGGGACCACTGTATTAACATTTTGCTCTGATAATGACATTATACCTCAAAGAGGACCCAACAGCACAGCTCATCGCTCATCAATGCAGGCACACAAAGGATCACAAAACAGATCTGTACTTCAAAAAAGTACTTTTCTATTTCTTCCATATTAATACATAGTCCCAATTATGTGCTTGGTACAAAATGCTTTAAGCAGGGCTCCAGCTGGGCTTTGTATAGTATACAAGCAAACTGAAGATCTTCTAATATTGAGGGAAGAAAACCACAGCTTGCCTTTACTAATTATTGTACTCACACATAAAAGAGCACCATATCCCCATGCCCTCTTAAAAATACTATTTCATTATTTTAGGAAAAAACAACCACTCTGTAAATAATTTTGACAGATAAAATATATCTAAATATACTGTACATGTACTGTCTGAACATAAGGAGAATTCAGTTATTTCCTATAGGGGCTTAAGTATGTAAGCGGTCCAGACAATAGACTTCTTGTAAGACAATACCAACTTCCCCAATTATCCGCTATTTTGGACAACTTACAGCAGCATGTACTAATGACAGACTCAGGCAACTTCTTTGGCACTCACACTGTATTTCATACTACCCAGCCAATTAAATAATGCCATTATTTAAAAACCAAGTCTATAGTATTGAACTTACATTAAGGAAATGCCTAATCTGAAAAACTGGAACGGACTGAGTGGATAAATTGTACTAAACTTTTGTACTAATAATATCACATTTCATGGTAACCAAATATTGTGAGACCATCAAATTCAAGATTTACTTTGAACTCTAAATTGTGATGATCCTCTATTAAATGTATGAATAAATTGCTACCTTTCACATTTCCTTTGTCAATACAACCTTTTCCTACCCAGCCAAGACAGAACAGTCCACAATAAATGTGTTCCACGTTTTATGCCAGTTTTGTTACATAAGTTATTGCTCAAGCCCTAGTTTGCAAAAATTTTGCAATGTTATGTCCTGTTATGCCACGCTCACCGTTTTTGGATTGGTGAAGTCCTATCTTCGGTCGTATCTTGTGGATTGAAGACCCATTCAAGTCAATGGGTCTGCATCCGCAGCACAGACTGCACTCGCCCATTGCCTGTATATTGCGCACACCGGCGTTTATAATCCGCAACAGGGGCGTAGCTATAGGGGGTGCAGAGGTAGCAGTCGCTACCGGGCCCAGGAGCCTGAGGGGGCCCAAAGACCCTTGTGCCACATAAGACACTGGCATTATAGAAAGTGCATACTGGTCAATTTACACCTCTGGCTGGAGGGAAGGGGTTAGGTTAAGAATTTGGCATGAGGGGGGTTCCCTTTCAATGTTTGCCTCAGGCAGCAGGAAGGCTATGTGCTCCCCTGCCCCTTGCCAACAAGCACTGAGGGACGGGGGCCCAAGCTGCACTCTTGCACCAGGGCCCATGAGCTTTTAGCTACGCCCCTGGTCCGCAATATGGGCACTGAGCCATTATGCTTATGTGCATGAACCCTGACTGTGAGTGATCTTTATAATAAGTGCTACTGGATACCCTATATGGTAAGACCCTAAGACACATACGGGATGAGGTTTTGACGTTGGTGTGCTGTGCCTCTTTTTCTCCACACATAGTGTTGTGTGTTTCTTCCAAACAACTCAACTTTGGTTTCATCTGTCCACAGAATATTTTGCCAGTACTGCTGTGGAACATCCAGGTGCTCTTGTGCAAACTGTAAACGTGCAGCAATGTTTTTTTTGGACAGCAGTGGCTTCCTCTGTGGTATCCTCCCATGAAATCCATTCTTGTTTAGTGTTTTAGGTATCGTAGATTTGCTAACAGGGATGTTAGCATATGCCAGAGACTTTTGTAAGTCTTTAGCTGACACTCTAGGATTCTTCTTCAGCTCATTGAGCAGTCTGCGCTGTGCTCTTGCAGTCATCTTTACAGGACGGCCACTCCTAGGGAGAGTAGCAGCAGTGCTGAACTTTCTCCATTTATAGACAATTTGTCTTACCGTGGACTGATGGACAGCAAGGCTTTTGGAGATACTTTTATAACCCTTTCCAGCTTTATGCAAGTCAACAATTCTTAATTGTAGGTCTCCTGAGAGCTCTTTTGTTTGAGGCATCATTCACATCAGTGGATATATGTAAAAAATGGGCACTCAGATCATAAGTTGTTGCATTGGAAAAGTTTATATAAACATACCATTATACATTTAAAATGACATGTAAAAATAACATTAAAACATATTCATATAAAAACAAAATTCGATAAATTTTCGGTTATGATGGTATAAATCGATAAAATGATTGACTCCTAGGACTAATGTGAGTCAATTGAAATGTTCAAAAGAGTCGATCTAAAGAGCATTGACTATTTGAAAAGTATCGATTATTTGAAATGTATCGATTATTTGAAAAAGGCCACAAAAGATACTGGAGAAGCAGCAGAACACAGGAGCTTTAGATAATTTTTTCGCGATCTTTTCAGATAGTGTTCCCAATATGTAAAACCACTTATATTTCCTTTGTTGGCAGGTTAATGAACATATGGAAAAAGGTATGTAAGCAGTCTCTTTGTTTTCACCACTGCCAGTGGTTTTTGTTCGCAAAAATAGACCGCACGCTTAATCAGCGATATTTTCTTTTTCCATTAATTCAACATGGATATAAGCTTCAGTCAAAACTCTCAAAGCTTCCAAATGGTGATCCCGAGTTTTTCAAATGGTAATCACGTACCTGGTGGCGTGTTCACGTGGCGTTCCACGTGATTTCTATACGTCACCTCTTTACAGATTGCAGCGTGCTGTTTCCTTCGGATTGAAGTCTGTAAATGCTGTAGTCAAGTTATCAGAATTTCCATACGCGTTTCGAGGTTTACACACCTCTTCATCAGTGGCTGTTGTCAGTCTGTATGTATAACAGTCCATATTTTATGTGGTTTTCAGTGGGTGTGGTTCAAACACCATTGGTCCAGACTTAATTCAGGAGGGGTGGTTTTCATCAATCCCAGCTGCTCTATACCGTGGCCTTTCCCACCTCATTAATCAACATTTTAAAACATAAGCATTTAAAGCACATTGGTTTAAAAATAATGGTAAAAATGGTAATAATTCTAAATATCCGAGGAATATTCAGGAGATAGATATAATTATAAAATTAACAGACAGCTATATGTACATACACTCACCTAAAGAATTATTAGGAACACCATACTAATACGGTGTTGGACCCCCTTTTGCCTTCAGAACTGCCTTAATTCTACGAGGCATTGATTCAACAAGGTGCTGATAGCATTCTTTAGAAATGTTGGCCCATATTGATAGGATAGCATCTTGCAGTTGATGGAGATTTGAGGGATGCACATCCAGGGCACGAAGCTCTCGTTCCACCACATCCCAAAGATTCTCTATTGGGTTGAGATCTGGTGACTGTGGGGGCCATTTTAGTACAGTGAACTCATTGTCATGTTCAAGAAACCAATTTGAAAGGATTCGAGCTTTGTGACATGGTGCATTATCCTGCTGGAAGTAGCCATCAGAGGATGGATACATGTTCTCATTCTGTTAACGCCAAATTCGTACTCTACCATTTGAATGTCTCAACAGAAATCGAGACTCATCAGACCAGGCAACATTTTTCCAGTCTTCAACAGTCCAATTTTGGTGAGCTCGTGCAAATTGTAGCCTCTTTTTCCTATTTGTAGTGGAAATGTCTTCTGCTGTTGTAGCCCATCCGCATCAAGGTTGTGCATGTTGTGGCTTCACAAATGCTTTGCTGCATACCTCGGTTGTAACGAGTGGTTATTTCAGTCAATGTTGCTCTTCTATCAGCTTGAATCAGTCGGCCCATTCTCCTCTGACCTCTAGCATCCACAAGGCATTTTTGCCCACAGGACTGCCGCATACTGGATGTTTTTCCCTTTTCATACCATTCTTTGTAAACCCTAGAAAAGGTTGTGCGTGAAAATCCCAGTAACTGAGCAGATTGTGAAATACTCAGACCGGCCCGTCTGGCACCAACAACCATGCCACGCTCAAAATTGCTTAAATCACCTTTCTTTCCCATTCTGACATTCAGTTTGGAGTTCAGGAGATTGTCTTGACTAGGACCACACCCCTAAATGCATTGAAGCAACTGCCATGTGATTGGTTGACTAGATAATTGCATTAATGAGAAATAGAACAGGTGTTCCTAATAATTCTTTAGGTGAGTGTATATTGTGCAAAGAGTGCAAGCAGTATAGATTTTGAAACTAGTGCAATCTTATAATTGGCAACATATGTAAAAAGACCTCTCAAACTTATCCCCAGAGTTGTTCTTGAGGTATTTCAGGGTGTTCCACTCAGACCTCCTCACCTTCAATATATTATTCGGGGGGGGGGGCATAGTGAAACATACAGCGAGGGTTTTCATCTCAATTGGAATTGGAAATTCCTCGCTGTTTGTTTCACATACACACACACATACACACACAGTATATGGCCTCCCTATTAAACTGGTTACTTAGAAACATAACTGTGGTTCACATGATTATAACACTGTTATTCTTTTGCTGATCTGATACTCTGTTCTCGAGTTTTTATAAGTTTTTTAATATGCAAAATAGGCCTTTGGTGCAATGAGGGCATCATAATTGCTCTTGTTGCATCCAAACTCCACTCCTTTCTGTGGCCGGACCCTCTCTGGCTACTTTGCCACTGCCTGGCCCTGTCAATCAAAGCAGTGAGGGAGGGTCTAGCCACAGAAATGAATGAGCTTGGGTGCATCAAGAGCAATGGTGATGCCCTTATTGGAATAAAGGCCTAATTTGCATGTTAAGAAAAAGTATCAGGACTTGGGAACGGAGCCTTGGATCAACAAAAGAAAAACTGTATTTTAATCAGGTAAATTGCAGCTTTTTGTCTATGCAGTTTGATAGGGAAGCTACTGTTGGCAGATTTGCTTCAAAGGTGTATTCCCATTTGTGACATTTATCATGTATCCACAGAATATATCTTTAAAGAGGACCTTTCACTAGAATAGAAAATCGCCCAGGTATAACAGTAAGTGCAGGGAGATCCCTGGGCGCTGCTCTCCATGTCTGTATACTTAGTTTAGATTTTCTATTCTAGTGAAAGGTCCTCTTTTTTTTTTTTTTTTTTATAAATATCCTTTTATTTTCCAAAATACAAAAAGGCCAATACAATACTGGACCGTCCAAAAGGTCCATATTACAAAAAACATTTTACATTTGCATACACATTTGCCTTAACATTTTATCCCGAGGTCCTCTTTAATATCTGATAAGTTTGTCCCTTCAGAGACCAGAAAATCAGAGACAGAGGTGGACGTGTATGGAGAGAGCGATGTAGCCACCTGATCTACTTTCTGAAAGTCCCAGGAATTCGAGCCTCTATCTGTCAGACATTTGTGGTATACCTGTCAAAATGCCATAAATGTCTCAGAATGGAATACCTCCTTAGTATTTTTGTGTCCGTTGAGGAGGCATACAATATGGTATTGAGGTCCTGAGACCAGAAAATATTGTGCAGTCCAAATAAAAAATAATTGCCGACTTTAAATATGGTAGACTAAAGTAGTGGATCAATGACCAATCCTCAAGCTATTTATGACATACAACATATGGAGATCCATGTCACACTACTATGCATACAGTTGCAAGAAAAAGTATGTGAACCCTTTGGAATTATATGGATTTCTGCACAATTTGGTCATAAAATGTGATCTGATCTTCAACTAAGTCACAACAATAGACAATCACAGTCTGCTTAAACTAATAACACACAAATAATTAAATGTTACCATGTTTTTATTGAACACACCATGTAAACATTCACAGTGCAGGTGGAAAAAGTATGTGAACCCCTAGACTAATGACATCTCCAAGAGCTAATTGGAGTGAGGTGTCAGCCAACTGGAGTCCAATCAATGACATGAGATTGGAGGTGTTGGTTAAAGCTGCCCTGCCCTATAAAAAACACCCACCAGTTCTGGGTTTGCTTTTCACAAGAAGCATTGCCTGATGTGAATGATGCCTCGCACAAAAGAGCTCTCAGAAGACCTACGATTAAGAATTGCTGACTTGCATGAAGCTGGAAAGGGTTATAAAAGTATCTCCAAAAGCCATGCTGTTCATCAGTCCACAGTAAGACAAATTGTCTTGAAATGGAGAAAGTTCAGCACTGCTGCTACTCTCCCTAGTAGTGGCCGTCCTGTAAAGATGACTGCAAGAGCACAGTGCAGACTGCTCAATGAGGTGAAGAAGAATCCTACAGTGTCAGCTAAAGACTTGCAAAAGTCTCTGGCATATGCTAACATCCCTGTTAGTGAATCTACGATACGTAAAACACTAAACAAGAATGGATTTCATGGGAGGATACCACAGAGGAAGCCACTGCTGTCCAAAAAATACATTGCTGCACATTTACAGTTTGCACAAGAGCACCTGGATGTTCCACAGCAGTACTGGAAAAATATTCTGTGGACAGATGAAACCAAAGTTGAGTTGTTTGGAAGAAATACACAACACTATGTGTGGAAAAAAAGAGACACAGCACACCAACGTCAAAACCTCATCCCAACTGTGATGTATGTTGGTGGGGGCATCATGGTTTGGGGCTGCTTTGCTGCACCAGGGCCTGGACGGATTGCTATCATCAAAGGAAAAATGAATTCTCAAGTTTATCAAGACATTTTGCAGGAGAACTTATGGCCATCTGTCCACCAGCTGAAGCTCAACAGAAGATGGGTGTTGCAACAGGACAACGACCCAAAGCATAGAAGTAAATCAACAACAGAATGGCTTAAACAGAAGAAAATACGCCTTCTGGAGTGGCCCAGTCAGAGTCCTGACCTCAACCCGATTGAGATGCTGTGGCATGACCACAGAAAGCGATTCACACCAGACATCCCAAGAATATTGCTGAACTGAAACAGTTTTGTAAAGAGGAATGGTCAAGAATTACTCTTGACCGTTGTGCACGTCTGATATGCAAATACAGGAAACGTTTGGTTGAAGTTATTGCTGCCAAAGGAGGTTCAACCAGTTATTAAATCCAAAGGTTCACATACTTTTTCCACCTGCACTGTGAATGTTTACATGGTGTGTTCAATAAAAACATGGTAACATTTAATTCTTTGTGTGTTATTAGTTTAAGCAGACTGTGATTGTCTATTGTTGTGACTTAGATGAAGATCAGATCACATTTTATGACCAATTTGTGCAGAAATCCATATAATTCCAAAGGGTTCACATACTTTTTCTTGCAACTGTATGTTACAGATAAAAATAGTAGTAATAATAATAATAATAATAATAATAATAATAATAATAATAATAATAACTACCTTATGGGACACTAGCTACTTAAGAACTGGTTTAGTAGTTATATCTTAAGAAAGGACATTTAAGAACTTAAAACTTTTGGTTTTGGACACAATGGAGAACATTGATTTGTTGCCTCCAACTATTCAAGTGTGTCTGATTGCCACATTGAATTTGCAATGTAAAATACTTGTTTACACAAAATCTTTACTGGCATCTCCTGGAAGAAATACGACTGAATGAAAGACAATGAGCAGACGTAGAAATGGAAAAATCCCTGCAACAGACCACAAATCTCTAACTTCACTACTAGACTATTTACCTGACTCCTTACAACTTTATCATTTAGTGTGGTGGTTGATGGGCAGCAGAAACATATTTTAGAACACATGGGCAAACGGGAGTTTTATTATACTTAGTTTTACCTGCTAAGCTAACTGCTTCCAAGAAACTGAAGAAAAGTCTTTTGACATGAATATAAACTATACTACATACCCCAAAGTAGGTGGACACCCACACATGACATGCATGCATTTATTAACCCTCTCAGCAATGCTTATTACAGTTTAATGGCAAACAGAAATAACATGGAAAAGTGTCTCCCAATTTTGCTCTCATTCTTAGTGGTTGTGCAGGTATAACAGTAATGTAACTGTGCAATGGACAATTCACAGATAATAAGGCTGCAGCTCCGTCCCCAAAGGCCACTCCATTGAGTAAAAAAGCAAAAAAGTTAGGGAAAACTAAAAACACTACCAATAATGTCCTTGTAGTTTACTTATTCATTTAATAAGACAACAATAAAGCCATAAATAACATTTCCAGATTAGTCATATCGCTTTATCAGGTACCTGATGAATATGGATTCTCTGACTTTATCAAATTTTCCCATTGTCTTTTGTATTGAATAAAGGTTGGTTATCTCAGTAATTAAAATATCTGGTGTAATGCACATTTCTGTGTTAAAGGAAAGTAGTGACACATATCATTTTTTCTGATCTGTTTTTATTTTCTGATTGCAGGTTTCTTTATTCTATTTCCTGAACATGATTATGGGGCTGCCATCTTGTTTGAGCTTTTCTTAACAATGTTTAGACAGTATTAGAAAAATTGCTTTACACAGCCCCATGGTCCATAGACACAATGGTCAGGAGGGGACCTCAGTGACTTCTATGGGAGAGTTTTCTAGGCATGCTCTGTGACCAGTGCAGAGGTCATTGTACAAGGATAGAATATATAAGATTTGACAATCACCCATTGTGAATGTTGAATCCAGTCATTGTAATCCTGCCTGTAATGATATAATCTCTCTGTGTAACTACTGTAAGCAAGTACTGTAAGTACAGTAAAGTGATCTGTATAGACCAAGAAGTGGCGCCTATTATTAGGATTAGTGACCAGTGTGAAAACGGCCGGATTTTACTGTTTTGTTTAAATATAGATAGTGATATGGAAAATTGAAAATAACATCATCAAAAATACTTAAAAAATATGTTAAAGTGGTTATCCCATGATTATTGTAAAAAATTAAAATCAGACATCATAGAGTACATGACAATCACTTTCTAACAAAGCTAGAACCAGCCCTGTGCACTTCACATGGATCCAGAGATCTCCACATTTATTGCTCTGGTAGATTTATATCAAGCTGGAAGCTCAAAGGGAGTGTCTTTTCTGCTGCAGCTCAGGGACGTGTCCTTTCTGTTGGAGCTCTCTCCCTATCACAGCTTAGGAAGCAGTTGAAGGATGAAAAAAAACTGTGGGTGGCGCTATACAGATACATTTTATTGAATAACTTAGTGGCTATACTACATTTTTTATTACATGCAATTAAGATCCAGGTGCAAGTTTGAAAACTGTGGAATATTTTTCATGGGAAAACCCCTTTAAACATAAAAATGTGATTTAAACAATAGGTCATTTTCTGATAAAACATTTTCTTTAAGTACACCAATGCAGAAACACTGCTGTCTCGTATAATTTTCACCCTCTTTTTGCCTTTTATTCACCTCTCTGCAGCTCTGGTATCATCATAGATGGGCAGCAACTTGTCTTATACCACCACTCCTGCATCTCACAGGAGTGCTTTGCAGTCAGCTCTTTCTAACCCCCTCCTCCTATGTATAGAATATAGTCCAAACAACCTGAAGAGGCAATCATATGGAGTATGTAAAGCCTAAAACGTAACTTTTAATACATATTACTAATATAAGATATCCCTAAAAATATATGATATGACACAATACATAGAAAATATAGTAGGAAAATAGTTGGTGCACGGCGGCACCTATGGATAACCAGTTGTCCTACCACAACCCGGAAGGTTCCAATGCTCCACGATCCCAGGAAGGAAGCTGAATGGGAAACAAAAGCTATCCCTGGGTACAATGACGTGGTAATGACCAAAGGACAGGGAAAAGGAGATATCCCTAATTACGCCCTAAGTGGGGGGTACTGCTCTGGCCCTGATAGCTAAATATATGTAGCAGCCTAACAGAAGAGCACCCGCCCTGATAAGGGCGACCCTGTCAGGAACCTTACCCTGAAATAAATAGCCTTAGTACGCCATGCTCCTATCTATCCCTACATGCATGTTTCACCTTCAGAAGAAGGACTCATCAGGGGAAACATGGGGAGCTGAGCACAAGTATAGTTGGAATCCGGGAGCCGTGGTATGAGCGTAATGAGCTGGCCCCCCGACGGTTTGGTTAGGCTGCTACATATATTTAGCTATCAGGGCCAGAGCAGTACCCCCCACTTAGGGCGTAATTAGGGATATCTCCTTTTCCCTGTCCTTTGGTCATTACCATGTCATTGTACCCAGGGATAGCTTTTGTTTCCCATTCAGCTTCCTTCCTGGGATCGTGGAGCATTGGAACCTTCCGGGTTGTGGTAGGACAACTGGTTATCCATAGGTGCCGCCGTGCACCAACTATTTTCCTACTACATTTTCTATGTATTGTGTCATATCATATATTTTTAGGGATATCTTATATTAGTAATATGTATTAAAAGTTACGTTTTAGGCTTTACATACTCCATATGATTGCCTCTTCAGGTTGTTTGGTTAAATAATAGGTGATCTAACACGATTTTCATTAATATTCCTTAATATTTCTTATTATTTGTTCATGGTATGGCGGGCTTTTTGGCTGGAGGTTTGAACACTAACGGTTGGCTTAGCTGGTGGGAGATTCAGAGTCTGGATAATTATATTTGGCACAGTATTGTCCCGAGAGGTCTTAGAATCCAACTGACTCCTGTTTATAAACAACATAGTTCAGGCTTTGGTAACCGGTGGGAGCAACTGGCCACCAGTAGCTCTCTACAGTTCATGACACTTCTATTAGAGGAAGAAAAAATCATACTAGAAAATCTGAGTACCAAACTGAAAGCCCGGATTGAGGTTACCAAGACATTTTCACAGGACCCAGAATTCACAAATAAAGAAAAACAGCTGCAGACTTCCATTGAAAAATTCCAGTTTTATTTAAGGGAGAGGAAGCATCGCCAGTTTATTAAAGATTTGGGTGAATTTAAGGACAATAAGGCCTACTCAGTTTTAAAAGAGAAAATTCCAACTAAGGAATCGGCATCTGATCTCTCCACTACTGAGACTGATCTGTCTGATAGTGAGAGGGATCAATCTACAGGCCCCCCTAGAAACAAGGCCCGAAACCCCAATAGGAGAGGCAGAGGCCGAGGTAACAGAGGACGGGGCAATTTCCATGGCCCTCCAACGGATTTTTTAGATCAGGGAATATCGTACCCCCTGAGAAACCGCTACAACGCGAGGGAACAACCGGCCCAGAAGTAGTTAACCTCTCTGATAGACCCATAAATAGTATTGAGATGACTGTTTTGAGCAAGGGGCTTTCCTTTGTCCCAACACGACGTTTTGACAATTTCACCTGGGTTAAGGACCTACAATTATTTGTCCGTAAACTCAGGTGGCATAATTTTTTTAAAAACAAAGATAAGCGTCAGTGTTTGGACCTTAAAATACCTACTGAACTCCTTACCGATGTGATGCTTTTACACAGTTTATCAGAGGGAGATGAGAGACCAGAAGGGTCAGGTCCTTTTACCACATTACAAAAAGAGCAAACGTATACCTCCAGCAGGCGACATCTCTTGTTTAGATGTTTTTCTTCAAGTGGTATCGAAGGACCTCACCCAAGTCTCCCCTCTCCCTCGATCACAAAACTGTACCAGAGAGGAATGGACCGCCATTTCCCTCCTGAAAGATGATCCTACAATAATCATCAAACCTTCGGATAAGGGAGGGAATATTGTCGTCATGAATCATTGTGACTATAAAACTATGTGTGACAGAATTTTGAAGGACAGGGAAAGTTATGCGATCCTCACATCGAATCGCACTGAACCCTATCTGATTGAGTTGAGGGACCTGTTGTATACAGCTAAACAGGATAGATTGATTTCGCAGGAAGAGCTTGACTTTTTATACCCAAAATTTCCAACAACTGCCACCTTCTATAGTCTACCCAAGTTACACAAAGGGACGAATCCCCTAAATGGTAGGCCTATTGTTTCAGGGATAGGCAGTATAGGTCAAAACCTGGGTATCTACTTGGACCGCATTCTTATGCCATTTGTGTTGTCTCTCCCATCATATACGAGAGACACCATAGATCTCTTGAAGCGCCTTGATGGCATTAGCATTGAGAAGGAATCTATTCTGTGTAGCATTGACCTGGAAGCTCTTTATTCTTCAATTCCTCATGACATAGGCCTCAAAGCCATTGAACATTTCTTAAGCATGAGAGGACAACAATTTTATGATGATAATCAATTTGTCCTGAGACTTCACCACTTCCTGCTGACCCATAATTTCTTCTTCTTTGATGGCAGACTTTACCACCAGCTCAGGGGCACAGCTATGGGCTGTTCGTGTGCGCCATTCTACGCAAATTTGCTCCTGGGTTGGTGGGAGTCTGCCATCGTTTTCAGCGATGATTCTTCACTATGTACCGGGGCCATTTCGCTGTGGGCCCGGTACATAGATGACATTTTTATCATCTGGAATGATACCTCCCTGTCCTTCACTGATTTTGTCCAACAACTTAATTCCAACACCATTGGCTTAAGATTCACACATGAGTCAAATACAGAGAATCTACCCTTTTTAGACGTGTATATCTATAAAAACACCTCTGGCGAACTTTCTACTACAATCTATAGAAAGCCAACTGCAACTAATTCGGTGCTGCTCTGGAATAGCAGTCATCCTACACCACACCAAAGAGGGATTCCGCGGGGTCAGTACTTGTGACTCCGCCGCAACTGCTCTGAGAAATCAGAATTTATCAAACAAGCTGACGTATTGAGGGAAAGGTTTCTATCTAGGGGTTACCATACACTTAGACCGGCCTTTCAGACAGCCCTCTCCACTGACCGCACCAAACTACTTATCCCTGGTGGTAAGAAGAATGGGGATCAGAAAATACGCCTAATCACCACGTTTGATGGTGCATCAGGACGTGTTAAAGAGATCCTCAAAAAGCACTGGCCTATCCTGTTAATGGACCCGACATAAGGGAGGTCATTCATGACTATCCACAAGTCACTTTCAGGAAGGGTAGTAGCTTACGGGATCTCTTGGTCCAAAGTCATTACACCCCTGCCCCACAAAAGGGCACATGGTTGGATCGAGAACCTAAAGGATGTTTCAGATGCAGCGGCTGTGTTGCATGCAACATGATCCAATGTAGTAAAACCTTTTACAGTACTAACCTAAAGAAATCCTTTACAATTAAGCATTATATTAATTGCAGGACGAAGGGGGTCATTTATAAGATCACTTGTGACTGTAAAAAGGAATACATTGGGAAAACAAAAAGGGAGTTTCGTCGACGCATAGGGGAACACCTGGGAGACATTGCTAATGGCAGAGATACTGCAGTGTCCAGACACGTACATGAGTGTCACCAGGGTAACCCTAAATGCATAAAAGCCATAGGCATTGAGGTGGTTTATCCACCTATACGTGGTGGATACTGGGACCGCATTTTATTACAACATGAGGCCCGGTGGACCTATTGCTTACAAACCATGTCTCCATCAGGATTAAATGAGCAGCTTAACTATAGTTGCTTCATTTGATCTCCCAACACTTTGATTCCTTATTATCATATTTGTGCATTTTGTATATACAGATGTGTCATCGCTACCGCTCCCTTATTTCGCAATTTGTTACTAACTAAACACGATTTTTTTCTCCTCCAGTCTTTCAATACACACCAATGCCAGTAGATGGCGGTGTTGAGTTAAAGTTAATATCGCTATCCGGCTCCTTATACAGTCAATGGGGACGGATCCGTTTACATTGACACAATATTGGTGCAATTGTAAACGGATCCGTCCCCCATTGACTTTCAATGTAAAGTCAGGAGTCCCTATTAATATACCATCGGATCGGAGTTTTCTCCAATCCGATGGTATATTTTAACTTGAAGCGTCCCCATCACCATGGGAACGCCTCTATGTTAGAATATACCATCGGATTTGAGTTAGATCGTGAAAACTCAGATCCGACAGTATATTCTAACACAGAGGCGCTCCCATAGTGATGGGGACGCTTCAAGTTAAAATAAACTAAGAACTGTGTACATAACTGCCCCCTGCTGCCTGGCAGCACCCGATCTCTTACAGGGGGCTGTGATCCGCACAATTAACCTCTCAGGTGCCGCACTTGAGGGGTTAATTGTGCGGATCTCAGCCCCCTGATCGGGTGCTGCCAGGCAGCAGGGGCCAGATCCCCCTCTCTCCCCAGTATTAAAAGCATTGATGGCCAGTGCGGCCCCCCTCCCTCCCTCCCCAGTATTAAAAGCATTGGTGGCCAGTGCGGCCTCCACCCTCCCTCCCTCCCCAGTATTAAAAGCATTGGTGGCCAGTGCAGCCCCCCCTCCCTCCCCAGTGTTAAAAGCATTGGTGGCAGTGTGCCCCCCCCCTCCCTCCCCAGTATTAAAAGCATTGGTGGCCAGTGCAGACCCCCCTCCCTCCCTCCCCAGTATTAAAAGCATTGGTGGCCAGTGCGGCCCCCCCTCCCCAGTATTAAAAGCATTGGTGGCCAGTGCGGCCACCCCCCTCCCTCCCCAGTATTAAAAGCACTCTGGTGAACAGCTAGCAGGGTTAAAAATAGGGCTGGAGGGGTTAAAAATTAATTAAAAATAATTTAACTCACCTTAATCCACTTGATCGTGCAGCCCGGCTTCTCTTCTGTCTTCTTCTTTGCTGTATGCAGGAAAAGGACCTGTGGTGACGTCACTCCGGTCATCACATGATCCATCACCATGGTAAAAGATCATGTGACGGACCATGTGATGAGCGTAGTGACATCACCACAGGTCCTTTTCCTGTGCACAGCACAGAAGAAGACAGAAGAGAAGACGGGCTGCGCAATCAAGTGGATTAAGGTGAGCTAAATTTTTTTAAATTAATTTTTAACCCCTCCAGCCCTATTTTTAACCCTGCTAGCTGTTCACCAGAGTGCTTTTAATACTGGGGAGGGAGGGAGGGGGGGCCGCACTGACCACCAATGCTTTTAATACTGGGGAGGGGGGCCGCACTGGCCACCAATGCTTTTAATACTGGGGAGGGAGGGAGGGGGGGTCTGCACTGGCCACCAATGCTTTTAATACTGGGGAGGGGGGGGGCACACTGCCACCAATGCTTTTAACACTGGGGAGGGAGGGGGGGCTGCACTGGCCACCAATGCTTTTAATACTGGGGAGGGAGGGAGGGTGGAGGCCGCACTGGCCACCAATGCTTTTAATACTGGGGAGGGAGGGAGGGGGGGCCGCACTGGCCATCAATGCTTTTAATACTGGGGAGAGAGGGGGATCTGGCCCCTGCTGCCTGGCAGCACCCGATCAGGGGGTGAGATCCGCACAATTAACCCCTCAAGTGCGGCACCTGAGGGGTTAATTGTGCGGATCACAGCCCCCTGTAAGAGATCGTGTGCTGCCAGGCAGCAGGGGGACTCTGTGTTACAATATACTGTCGGTTCTGAGTTAAATTATTTTTTATATTTTTTTAACCCCTCAATCCCTATTTTTAACCCTGCTAGCTGTTCACCAGAGTGCTTTTAATACTGGGGAGGAAGGGGGGGGGGGACCGCACTGGCCACCAATGCTTTTAATACTGGGGAGGGAGGGAAGGGGGGGAAGCACTGCCACCAATGCTTTTAATACTGGGGAGGGAGGGGGGGCCGCACTGGCCACAAATGCTTTTAATACTGGGGAGGGAGGGAGGGAGGGGGGGCCGCACTGGCCACCAATGCTTTTAATACTGGGGAGGGAGGGAGGGGGGGCGCACTTTTAATACTGGGGAGAGAGGGGGGTCTGGCCCCTGCTGCCTGGCAGCACTCGATCAGGGGGCTAAGATCCGCACAATTAACCCCTCAAGTGCGGCACCTGAGAGGTTAATTGTGCGGATCACAGCCCCCTGTAAGAGATCGGGTGCTGCCAGGCAGCAGGGGGCAGTTATGTACGCAGTTCTTAGTATATTCTAACTTTAAGCATCCCCATCACTATGTGAACGCCTCTGTGTTAGAATATACTGTCGGATCTGGGTTAAATTATTTTTTATATTTTTTCAACCCCTCGCCCGTGTGAACTCAGCCTTAATGTAATGTCTACATATAAATATTGGAATGGCTTAGGTTCAGAGTGTATATACTGTACAGTGTATCTACTGTATTTATGTATAAATATATATATATATTGCTGGCAATCATGGATCTTGTGTAGTGGTTATCTGCTCACTACAGTACTATTATATGGTAGTAATAAAATGTGCAATTGTATTTTTCTATTTTTTTTTTTATCTTTTTCTATGTTTTTTTTAAAATAAGGATACAGGGATTTTTGTGATTTTATACACAGTAAATCTTTAAAAAAATAAATTGATTAATATTTTATATACAGAGCCGACCATCGATCCTATATATATATATATATTTTATTATCTTTATTTTATATCCAAAACATAGCAATTTAAATAGCATGATGTTGCACAAAGTACAATAAATATCCACAAATTTACTTAATTTATCCATCATGATTACCAAATTAATAGCCACATAAAATCCTATTTAATCCTGCTCATCCACCCACCCTCATTGTCTCGGAGCACATCCACGACGAACAGGCCCTCATGGCCATACTGACCAGGTTCTATCCCATCTAATCCTCTGGCTCTTGTTATAGATAGCGAGTTTCTCGTATTTCTTCACTTTGTCAACAAGTTGATGCCATACAGATACTACCAAAGAATTATTTGAGCCCCAATTCCTAGCAATTACTACCCTGGCCAGCATCAGCGACTTCATCCAAAACATATTTTCTCGTCCCTACCCATAAATAAAGGGGCACCTAAGACAACAGTGGTTATATCTACATCGTAATTAGATGAGGAGCATCTACGAAGCTCAGAAAAAACATTGGTCCAGAAACCCTGAATCGCAGGGCATAGCCAGATAAGATGTATAAAATCCGCTCGTTGAGCCTGGCATCTACGACATCTATCTGAGACATTATTATAGAACCGGGAAAGGGAGAAAGGCGTTTAATATAAGCGGTGTAGAATCCTAAACTGAATTAACCTATGATTCATAGATGTAGAGTTTTTCCGAATATTTCTGTATATTACTTCCCATTTTAATGTTTTATTATTCCCTATATCTTGACCCCATTTCAGTTCACTTCTAAACTTATTCATTTTACCCATTTCCAGTCTCAATTTACTATAAATTAGTGAGATAGACATATTATTCTGATATGAATTAAAACACCAATCGATAAAATCGTGTGATTTAATCATAAAGACCTCTTTATCTTTAGTGCGTATGAAAGCGTGTTTAACCTGGAGATATTTATATTCGTCTGAGGCGAAGCATCACGGCGAAACCCGGGTCGGGCATTACAGAGACTTTTAATGTATGTTTTTTAGCTGTAATTTTTGTTCTTATTAAATGATTTTTATCTGACCCTTTGGTGCGCATCTGTCCTACGTGCAATCTCCTCTTGGAAGCTGTGGTTTATTGCCATCCAGGTGTAGAAGTGTTCCATCTGTCGGATCGGTATTTGGGATTTCTCATACTGAAGCGTCCTGATCCTTGCCTGCTCCATTTGCCCAGCTGTCTGTGAGGACTTCGCCGGGAATTTTTCCATGCATCTCACCAGTGAAGTTCTGTGAGTAGAATCTTTTTGCAGGCGTGTAAAGTGTCATTACATACTACGCTATAGTTCTCTTCCTTCAGCAGAGTCCTATTTGAAGACACCATCCAGTTTTCTACACGCATTCACTAATCAGAAATCCTGTGAGTATAAACTATTCACATGGTGCGTTAAGTGCCTGGAACCTGCTACACCATAGTGCGCTTTTTCATTACATTACAGATTTCCATACCAGTGACGGATTGTGAGGTGGGCATGTGATCACATTAGTTGAAGATCTATAGAAGGAAATTTTATTCACAAAAAAGATTTCTCTCCGGCAGCGCAATCTTTCCATATATCTTCATACAGCGGACTTTTCCCACATTGTCTTTAGATTTGCAGCGCCTGAGAGGACAAGTATTTCTAACAGAGACTTTATTTTATTTTATTTCTGAATCATCAGGATACAGGCTAATTTTATCCTGCACATCCTGACCTCCAAAACCAAGAATATGGATATCCTGTCTAACTTGACATGCCAGGGGCTCTAGAAAAATAGCAAATAAAAGAGGAGATATGGGACAGCCCTGTCTAGTACCCAGCCACAGTTCAAATGGGTCCGATAAGGAGCCATTCACATTTATCCTTGCCCTAGGAGATTCATATAATATCTTAACCTACTGGACAAAATTGGGGCCAAAATTCATCCTGTACATTACCTCCCATAGAAAGTTCCACTCCACCCTGTCAAAGGCCTTAGCGGCATCTAGTGACAGGATGGAGCGGTCCTCTCCCTCTCCCAGATAGATATTCATTAATGTTCTTCGGATATTAGTCTGGGCTGAGCGCCTTGGTATGAATCCCGTTTGGTCAGGATGGTTTATCTTAGCTATTACCCTCTGGAGTCTATTAGCAAGCACTTTTGCACCAATTTTATAATCAGTGTTAAGTAAGGAGATGGGTCTATATGACACCATGTCCAATTCATTCTTTCCCTTTTTTAAAACCAAGGTGATAATAGCTTCAGACATTGATGATGGAAGACGGCCCTCATTCCAAGACACATTTAATAACTGCAGTAGGTGAGGTAGAAGCACCTCACTATACCGCTGATATAATTCAAAAGGGAGGCCGTCAGCACCGGGGGCAGAGTTACCTCTAGTTGATCTCAATGCTTCTTCCAGTTCCCGAAAGTTGAACAGGAATCTCAAGCGCAGCTCTATCTTCCTGGGAGAGAGAGGGGAGGATAATTTTGTCCAGGTATAGTTTATGATTAACATGTCGCCCATTTAACTCCGATCTATATAAAGTAGCGAAGTAACTGACAAATTCTTGTTCAATATCTGCGCCATCTGTACATATCTTACCCTTAAGAGACCTGATACTTTTAATTGTGGTAGAAGTTTGCTGATTTTGAATCAGGGAGGCTAACAATCTCCCTGGTTTTTCTGCCTCACAAAACAGTTTTTGACCTGAAAAAAAGATCTTTTGTTGGCATTTATCTTGGAGATGCCGATTATATTCCTCCCTAGCTTCAAGTAGGCTCTGCTGTATGTTTGCGCTTTGATCCGTAGCTATTATCCCCTGTAGAGAATGAACTCGCTGCTCCAAAGTACTCTCCTTTTTAGCATAGGAAGCTTTAGCTTTTTGAATTCTGGAGTAGAAAATGCCTCAGGTAAAGGCTTTTAAAGCGTCCCAAGTATAATGTATATGAGCAGAGTTAGAATTAAAGTTCCAAAATTCTTCCAGTTCCCTCCTTATTTCTCCCTGGTTCCTGAATTATATTAAGCCAATGAGGATTAAGAATGAAGATGCGAGATATCCTAACATCTTCCCGTTTTTTTATCGCTAGGAGAATTGGGGAATGGTCCGAGATCGTATATGGCTCGTATTTCATACGAACGATCCTATTAATAAAATTAGCCGTTGTAAAGGCAAGATCTATCCTGGATAGAGCAGTACAGGAATGACTATAACAGGAATATACTCTTGCATTGCCATACAAATATCTATTAACGCCATTTCTTGGCATATGTTAAATAATAATGGTATTCCTCCTGTTCCCAAACTACTCCGACATCCAGAAGAGACCCTGTCCAATCCACGGTCCATGATGTCATTAAAATCTCCTAGCATTATAATTGGGCATTCATCTCTTCGGCTTACAAAATCAAAGAGTTGAGAGATAATGTTCAGAGAGAAAGGGGGAGGGATGTAAACAAACGCCAATATACAAGTTGTCTGGAACCACTTACAATGAAGAAACACAAACCTGCCCTCTTTATCTATTCTTTGTCCAATAGGTTCATACAGTACTTTATTATGAATATACACACTGACCCCCTGGGAATAAGAGGAGAAACAGGAGTGATACTCGACTTGTGCCCACTTTTTTTTCATACAAGAAACTTTCTCGGGAGTCAGGTGACTTTCAACTAAACCCACTATCGCGGGAAGATGTTTACTAATTATATCGGAAACAATCACTCTTTTAGTTCTGTCCGCCAAACCACGGACATTCCATACAAAAAGTCTTTCTGTCATTGGATTGTAACTATCCTGTATCTAGGTCAACCATTGGAGGCCCAAACCTCCAAACCCTATTCACCGTGGATGTGCCCCGAGACCGCGAGTTCCCTCCCCCCATGCACCCCCCTAATCCCCCTTCCTGGTCACCAGAGAGTAGCTTCCCTCCCTGATAGCCTCTTCCTATTTTCTGGACGTATCCTCCAGGAAAGCCAATTTATCTTTTAACAGTTTATTCTCAAATTCCAGAGTCTTGGCTTTCCCAGAGGTCACGTCCAAGTCCATTTTCATTTCCTTGGTAAATCCCTGCAGCTCCTTAACTTTATCCCATATCTTGTTCATTTCATCTTTTATAAGGGAAATATCAGATTGTACAGAGGCAACCTTTGAAGAAAGCTCCCTCAGTGATTGATTAGATAAATGAACCGCAGCCAATATATCAGCCAGTTTATTATCAATCAATTCCATCCTATTTTCTCCCCCCGTAGTCCCAGCAGAGTCGCTTGCCAACTCTGTTTTGTCAGAAATATCAGAAGTTTCCTGGGATAAGTTTCCACACAACAAAATAATCCGGGCAGTGAGAAATTTTTAGGAACGGTATCCTGTCTTTCCAAAACCGAACTGTTAATTTCTCCGGCGGGTCTGCCAAGGAACTGCATGGCTTATTTTAATTAATTCAGGGAGGCAAGCGATCTTTCTATCCACCAGAATGTTTCACTGTATTTATTTTTTTTTTTTTATGAGACCGAGAGAAGGTTCCAAACAGCAGTGTCAGTAAAAGTACCCCTCACGCAGTAGTTCCAGGAGGAAATCCAAACATTTAAACTCGTAAATATTGTTAGAGTAGTTACCAGAGTTAGTGGATGGTGAGATGGTAAAGGTTACGAAGTTACTGCTCTAGTGTCCAGATAACATGGAGTTAATTACTCACAATGCTTCATGCGTGCTTGTAAGATAAATTTCTGTATCCTTTCCAGCTTGTGAGAGCATCCAACCAGGCCCAAGCAAACTCCTGCAAGTTTTCTATTTTATGTGAGACCACAGAGTAGGTTCCAAATAACAATCATAATACCAATAAGAACACCACTCAGATTACCGTTCCAAAAAAAAATCGCTACGTCATGCCGTACGTGCCTCCCTCCTATATTTAAATATATGCAAAAGGGTAGGCACAGTACTTTCTTATTTAATCTGTTTTGTCCATAGTGATAGTGCCAACATTACAATAAAAGATGGACACTTTACTTTCAGTGAGGTTAGTATACATACTATATACACTCAGAAAGATACCATGGATAAATAAAATAAAAAGAATAAAACAGAGTTTCCCCTTCCCACCTCTATTACTGGTTTGGTGTTACTCATTTGGTGTGTTACCCTCCCCCACTCCCCCAGCTAAAGAAAGTACTATATGCACTACGTTTTTTTTTTCTTTGAGAACAATAGATGAGAATTGTGGGGGTTGGGATTAGTCACTGCAGTTGTGAGTCTAATGGTTTGAAGCACTCTTTGCAGTCAATTACAGGCTGAGGTCTGGAACGCATAGACATCACCAGACGGTGGGTTTCATCCCTGGTGATTCTCTACCAGGCCTCTACTGCAACTGTCTTCAGTTCCTGCTTGTTCTTGGGCATTTTCCCTTCAGTTTTGTCTTTAGCAAGTGAAATGCATGCTCAATCGGATTCAGGTCAGGTGATTGACTTGGCCATTGCATAACATTCCACTTCTTTCCCTTAAAAAACTCTTTGGTTGCTTTTGCAGTATGCTTTGGGTCATTGTCCATCTGCACTGTGAAGCGCTGTCCAATGAGTTCTGAAGCATTTGGCTGAATATGAGTAGATAATATTGCCCAAACACTTCAGAATTCATCCTGCTGCTTTTGTCAGCAGTCACATCAATAAATTCAAGAGAACCAGTTCCATTGGCAGCCATACATACCCACGCCATGACACTACCACCACCATGCTTCACTGATGAGGTGGTATGCTTAGGATCATGAGCAATTCCTTTCCTTCTCCATACTGTTCTCTTCCCATCACTCTGGTACAAGTTGATCTTGGTCTCATCTGTCCATAGGATGTTGTTCCAGAACTGTGAAGGCTTTTTTAGATGTCGTTTGGCAAACTCTAATCTGGCCTTCCTGTTTTTGAGGCTCACCAATGGTTTACATCTTGTGGTGAACCCTCTGTATTTACTCTGGTGAAGTCTTCTCTTGATTGTTGACTTTGACACACATACACCTACCTCCTGGAGAGTGTTCTTGATCTGGCCAACTGTTGTGAAGGGTGTTTTCTTCACCAGGGAAAGAAATCTTTGGTCATCCACCGCAGTTGTTTTCCCGTGGTCTTCCGGGTCTTTTGATGTTGCTGAGATCACCGTTGCATTCCATCTTTTTAAGACTGTTTCAAACAGTTGTTTTGGCCATGCCTAATGTTTTTGCTATCTCTCTGATGGGTTTGTTTTGTTTTTTCTGCCTAATGATGGCTTGCTTCACTGATAGTGACAGCTCTTTGGATCTCATCTTGAGAGTTGACAGCAACAGATTTCAAATGCAAATAGCACACTTGAAATGAACTCTGGACCTTTTATCTGATCATTGTAATTGGGATAATGAGGGAATAACACACACCTGGCCATGGAACAGCTGAGAAGCCAACTGTCCCATTACTTTTGGTCCCTTAACAAGTGGGAGGCACATATGCAAACTGTTGTAATTCCTACACCGTTCAACTGATTTGGATGTAAATACCCTCAAATTAAAGCTGACGGTCTGCAGTTAAAGCACATCTTGTTAGTTTCATTTCAAATCTATTGTGGTGGTGTATAGAGCCAAAAATGTTAGACTTGTGTCGATGTCCCAATATTTATGGACCTGACTGTATATTTGCATATGCAGCTCTATAATATATCTGTATACACCGCTCCATTATGTCTTTACATCTGTGATACAAGTGGATTCGTTTTGAATAACACCTGGTGATACATTGTACCGGATTTTTGCGGCCTACTGCATACAGATATATAATGGAGCGGTGTATACAGATATGTAATGGAGCAGTGTACAGTATACAGATATATAATGTAGTGGATACAGAGTGTATTTATAAGCTATGTTCCTATAGTGGCTGAATGTTAATACAGTATCGAAAAACAACATGTACAGTATGGATAAATTTGTATTTAGCAAAGCCTTTTGATTATTTCCTCCTTGCCGGCAGTCCCCACCGACCCCCCCCCCCCCCTTCTGCCAGGACAATTCCCACACCTATTCTTGCTATTCTTAATGTTGGATCTCTTTCTCCACAATTGTGCAATGGAAACCTAATATGAATTATGATGTTAAGGGTCCATTCACACGTCCATTTTTTCTTTCCTGATCTGTTCCGTTTTTTCTGGAACAGATCTGGACCAGATCTGGACCCATTCATTTTCAATGGGTCCTGGAAAAAAACGGACAGCACAATGTGTGCTGTCCGTTTCCGTTGTTCCGTTCCGCATGTCCGTTTAAATATAAAACATGTCCTATTCTTTTCCTGAAAAATCGGATCCTGGTACAATACAAAGTCAATGGATCCGCAAAAAACGGAAGACATACGGATGTCATTCCGTATGTCATCCGTTTTATACGGAATCCGTTCCTGAAAATTACATTTAAAATTATTTTTTTTTATTTTTATTTTTCAAGAAATCCAAACAACTTTATTTGCTTATTGAAATTTATACATGCTTCCGTTTTTTGCGGATCCGCAAAAAACGGATGACATACGGATGACATACGGAAACATTTTCAGGAACAACGGATCCGCAAAAAACGGACAGAAAATCGGATTATAGAAAAATACTGACATGTGAATGTAGCCTTATACTGACACCATTAAACAAATAATATTGTTACATGAAAAACAAAAATAAATAAATAAATAAATTCTACTCCATATTATAGCCTAAACTGTGCCTTAGACTGGGTTAATGCGGTAATAGCAATCACTATTGTGCCATAATAATCTATCTATCTATTTCATATCTATCTTTCTACATATCAATCTATCTGTCTACCTAATTAATGCAAAAGAACAAGAAAATGGAGCTCATAGTACCAAAAAGTTAAAATATACTTTATTATTACATGATTAAAAAATTCATATATAAGTGAAGAAACAAGTATACATAATGCCGCTAAAAAGTGAATAGGAGCAGAAAAAGAGCGCCACCCCGGGATAGCACAATGGTCAAATGTAAAGCATGTATAAATGTGGATCAAGGAAACATACTAGGTACAATGACCAACCAATGACCCAAAGACAAAATAATGACCTAAATACACAGGTGAGTCAATGGTCAGAAAAGCAAACCTGGACAGCAGTAAGACAGGGTATGTTTTGCAAGTGCACTATGGAAAATAAACAACAGACCACGGTGAAAAACAGGACTGGTGAAAGCCCTCAGTCAAAAATGCTGCGCAGGTATGGAAGAGCAGAGACTCACCTAGAGAGGACTGTGTGCTATATCACCCAGGATGGCGCTACCCCAACGTGCGTTTCGGCGTGCCTTAATGCAGTATCATCACAGGATCATAGTGGCAGTAGTATATTAATAAATCAATACAACTGCAGCGCTGGGTAAGTTTTAAAATACACCAAAAGTTAACAGGCAAAAATAGACCAATATATACAGCGTTGCTGCTATATTGATTTATTATATATAAATATATTTATATATATTTATATTATATATAAATTTACATATAGTATAATTAGTATAATATTGTATAATTATTTATTCCATGATCCATATGAGGTATGGTGATTTAGATATAGTGTATTGTACAGTATAATGGACATATAGAGATATAGATAGATAACCTCTGTATTATTAAATAATTATACAATATTACACTAATTATACTATATGTAAATTTATATATAATATAAATATATAAAATATATATAAATATATTTATATATAATAAATCAATATAGCAGCAACGCTGTATATATTGGTCTATTTTTGCCTGTAAACTTTTGGTGTATTTTAAAACTTACCCAGCGCTGCAGCTGTATTGATTTATTTTTGTTTTTCATGTAACAATATTATTTGTTTAATGGTGTCAGTGTTAACATCATAATTCATATTAGGTTTCCATTGCACAATTGTGGAGAAAGAGATCCAACATTAAGAATAGCATTATACACTTAAAGGATAAAAAAACAGATGAATGCAATAATATAGATTGTGTATCTGACATACTTGAAGAAAACTATCTTATTACTTGAAATTGGGACATTCTCTAATAACTTTCTTATTCCCTAAACACTGAAGGTATTTAGATGCAAATCGCGATTCATATGCTAATGCCGCCCTTCATTATCACATGTTGGCTATTTGTGAACAAGTGAGGGAGTCTGTTTAACACTATATGGTGTTACTTTACACCCTCAGTATGGCTACAATAGGATCTAATACAGACAAGCAGTGGAGCCAACACAGAAAATCCCTATACAACCCCATACATATCTTGGGATCGAGGACTCACTAAAAGTAAAGTGTCTATTTTTTTATTCTAATGTTGGCACTAACGCTATGGACAAAACACATTAAATAAGAAAGTACTGTGCCTACCGTTACTGTAACTCTGTGTGAGGAGGAGGATCTGTTAGCAGATGGAAGGGTAAGGTGAGCCTTGCCATGTGTACAGTACAGTACAGTATGTTCGGCTTATTTATAAGGACCAGGCTGCAGGAGATATGTGTATTATCCTGATATAGCGATACTGGCATTTAGGCAAAAGGGGGCATAGATAGAAATATCACTACTGGGAATGATGAAATTAGATATCAGGTATATAGCTATATACTGTATATCTAGTGTTCCATATAGGGTCAGTAGTGTATGGTATTTATTTATAGGGCGTCTCAGCCTACTCTGTTATTAACAAATCACTGTTAGGGGAATAAAAAACGTGCACAAGGACAATCCATAAATTAAAAAGAAGACATGAATGAAAAAAAGGCTGTGCGTATGTACAGTATGTCTTTAGATCTGTAACTGTACAAGTGGGCTCGGGATCGCGGACTCACTGAAAGTAAAGTGTCCATCTTTTATTGTAATGTTGACACTATCACTATGGACAAAACAGATTAAATAAGATAGCTATTGTCCTGATTTAAGTTAATAAACACGTACTCCACCAGAAGCGCAGTGAAAGGGACCAGCAGTGAAAGGGTCTCCAGCAGGAAAATAACCTGCACTTTACCTGCACTACTGACTGTAGTTCCATGCGCCATCTGGTGTTCACAAACCAACATTGCACCCTGAATTTTCTCAATGGCTATTTGAATTGGAAATCGCTTTGCGCTGCCGTGATTCTGAAGGAAGCGCTAGCGATGCTATATCTGTATGCTGCATGAGTGCCGAGTTGCACACGTGCGGCTGATTACTATATATACTATATGATATAGATGCGGCAGTTGCGTTGATTCTGTGGACTGGCGATCGCGAAATGGGCTGATTGCAAGTGTCCTTATCTGCTTGATGCCATCAGCTAAAAATTATTCTTTCATAACGTCTTAAATACCATCTTTCCACTGCAGCCGCTCATCTGGTGGATCGCAATACTGACAGTTGCCAGAGACGCGGTCACTAGGCAACCCCGTCAGGTGAACTGCGCATGTCTTGGCGCGTTCAAAACACAGCGACGTCATCAATGATCACCTCGTCTCAGGGAGAAAACCAAGCCTCGATTTAGGATGGCGCTCCTTTTAAAAGACCGGTGGCCTTCATGGGTAAGTCAGGCTTTTCATCGCCGGCGTATACTAGGCCCCTAGTCAGGGTGGATTGTGGATATTATCATATGTCACAACACCGCCCCTATCATGCCTTTTTGAGCTGACTTTGTTTCCAGACTCAGCTCTATCATTACTTGGGAACCGACAGTTTGGGGCCAGCTCATTACGGCCCATACCACGGCTCCCGGATTCCAACTATACTTGTGCTCAGCTCCCCATGTTTCCCCTGATGAGTCCTTCTTCTGAAGGTGAAACGTGCATGTAGGGATAGATAGGAGCAGGGTGTACTAGGGCTATTTATTTCAGGTTAAGGTTCCTGACAGGGTCGCCCTTATCAGGGCAGGTGCTCTGATGTTAGGCTGCTACATATATTTAGCTATCAGGGCCAGAGCAGTACCCCCCACTTAGGGCGTAATTAAGGATATCTCCTTTTCCCTGTCCTTTGGTCATTACCACGTCATTGTACCCAGGGTTAGCTTTTGTTTCCTATTCAGCTTCCTTCCTGGGATCGTGGAGCATTGGAACCTTCCGGGTTGTGGTAGGACAACTGGTTATCCATAGGTGCCGCCGTGCACCAACTATTTTCCTACTACATTTTCTATGAATTGTGTCATATCATATATTTTTAGGGATATCTTATATTAGTAATATGTATTAAAAGTTACGTTTTAGGCTTTACATACTCCATATGATTGCCTCTTCAGGTTGTTTGGTTAAATAATAGGTGATCTAACACGAATTTCATTAATATTCCTTAATATTTCTTATAGAATATAGTCCCTCACACACATCCTCAGCAATTCCACTAATAAATAGTGGGCATGCCAAGCACCCCCATATTTTCCTTCTCCACTTCCTAGAAAAAGCTATATAGCATTTATATGAATTTAGAGACTGGGACATGTGAATGAATGTACGGTATATTGTATGGGCCCGGCATTGTGTATACAATGAAGGGAACACATGATGGCACGGTTCCGTTCATTGTATATATAGGTGTGTAATAATAAAGTTATTGTTTTCTTACCTGGCAACAGAATTTGATTGGAGAACTCATTGGCGAATGATGTCTGGGGAAAGTTGCAGGTGCCCTCCAAGGATGGTGATTGGCTCTTCTCTTCAACGGCGTTCCAGGTACCTATAAGAGAAGGATATAACAGTTAGTGCGCATTCACGGTGCACTTTAACAAACTACTCAGACCTGCGCTATCCCTAACTATGGAGGACCTTCTAAAACAACTCATCCTGAAAGCTGAAGCTAAAGGGGGAGTCTCCTGGCTAAAAAGAATGCTTAGCTCAAGAACTTACCTCTCCGGATGAAGCTCCTGGATCCTCTCTTCAGGTCTGCTGCACAGCCCCATGCACAAGCCCAGAGTTTATTGAGGTTACAGATGTCACTGTCGCGCACATGCGCAATGACAGTGCTGGGGAGCTCGTACCTGCAAAGCGGAGTCACCGGGAACCCAGGACCTATTTGCCTCCTCCTCTGCCGGACAAGAAAAAAACTGAGAAGAAAAAACATTCACCTTCTAGGTTTTCTGGTAAGAAGCTGTCGGTCCAGATCTTCTGCTGCCCTCGAGCCGTCGGCAGTTGGACCTAACAACAGTGGTGAGAATAACATTCAAAACAGTCATAGTGGCACACAGAATTTGCGCATTTGTTCTCCTCAAGTACCACATTTTACTGAGGATAAAATATATTTATTGAATTAATTTTTAAAGTTTATGTCAAACACAAATAAGGAGGATTATCAATCCTTGACTGGGGTTTGGGTTGACTAGTGATGAGCGGGAGGTGCCATATTCGATTTAGCAATATTTCGCGAATATTCGATTGAATATTCGCCTATTATTCTATCTATCGTGAATAATATGTGATTTAATTATTTGCGTATTGCGATTTTTAACTGTATAAGGCAACTTTCCTAACTTGGCTAGGCTAATATGTGTATTTTACGAATATTCGCTATATTGCTATATATTCTTGTCTTAGAATATGATGAATAGTCTAAAAAACGAAGTTATAGCAATATAGCGAATATTCGTAAAATATACATATAGACTGCAAATTAACTTATATAGTGCTATAATCTTTTTTTTTATAGTCAAATTTTTTTGGTCTCTTCTGAACTTCAGATTTGGAAAAAATGTACCCTATTTAAAAAAAATTCTATAGCACTATATTAGCTAAATTGCAGTCTATATGTGTATTTTACGAATATCCGATATATTGAGATAGTGAAAACTCAGATCTGATGGTATTTTCTAACCCACAGGTGTTCCCATGGTGACGGGACGCTTGTCGGGGAAGAGTATGCGAACAACTGTACAGATTGAAAAAAAAATGCGAATATTCTAAATAACAAATATATTCGCTATATTGCTATATATTTGTTTTTTAGAATATTCAGCATTTTTTTTCCATATGAAAATATGATTCCTTCCTGCTTAAGTTGCTTATGGGCCAATGACTCATTGACCCACAAGAAAGAAGCAGGGAGGAATCATGCTTTCAGATGTAAAAAAATTACAAATATTTGATAAAGCGAATATATAGCACTATATTCAAAATATTCGCGAATTTGCAAAGTTGCGATATTCGCGATAAATATTCGCTATTCGAATATTCGTGCTCAACACTAGGGTTGACAAGACATCTGCCAATTCTCAAAAAAGCACTGATATATTTATAAGGCTGCCTAAGGATTCAGTCTCAGTATTTAACCCTCAAATGCAGAATTTTGAGGGTGTAAAACAATCCTGCCTTAAAGAGGCTTTAGCATGCCAAGTATCGCCACTTGGATACCACCTGTCATTCACAGTAAAAGACAAGATATGGAATAGAGAACTTATTAATTTATATTCCCTACTCCCATCATCTGGTAATAAACCTGTAATAAAAGATAATAAGGATGAGGACCCAAAAACAAAGAATAAATCAATTTTAAATTGGTTAAAGGCTTTCTCTATTTATGTGTCACTGCTGGGAGAACGTAAACCAGAACTCTGCTGTGGATTATTTTATCATATGGATTCAATTCTGGAAGCCTATCACAGATTTGGTGGATTGGCTTGGAATTCTTATGATGAGTCTTTCAGGCAGAAACTGTCGGTTTATCCGAACATGCAATGGGGAACCAAGGATGTTGGCCTTTGGCAAAATCTCATGTTGCCGCAAAAGAATGTCAATTTTCATCAGCAAGGTAACAACAAGAGAGGACTATGTTTTGCATTTAATGAAAATCACTGCAAATGGGCCTCAAGTTGCAAATATCGGCACAAATGTTCCTTTTGTAGCGGAAGCCACCCAGTGTTCAAGTGTTTCAAAAAGCTTGGTTCAGCTGGAGCCTCAGCTACAAAAAGACACTCAAGGAAAAAGCAACAACTCCAGTGAGGCAAGCAAGGTTAATCCCATGGTAAAAATGTTATCCAGACAAAGTGATGGCTAAGTTGTTATTGTCTGGCTTTTCATTTGGTTTCTACATCCCTGAATTTAAAGGGACTGGTTGCTTTTGGGTCGAGAACATCAAATCCGTTAAGTTAAATCCTTCTACTGTTAATTTTTTTTTTTTTTAAGAAATTGATCTAGGCCGTTTGCTGGCCCGTTCTCTGCCCCACAATTTGAAAATGTTTGTTTGTCCCCTTTAAGCCTAGTCCCTAAAAAAGATTCTAACTCTTTCTGTTTAATTCATAACCTTTTTTTTTCCTCCTGATCATTCATTAAACAATGAAATAGACAAAAGTGTTGCTTCCGTTTCTTATTCTTCTTTTAAGTTAGCTATTGTTAAGGTAAGGTAAATGGTTAGGAATGCCCTGTTAGCCAAAAAATATATTAAATCAGCATTCAGACTCCTTCCTATTCTCACTAAAGATTTCAACTCTCTTGGATTTCAATTTGAGGGTCAATATTTCTTTGACAGAGCTCTACCGATGGGTTTTACCCTTTCGTGTTTTTTACTTTGAAGCCTTCTCATCTTTTCTGCAACGGGTTATAGAACAATTTTACATTGATGGTCACATAATGCATTATTTAGATGATTTCCTTTTCATTGGAAGAGGGGATACTAACAACTGTCAATTATTACTTGAAATATTTTTACAAATAACTAGTGACTTTAATATTTTGTTAGCGGAAGACAAAACAGTGTTCCAAACTAACAGGTTAACTTTTTTTGGAATCGCGATCGATACTTTCAAAATAGAATAAATTTTTCCAGTTGAAAAAAATCTATAATATAAAAATTTCCATCAATGTATTGTTGGCTAAAATTAAATGTACAGTACATACCAAAAGTTTGGACACACCTTCTCATTCAAAGATTTTTCTTTATTTTCATGACTATGAAGGCATCAAAACTATGAATTAACACATGTGGAATTATATACATAACAAACAAGTGTGAAACAACTGAAAATATGTCATATTCTAGGTTCTTCAAAGTAGCCACCTTTTGCTTTGATTACTGCTTTGCACACTCTTGGCATTCTCTTGATGAGCTTTAAGAGGTGGTCCCCTGAAATGGTCTTCCAACAGTCTTGAAGGAGTTCCCAGAGATGCTTAGCACTTGTTGGCCCTTTTGCCTTCACTGCTGTGTATCCACCTGACTTCTCCTCAACGCCACTGATGGTCCCAACCCCATTTATAAGGCAAGAAATCCCACTTATTAAACCTGACAGGGCACACCTGTGAAGTGAAAACCATTTCAGGGGTCTACCTCTTGAAGCTCATCAAGAGAATGCCAAGAGTGTGCAAAGCAGTAATCAAAGCAAAAGGTGGCTACTTTGAAGAACCTAGAATATGACATATTTTCAGTTGTTTCACACTTGTTTGTTATGTATATAATTCCACATGTGTTAATTCATAGTTTTGATGCCTTCAGTGTGAATCTACAATTTTCATAGTCATGAAAATAAAGAAAACTCTTTGAAAGAGAAGGTGTGTCCAAACTTTTGGTCTGTACTGTACGTTAAAAGAACTACAATCATTATTGGGTTCTTTAAATTTTATATGCCGGGTTATTCCCATGGGTAGAGTTTTCTCTAAAAGGTTATATAATGCTACAAAAGGTCTTTCTTCTCCATTCTCGCATGTTAGAATAACTAAAGAGTTAAGAGATGATTTACAAGATTGTTTATTATTTCTGATTAATTTCAACGGTAGGACAATTTCGCCGCAGGAATTTATCGAATTTGACGCATTTCAATTGCACACAGACGCAGCATGCTCAATCGGATATGGTGCGTTTTTTAATTCCTTTCGGTCTGCGGAGATTTGGCCTCAGAAATGGAAGGATTCTGGTTTAGTAAAGAATGTAGTCTTTATTGAATTGTTTCCTGTCTTGGTTGCCTTACATATTTGGAGACCAAATTTTGCTAACAAAAGAATGTTGTTATTGTCCAACAACAAGGGTGTTGTTTTCGCTATTAGTTGTCTTACGTCAAAATCGATCCCAGTTACTATCTTACTTTGTGAGCTAGTTCTTTTCTGCCTGATTAATAACATTTAGCTAAAGGCAAAATTTGTTACGTTTTTCAATGATTCTTTCATTTTAATAGAATTTTTTTATTATTTACTGGGAAAAAAAAAAATTGTACAATTCTATAAACAAAATTTGCATTAGCATTTCTTTCTTCTTCAACCAGTTAAGAATAATTTCCTTTTGAATCAGGCCTTGAAAGGTCTGAACAAAAGTACATTCGAGAAGGAAAGAACTAGACCAATATCTAGGAAGATTTTATTCCAATTATATGATATTTTACCCTCTATATGTTCTTCGGATCTGGAAACACATCTTTTCTGATCTGTTTTTCTTCTGGCCTTCTTCACTGCTCTCCGGATCAGCGAATTCACGGCTGTTAATAGACATAGTATATCACCAATTTTTATTTCTGACTTGGTTTTCAATATGAAAGTTTTGAGACTTTGTAACGAAAGTCAAAAACTGATCAAGTCCAAAAAGGTCATTGGATTACTTTACACTCTCTCGGTAACTCTCGATTTTGCCCTGTTACGGCTATGCACAATTGGTTGAATAGAAGGCCTAAGGTAAATGGTCAGTTATTCTTACACCTGGACCATTCTCCTCTTGCAAAATTTAAATTTAATGCCGTTTTAAAGAAATGTCTCAGTCTATTAGGTTATCACATCTGTAATATTTCTGCCCATTCATTCAGAATAGTTGCAGCCACCAAGGCTGCTCAGCAAGGTTTGAGTACGTCTTTAATAAAACATTTGGGTAGGTGGAAATCTGATAGTTCAAAATCTATATTAGACCTGAATTGTTGGTTAGAGTAGTTTTATTTTATCTTGCAGGTTTTTGCAAGATTTGGATTGTTGGAAACCACATCGTTACTGGAGCATTAAATATGGCTTCTGAAAGAAAATTTTTGCATCACCTTGGTCTTAATTTGAATATATACATTCATTGGTCTGCACAATAAGATTTAAAGTTTAGAGATGTTTGGTCGTTGGGTAATTCTCTAGCCTTTTACTTGCCTTTGCCTGATCTCATTATTCTTCATTTTGGTGATTAATAAATACAAGTATACTTTTAGGATTATTCGTTCATTGTTACCAAATTCTGTTCTTACCTTCTCTGAAATTATTCCAAAGCTCAACTGGTCTCACCGAGATTTTTGTTTCCTAGATAAAATCAGGAAAAAAGTAAATTGTCAGATGGTAAAATTTTTGCCTATTTTGAATGGTTTTTCATACAGACATGTTGAATTAGAAGGATTTACTGGAGGCCTTTACACATCTGACTATTGGCACTTGTCCGATATCGGTAATTTTTATTTTCTTAACTTGGGATTCCAATATATGATCGAAGAAGGTCTGCAATGTTTGGGGGTTGCCATGTGATACATGGCTTGTGGGTGAAGTCGCTGATGATTTGATTGGACATGTTTGTTTATTATTAACTCAAGTTTAATCTGTTAAGTAATTATATTTAATGAATTAACATCGCAGCCTTTAACATCCATATAAATATCATTAATTTCCATAATATATATACATTTTTTTATTTATCTGGACCTTGTCTTATTTATCTGGAACCTTTATCCATCATGTATGGGCCCGGCATTGTGTATACAATGAAGGGAACACATGATGGCATGGTTCCGTTTATTGTATATGTAGGTGTGTAATAATAAAGTTATTCTTTTCTTACCTGGCAACAGAATTTGATTGGAGAATTCATTGGCGAATCATATCTGGGGAAAGTTGCAGGTGCCCTCCAAGGATGGGGATTGTCTCTTCTCTTCAATGGCGTTCCAGGTACCTATAAGAGAAGGAGATAACAGTTAGTGCGCATTCACGGCACAGGATAACAAACTGCTCCCACCCCCCTCCCCTTTATTGTTGCGATGTTAGATTAATTGGGTGAAGTCGCTCATGATTTGAGTGGATATGTTTGTTTATTATTAACTCAAGTTTAATCTGTTAAGTAATTTTATTTAATGAATTAACATCGCGGCCTTTAACATCCATATAAATATCATTAATTTCCTTAATAAATATTAATTATTTGATTTAGCTGGACTTTGTCTTATTTATCTGGAACCTTTGCCCATCATGGATGCATCACCTGTTTCACTATGAGAGCACTGCACCAGCACTGAGAGGAGGAAGGGAGCAGGGAAGCTACTGAGCATGTCTGTCCACCACTGAATAAAAGAGAAGAGGGATAAAACCTTTGGAAAACAGGATAAACAGCAGGGGGCCCTACCAAATAGGAAAATGCAATGCATATAAAAGCCTATCAATATTTTTTATGCAAGTATGTTAAAATACTTATTTGAAATGCCCTATTCACTGCATATTAATATTTTTTGTGGGATAACCCCTTTAATAACCACTTCTTACCTTCTCGGTTAAAACTTTGTGGGGAAAAAAAATAGAACAACTTCTCATTTGTAATTTTGTAATAGAAATAGTGTTAAGTATGCTGCTACATGGGCAGAACATGTTTCCCACAGCAGAATTTGCAACCCGCTGACATTATCAAACAGAACTAAATTTCAAATATTTGCAGTACTCCACAGGTAATAATTCAGTAAAGGTGAGCCATTGATGTCTCACTTTTTGGCACAGCATGGAATCTATGGCTATAAACTAACAGCTGCTGTAATCAGATCAAAAGGAAGTTCGTTGGTAGCTGTGCCAATGTCACATGAAAAACCTGACAATACCATCGCTGAGAAGTGGGTTAAGCTTTCTCTCTTTTTGTGATTTATATAACGGCAGATAAAACCTGTTTCAACACATGAATGAAACAAGTTTGGCAAAAAATATCCCTAAAGAAATATAAGAGAAGGCTGAAAAATCTCTATATTAACTAAAAGTATAAAAACATATGGAGTATTAGTTATATTTGCTTAAGGAGAAGCTAGGGGAACCTCAACCAATATAACCACCATTTGAGCTCCTACAGAAACTGCACCTTTTCCAAACTCCTAAATAACAACTCTAGTAATTCAACAATATATAGTACATCATTCCCATATAGCTATACAGCTAGACAGGTTTATTTTTCAAGAATATAAAATATGACTCATAGTCCCTCTAGGTGCCATAACAGCAGGTGTTGAGCGAATCAAAGCATCCAAAGTGGAATTGGAACTGAAGTTTAGGAAGAATCCAATTTGCAATGAATACAAATTTCTCCATGCTTTGTGGTAACTGTGACGCTTTGCGATCTCAGTTACCAAAGAAATCGCGAATGCGTCCGGTTTTTAAAAGCACGCAAAGAGTTAAAATCTTTTTTTTTAACCCAGAAGTAATTCACCTTGCTAGCACAGCTCAGAGATCAGAGTAAATTTAGCACATCCGTGCCAAAAGAATCTTCCTGCCCCCATGCCAGGATACATCTATCAATCAGATATCATCATGACAAAACCTCATAAAGCTTGCCTCTTCCCAGTCTGTGTGGTTCCGGCATCGCAGAAGGTCTCACACCTTTAGCCTGGGCAGCGAGCTTCAGAAGAAAAGGTCAGATCCTTATCACATAGCTGGTTGGTACAGGAAGGAAGATGACCAAAAAAGTCACCTTCAATCCATAGACTTCATATTTTTCCCATATTTTCCTAATATTTCATAGGATAGGAAAATACAAAACGAATAATCACTTCAGGAATTGTTCAGATCATTATAACCCACCTTCCAGGAAACCCGCGGGAAAATCAGAGATTCCCACTCTGAGATATAAAGGTTCTCAGGCACCCTGCATTATCTTCCAGTCATATTTGGTATCAGATGATGCGTAAAATTGTACTGATTATCAATATCAATATATCAATATCTATTTCTTGATTGGACTTACGGGATATGGAGAAACGGGCAAAGCAAAGATTCTGCCAGATTTTCTTCCTATGGGGCAAAGGACTGCCCCTGTTCCAATTACACAATTACGTGTCATAACCACTCCCCGCTTCAGACTGGAAGTAAAAACAGTGACACACTCAGGTCCTGGGTCCTTCATCTACCATCTGACGTCGACTAACATCACGACTGTCCGCTGGACACGGGCACGCCACCATCTTGGATTATTCCTTACAAAGACTTTGCCTTTTACTGGACACTACCACGGTAATTCTGAACTTACAGACATTCTATTCCCTTCCACCTCTTACCTATTTCTATCCAACCAATCTGTTCGACTGGCAGGTATATTTATCTGTCAGTTTTAATGTATATATTTTTTGTGTATAGTTTTTAGAATAAAACTAACGATTGCATCGTTCCAGTTTTGCCCTTGTTCCTTGATTATCTGGTTTATGCTAAGAACTCTGTCCTCAGAGGAGACATACTACCGCATTGTCTTATTTTTATAAATTGTTAATTGGTTAGCTAGGTTGCAAATAACCGTTTCTTCCCTTTAGGATTAGCTATCCGGGGTCTCTTAGCCCCGATTCAATACGAAGAGTGGTGGCAGCAAATAATCTCATTTCCATCGTAAAATCGATCATTTTATTTTTCTGATTGTATCATGTATGGGCACACCAACCAATCTTAAACGTCTACTGTGCTCACAGTGGATTAGCCTCCAGAAGTCTCTAGTGGACGAGACCTGTATGGCAACTGTGGCATAGTACGACGGGATTGGCGGTTGGTTTGTCACATTGGTGGCAGCAGTGGGATAGTACGATGGGATTGGCGGGTGGTTTGTCACATTGCTGGCAGAAGCACAAGGAATCCTGTTGTGATAAAGACAATGTTGAATATGAGAAGTATGATTATCGTGAAATGCTGCACAATGCCACTTTCTGTCTCGACCCCCGTGGCTGCAGGCTTGGTTCCTTCAGATTTTTGGAGGCTCTCCAGGCTGCCTGTGTTCCAGTAATGCTGAGTAACGGCTGGGAGTTACCATTCTCGGAAGTGATTGATTGGAACCAAGCTGCAGTTATTGGGGACGAGAGATTGTTATTACAGATTCCTTCTACAATCAGGTCTATTCATCAGGATAGGATCCTCGCACTTAGACAGCAGACACAGTTTTTATGGGAAGCTTATTTTTCCTCAGTTGAGAAGATTGTATTGACTACACTAGAGATAATTCAGGACAGAATTTTCAAGCACATATCCCGCAACAGTTTAATATGGAACAAGCATCCTGGAGGATTCTTTTTGCTGCCCCAGTACTCATCATATCTGGGTGATTTTCTCTACTACTACGCTAATCTAGGTGTAAAATCGCCAACAAAGTTTACCGCCGTCATCCATGCTGTGACACCGCTGGTCTCCCAATCCCAGCCAATCCTGAAGCTGCTGGTTGCTGTAGCAAAGTCTCAGTACTGTCATCAGATCATAGTCTTGTGAAATTGTGACAAGCAGCTCCCTGCCAAACACCGCTGGACTGCCACTGCTGTGCCTGTCATAGTTATTGAAGGGGAGAGCAAGGTCATGAGCAGTCGTTTTCTTCCTTACAATAACATAGTGACGGATGCTGAACTCAGCCTCGATGAGGACACGGTGCTATCCACGATGGAGGTGGATTTTGCCTTTACAGTTTGGCCGAGTTTTCCAGAAAGAATTGTGGGTTACCTGGCCCGTAGTCACTTTTGGGACAGCACAAAGGAGCGATGGGGTTGCACTTCCAAGTGGACTAATGACTACTCCATGGTAGTAACAAGAGCTGCTATCTACCACAAATACTATCATTACCTGTACACCAATTACTTGCCTGCCAGTCTGAAAAACATGGTGGACCAATTAGCCAATTGTAAAGATATCTTAATAAACTTCCTGGTGTCTGCCGTAACAAAGTTGCCACCAATCAAAGTGACACAGAAAAAGCAGTATAAGGAGACAATGAGTGGATGAGACCTGTATGGCAACTGTGGCATAGTACGACGGGATTGGCGGGTGGTTTGTCACAGTAACGAATCACTTATTTACTAAAATGGTGGCTTCATGAGTTACAAAGTGATAGTAAGAAGCCCGGGAACGCAAGATCACCTATAATGCCATGCAGACAGCCAATCAACAGACAGCCAGACCCTGTGATGTCACAGCCCTATAAAAGCCTCATCCAATACGGTGTCAGCCATTTCACAGTAAGCTGAGAATAGGGAGAGACGTGACAGGTGCTAGGTACAGTTTTTAAGAAGCCTTTAACCCCTTAAAGACCCTGCCATTTTTCACCTTAATGACCAGGCCATTTTTTTCCCCAAAAAATTCTCGTCGCATATTGTACTTCATGACAGTGATAAATTTGAGTCAAAATATTTCATTTTTATTTAGAAAAAAATCCAAAATTCACCCCAAATTTTTTTAAATTTGCAATTTTCTAAATTTCTATTTCTCTGCTTTTACAGATAGTGATACATTTATTACTTTACATTGCTATAAGTGTCTACTTCATGTTTGGATCATTTTGTAAATGACATTTTCTTTTTTTGGGATGTTAGAAGGCTTAGAAGTTTATAAGCAAATCTTGAAAATTTTCTGAAAATTCACTTTTTAAGGACTAGTTCAGGACTCAAGTCACTTTGTGAAGCTTACATAATATAAACCACCCATAAATGACCCCATTTTAGAAACTAAACCCCTCAAGGTATACAAAACTGATTTTACAAACTTTGGGGCAAATTGGGGTGATACACCTGTCTCATTCTCTTGTTTGTGGCATGTCGACATTGATATTTAACTGCTTCTGTTAGACAAACAGTTACTGTGATTTAGTAATACAGAGCAGTATTATTTAACACCCTGCGGGCAGTTTAAATAAATAGATTCTTCGCACATCAGAATTGCCCACAACAGGCTCGTACATATAGGGGTTGCAGCGGTCGCAGTTGCGACCGGGCCCGGCACTCCAGGGGGCTCGGCCGCCTGTGGACCCCTGGCCCCTGCAGTAGTGCTGTATGGACCCGGGGCCCAGTGCTCTTGGTTTCCGCGTGGCCTGCCCCTTACCCTCCCCGGCCGGCACTTCACTGTCCTAAGCGCATACAGCGTCAGGACGTAGTGCGCGCACTATGACCTGACGCTGCACGCTGTAAGGTGACAGTGCAGCGTCGACCGGGAAGACAGAAGAGCGAGCACGACTTCTGCCGGAGAGGAAGAGTAGCCGCGGCCTGCAGCGCAGAGCAGGTAAGTATGTTGGGGCCGATGATCAGGGGAACCGCTGCGGGACCCATACTGATCCCCAAACTGACTGCAGTGGAGGGGGAGGGGGGGTTTGGTCAGATTGCCCCTGGTCTAATGATTTGGTTTTGGCAAAGTCCCAAAGTTGTGGCAATGATCATGGGGTTACTTGTAAAGCATGACCCTGGTGGGGGCCAAAGAACAAAGGAGAAGAGGCAGCACCAAATGCGCCCCTCTGCGGTGGGGAAAACAGAGCACAGGATGAAGGCTGAGCACCAGGGGGCACCGACCGCTCCGCCCACTGACACTATTTACCTGGTCACGGACATGGTATCACCTCTTTATCTGGAAGCAGTGGGCACTATGTAGCAGTATTTATCTGGGTGTAGTATGACCCTGTCAGTGGGCACTATATAGCAGTATTTATCTGGATGCAGTATGACTCTGTCAGTGGGCACTATATAGCAGTTTTTATCTGGATGCAGTATGACCCTGTCAGTGAGCACTATATAGCAATATTTTTCTGGATGCAGTATGACCCTGTCAGTGGGCACTATAAAGCAGTAGTGCGGAGGGGGGGTGAATGCAAATTGGGGGGGCGGCGGTGGGTTGGGGGGGACGGGCGGCGACGGAGAGGGGGCCCCATGGATCAGTTTCGCACCGAGGCCCCATGGATTGTGTGTACGCCACTGGCCCACAAGTTGATTCGTTCATCTGAAAAGTTATTCTTGTAGCAAAAAAATTTGTATTTTAGCGAATAAATTTGTCTTTTATTTAAAAAAATTTGTCTTTTACCAAATAAATTAGTCTGCTCCAGTATTACAATCCCCAATCTCTATGACGAACTACGTTAAGCGGGTAACCCACTCCTGTCGGCAAAGGGTAGACACACAGCGATCCCTTCAGTGCAGCACATATGCAGCCCCGGACATGTAAGCGCATCATAAAACAGTTAGTGCTGACTGCCACTAGGCCCTCGAGGAAGTTGTGTATGGAACACCTGGAGTCAAATGACTACTTGTATTTGGGTTAAAACCAGATAGGTCTAACTTGCTGGATGGATCAAACCTGGCAGCTGGATTATTGTCATACCATAGGCATGTTGTTGGTTATTGGAATGAACCACAAAAATCACTCCACCCATTGGACCAAAATTCATCATAGCTAATACGTCCTTTTAGCTAAAAAACTAGCCTGCGTCGTTATTGCAATCATTTATGGTTGGAACTACGATGGTATTATCAAACAAATCACTCCATCAACTGGACCCAAATTGATCATTCCTAGCTACTAGTGTTGATCGCGAATATTCTAATCGCGAATTTTTCTCGTGAATATTGGCACTTCGAGAATTCTCAAATATCTAGAATATAGTGCTATATTTTTGTAATGGCGAATATTCTAGATTTGTTCTCATCAGTACCCATGATCGCTCACTGCTTCTTGCTTGTGGCGTAATGAGAAGGCTGCAATATCTTTGACTTTAGGAGTAGTGCAGTGCAACAAAATTTAGCCCATGTGGATCCCTCCCTTAATATGTATATTGGTTAAAACCAAATGGGCCATACCTGCTTGATGTATCAAACATGACAGCTGGATTATTGCCATACGGGAGGAGTGTTGGTTATTGGAATGAACCATGCAAATTACTCCACCAACACAAAATTCATTGTAGCTAATACATTCTTTTAGTCACTGTTTGGTCAGTGTTTTGCATCAGTATTTGTTGAGAATTTGTAAGCCAAAAGCCAGAGTGAATCCAAAACATCAGATGAAAATAATCCCATTGCATTTAATCTCTGTTTTGGACCTATTCCTGTTTTTGGCTTACAATTACTTATCAAATACTGATCCAAAACACTGACGAAATACTGACCATCTGAAAGAAGCTTTATGGATGCTCAAAATACAGATTTTTTTAAATGTACTTCTGATGGATAGGAAAAACAGAACCATAAACAGCCTTAAAGCCACTGCTACCACCTTCCCCACTCTGTCATAGGACCACTACTGCCACTGCTGCCACTATATCTTTGGGCACTGCACAGTTAAGCCCATGGCAATAAATTAGACCTGACGCTTTTATTGACCTGTAATATTTAGGCACAGTAATTCCACAGCTAACAGAAGGGATTAGCTATGAATCTTGGTGCCCTGCACAGTGAGGTAGACGGCTATAAATTACACCTGCCTGTAATACTGACAGCACAGTACCTACAGAAGGGATTAACTATGAATGCGGATGCACTAGAACATAATGCACACGGCGATACACTCTCCATGCACTCTCCCTGCAGTGTCCCTGCAGTTTAAGTTCACAGCCTTCACACTGAGATTGGGCCACCAAGTGAGATGCATATGATTAGGCAGAGTGGCCTGGGTAAACCAGATTTATTTTTTTAAGAACTTTGGTGAATCGTCTGAATCAAATTTTCAAGTTTGATTATCTCTAACGGCAGTCATATTGGTTGTGACGCAAAAACAGTAAAATATACAGTATATCTCTAATAAAAAGACTCAACAGAGTGCTGGTCACACTTTTTGGATCATTCACTGCCGAAGCAATCACAAGATTGATTAGGTTCTGTCTACCAGCAAGTGGTGCGTTGTCTTTCATTAACCTTCTTGTTATTTTAAGTATATTTTCCACAGGACAAGCCGCAGACTTACATTTAATTGTGAAGTTTCAACCGTACACACTGTAGAAAGGATATGTAAAGTGAAAATTATGGGGGTCATTTATTAAGACTGGCGTTTTAAGTACGGTCTTAATAACCATGTGTGCTGGCGGTGGATCTGCCAATGTTATAAAGAGGTGCTGGCCTTTACATAGCTTTGGTGCATCCACCTCCAGCCTAAATGTAAGCCAGCTTCCTTGCTGGCTTAAATTTAGACCATAATCACCAGAGCTTGCTGCAAGGCATGATGAACCTGATAGGACCCAGGTAAAATACAATAATCCGCAGCACTCGCCAGTGTGGAAAATCAGGGTGGTGATTTATTCACAAATCAGCATGGTACAAGCGACGTTTCGACCTTCATCGGTCTTTCTAAAGCAGTGAAACAAGTTGTCAAACAAGTGCCTTAAATAATGCAAAAGTGGGTGGTGATGTCTCTCCCCAAAGTGGGATGATACACCAGGACCTATACACCTATAGATCTTCATATAAACATAAAGAGGGTTATACCCAATCTAAACCACTGTGATGTATTAAAACATACGTGAATCGTTCAATACAGTAAATGGTCTGATATAACTTAAAAATACCTCACAGATGGAGATCGTATCTCTGAAACCTCGCTCCACGTCCAAATAATCCTTGGGAAGTACGCCAAGTATGGGCGTGCCAGTTTCCTCAATGCGCATGCGCCGCGTCTGCATTCAGCCAATAGGAAAAAGATTCCCCTGTGACGTCAGCGGTTGCCAATGTCCAGGGGGGGCAGAAAGCTCCGCTCCACGGCGCTGCATACAGAGGATTGTGTCGCATGGGGATGACGTCAGTGGTTGCCATGGGGACGGGGACGCGGACGCCCACAGAGTAAGTTGTGAGCCATCCGCGTCACCAGGCAATCATCCGAATCGTCTTATCACTTTGTGGCTCAAAAATAGGACTAAGTGGGGGGGAGCCCAATTGAGTATTCTTTTCAATCCTCTGGTGTTTGGAGGGGGTCATTGGTTCCAGACCAAAAATACCCTCTAGGCTATATGTGGTTCCTCCAGGGCGAGCACCGGCATTACTCAGTTATACACCCCTATGAAGACACCACATACCCATACATGCTTCCCCTTCCAATAGTGACCATGTCCCATCCGTGTCGCCAGATGGGATATACGTCCTCAGTCAGGGGATCACGGTCACAGAAACTTAGTTCACAATGTTTTTCCAGGTGAAAGGTCCTCTTTAAGTATTTTCATTTTCTTAATGCCCAGAGAACCCCTTTAAGCACATGTCTGCCCTGCTGCACGCCAGAAATTGAAGTTTTCCCAAGCCAGGTACCAGTTATAACTTACATCAGTTTCTATCGCAAGTTATAGTAAATCCTGTGGGCCGTGCAAAGCCCTTCCCCCTCCAGCTAAGCCCACCCCTTTTCTCACCACTTCAGATAAGTGATGAGAAGCCTAAAAAGTAAATAAATAAATTATATATTATCGCCATAATGTGTGACTTTTTTCTGCCACAATAAAGGTCATAGTAAATGTCCCTTAGTTTGTTATACTCACCTTACAGATCCTCTCCCACCTTGTGCAGCCGATTTTTAGGTCCCAGCTTTTGATGAAAAGTCTTAAGGGCTGGACAACCCATTTAACTGCTTTATATCTCCATGGAAGCAGAAATAATTAGATAAAAACATATGTTTAGGTAAGCTCAACCACGTATTCAGACAAATCACGCCTGTTCCCCTACATCAATGGTAGGAGAAGATCAATACATTGAAAGTTCCTCTCTTACTGACGCAATGCAGCTGCTCAGTCAGTGTCTGCTATATTATGAAGACTTTATATTGTCTATTTTTATTACATTTTCCAATCACAATTGCTAGGTGGGGACTTTCCAACAAAAATGAATATATATTTTGTAAAATGTAATCTGAACATCTTCCTGGATTGATGCTTAATGGATCTATTTACTAACTTTTCTTTTTTTTTATAAAGATTATTATTTTTCCATAGAAATAGCTTTTTTTATTTCTTCCATATATGAGAACCAAGTTTTTATGCATTGTATGTTTTTACTGAAACTTATATCCATTTTATATTAATTATGTATATGAATTCCAGTGTATTTGAATTACTGTGAAGCGTGGAGTGCCCAATAGTGTTGATCGCGAATTTTCGAATAACAATTTTTTATCTCGAATATCGCAACTTCGAGATTTCGTGAAAATATTTTGAATATAGTATAGTTGTTTTTTTTTCATCTGAAAATATATGATTCCTCCCTGCTTCTTGCTTGTGGGTCAATGAGCCATTGGCCCACAAGCAACTGAATTGAAGCTGGAAGGAATCACGTATTCAGATGGACCGGAATATTCGAAATAAAGAATATATTGCTGTATATTCAATTTTAGAATATTCGTTCTATTCTAATCTAAACCAATAATCTCGGTTATAATATTCGAGTTCACAAATATTACAACAGAAAAATCGTAATGGTTAATACGTGTGCCCGGCGCTGCCCGACCGCATGACAAAATCGTTATTTAATCAACTTCAGCATACACCTCCCCGACAAGCGTCCCCGTCACCATGGGAACGCCTGTGGGTTAGAAAATACCATCTGAGTTTTCCCTGAGATCGTAAAAACTCAGATCCGATGGTATATTCTAACCCACAGGCGTTCCCATGGTTACGGGGACGCTTGTCGGGGAGCAGTATGCCAAAGTGAAATATTATTGCTCTAACGTCGTCTTTTAGAATATTCGTAATATTGCTCTAACTTCGTCTTTTAGAATATTACGAATATTCTAAAAGACGAAGTTAGAGCAATATTAAGAATATTCGTAAAATACACATATAGATTGTAATTTAGCTAATATACTGCTATAGTAATTTTGTTAATAGTGTACATATTTTCCAAAACTGAAGTTCAGAAGAGGCAAAAAAAATTAGACAAAAAAAATAAGGATTATAGCACTATATTAGCTAAATTACAATCTATGTGTATTTTACGAAAATTCTTAATATTGCTCTAACTTCTTCTTTTAGAATATTACGAATATTCTAAAAGACGAAGTTAGAGCAATATTAAGAATTTTCGTAAAATACACATATTAGCCTAGCCATAGTCAATTAGTCGTACGTTGCCTTATACTGTCAAAAGAACAATTGCAATACGCGATTAATTAAATCGCATATTATTTGCGATAAATGGAATAATGACGAATATCCGATTTCGACGAATATAAGACGAATATTCAATCGAATATTCGCGAAATATCGCGAAATCGAATATGGCACCTCCCGCTCATCACTAGTGCCCAATGCCATCTTCAGAAAAAAGAAGCTACAGAGATTGAATAGTTAAAAAAAGGGTCAAAATGACAAACATTGATTTATGCTCTTTCAACCTTATTGCATATTGTCCACTGAAGACCATACATTTCCCTCAAGAATTCTGGTTTGTCTCGCCTAAAATAATGTATGATATTAGAAGATAAGCATAACCAAATTGTCGATAGAACTTGCGAATCAATAAACTGACAAACCTTGCTGCCATTTCTTGACTGTAGTGATGCGTTTTGCATTATTTAGTATGTTGCGGTGGACTGGACTAATGGAAGGGCTGCGGTCTGTTTAGCTCAGGAGCTGGAGGGCAATGCTGTTATGATGAAGACAAACACTATTCATATGGCTCAGCACTGTGCAGGGACATTGGGTGAGGATGGTTTGTGGCACATAGAATGCATCACATTCATCACTGTTCTCACTTCAGATACCTCAATGGTAATTAAAATAATCATAAGGTCGCTCCGTGCCATGTATCACTCACTGAGAGACCCAATAACAGCTGTTATTCTGCCATGTTTCCAGACTAATTAGACCGTGGAGCAGATGACGGTTTCAATTGTAGCCTCCTATATTTGACTCTTTTCTTAAAACTTTATTATCAAGAGTCTATCCCTAATATTATTTAAAAACGTAAGACTGTGCTGTAAAAAAAAATTTGTCTTCAAAAAAATCATAAAAATATTCCATCTACCCCTCTGGTAGTCCCCAAAAGACCTTTTTGGTGTCCTACTGGGATTAATGATAACAAAAGAGAAAAAGGAAATGGAGATTTATAACTTTGAAGAGGATCTGTCACCGCAAAGTGCAATGCATGCTGCAGGTAGCATGTTATAGTGCTGGAGGAGCTAAGCAGAATAATATTTAGTTTTATGGAAAAGTTATTGATATCATTCCCTGTGTGTGTATATAGAGATGGTCAGTCGCTGATAGCTGTACATGGGGGTGGTCTTAAGTTTAGAAAAGGCACAAGTTTAAATTACAAGTTTTACTGAATCTTTTCCCACAAAACAATATGTCAGTCTGCTCAGCTCCTCCTGCTCTATAACATGCTGCCTTCAGATCGCACTTCTTTTTCATAGTGATAGGTTCTCTTTAATACTCCAGAATTCATGTGCAGTGTGCAGAAAGAAATTACCACATTTATTATTTTAAGCTACTTTCACACATGCAACACAACAATCCGACAGGCTGTTACGGCAAAGAATTTGTTCATAAACTTCTAGTAGGAATAGTAGAGTAATATGCTCTCCTATGTACATCCCATTTCATACCGTTGCATTGTAAACTGGACCACTTTGCCTTCTTAAACTCCAAATTACTCAACATTCAGTGTTGTTTAAAGTTATAATACAGATTTGTATAAATGCTTTGTTTCTACTGTAGCGTTTCAAATAACCTGCATAGGTATAGAATTAAATTATAAAATTCTGGCTACTTAAAGCTACCACTAGGAGGAGCTTCGGAGCATGCTGTTTATTACTGAGTGTAATATAGTAACAGTATGTAGTATATAAAGCTCCCTGTAGTGATGGCTGCAGGTGTTATGCTGGTGGCCCTTGCCAACCACTGTCCCACTCCTCCGGGTGGGCACGGGCTCCTCATTACTTATGCTGCTGCTGCTCCCCATCCAGCGGTGCGGACCCACAGGCTCTCCTCTGCCCTCCTGCAGTGTGTCAAGTCAACAGAGTCTTGTGTCTGTTCCTCTGCTAGAGGTCGTGGTTGCGCATACTGGACAGGCCACTCCTATCGGCCTATAGGGCCTGCGCACGCCCAACCTAATTTTTATAACTTATAGCTGGTCATCTCAGGGTACTTAATGCACCTTTGCCTAGAGGAGGGTGCTTGAGCAATAGGTTTACTAGCTTACCAATTCCTGCTAAGGTACACTGTATCTGTCTGTCTGGCCAATGTACTGATTTCTGCCTGATTCCAGGATTCTGATCATGTGCTGCCTGCCCTGACCTTGGACTGTTTCAAAGATTCTGCCTGCCAGTGGGTCAGTTGCCAACCACTTCGGGACTACTCCAAAAAGTTACAGCCTGGTGACTCCCTGTAGTGAATTCCAGATCACTGTATAGGGGTTAAAGGTTAAATAGCAGGGAACTGCCAGGATAATGCCTTAGGATAGCCTAAAGGCAAAACAGTTGGTTGACACAGTGTTACCACACCCACTGAATGAAACAGCAGGTATTAATAATTTTAATGTATCTTTTATGTTTGAGCAGAAGATGTGAATTTTTGTTTCAGAATAATGGAGCTCTGAATGTTATAAACATATATTCAGAAATTACAAAACTATAAAACTAAAGAGTGCTCAAGGGTGGACATTCACTTTTAACTATGAGTAGTAACAACACATTGAATATCTGTAGAGTATGTATGTACACAATGTGCTAAAATGTTGTGTATTTGCTGCCATGGACCTGCGTATGGCAAGTAAACAGAATTTTGCGGTACAAGTGAAGTGGATGAGATTTTAAGAATTTTCATCCACGTGCTGCAAAAGAATTCTGGACTGCAAATTGACTTGTGGTGCAGATATTAAATCAAGTCAATGGCAAGTAAATTTATGCTGCAAATATCCACAACGGATTTTACCCTTTGCAATGCAATGCACACAAATCTATGGCAAAGTCCTTGGGGGAATTTTCTATTGCAAATTATATCACATCTGGATGTACCCTTAGCCCCTTCCCGACATAAACTGCATATGTACGATGCATGTCGGGTCTTTAAAAATGGTGCCCACTCCGGAGTGGAGCAGTGCCATACCCACTGGTTCCTGCTGTTTTACACACCTGAAGCTAATGTCTGTGATCGGCGATAACGCTGATTGCAGACATTTAACCCCTCAAATATTGAATCTTCCATTTTTACAATAGCAACAAACTCAAACTTGATTAGATTTAGTTAAATCTCATCCACATGCTGTGTAAAAAATCTAGAGTGCAATGCATATTTTAAATGTAAATTTATTCTGCAGATTTCATACAACTCTGCAACAAATTTGCAGAGTAATTTCTTCCATGGGGCCATACCCTAAAGAAAAAAACAGGCAAACATAAACTGATGTTATATTGGTTTTAATTTGTTCCTAAGTCATATACAATATAAGGTTGTATAATGTATCACTGCATAGTTAGGCTGATTTAAAAGTGAAATTTTGTCCCATGTAGGCCATTTCTGATATTTTCAATCTGTCAAAATATTTACTTACCACAAGAAGACTGGAACGCATGGTTGTATAGAAAATATTTACCCATGATGCCTTTTCACATCAAGGCTATGTTGTGTATCTTAGTTTAATTTTGATGATCCTCATCATTGTACTTATCCTGTCCATCTGGTTACAGAGAAATTCATGTTTAATTTGTGGTGAAGGAAACTGTCAGATTTCTACAGCGAAGAGTAATGCTTAAGAGGTTTTGGAAAGAGTGTGCTGTTGGATCAAGAGCTTGGCACTTGACAAAGAGTCTATCAGCTTGGAAACAGGTGGTGCCGTCCTGCTGTTACAATACCACAGGGCATCTTTGTTGTGACCAGAGGCAACAAAAGGCACATTCTGCAGCAAAAACCAATGAAGAAATTAACCCTAGATTGAAATAAGCAGTCTGGATATGTAATGTTTGAGAATGGCAAAATGACCGCAAAATATCTTCATTCTAAACAGGAGGCAAACATGGTGCCAATTAGCAACTGAAAGATTTCATTACCCACATAAATATCAAAGATAATTGATGGATTAATGTTCCCACCTCCATATGTGTATAAAACGAAAAAGTTTATATGTAGAATAGTTCTATATAAAGAGAATGATCACACATGGTGGATACACTGCACAGGTATACAGAGATACAGTTTGGTTCCACAGACTTCTGTGGGTGCTGTGTTAAAAGGTTTCTTTGATAGACTTCATAAGAACATTCAGAATATTCGAATCGGTACACCTTTGACACCTGTCTTGGAGTTCTTGCCTTTGTATCAGGCAGTGACAATTATTTCTGTTTCTGATCTTGAGGCCAAGGCAATGCTGACAGCTCTGTGCGTAGCTAAAGTCGATCATACACAGTTCATTAAAAAAAATGGTGTAAAAGCAGCACATTAAATGTACCTTCATCGCGGGAGCTCTTTGCTCTTTTTCTTTTAGCATGATTATCATTAACAGTTTAACAGTATTTGTCACTTCATTAGTCTTGAATGAACAGTCCATTCTGAGCTGTGTGCAGAAGCTGCCGTCCAACTTTCTTCTCCAGTTATCATAAGCGGCACATCAATCTTTGCTGATCTAATTAGCAAATTGATATGGTTTTCTAAACTGAGATGTTAAAAAAATTTGACTTGATTACTTAAAATTCTTATTGAATTTAGGAGGAAAAGCAATTTTGTCATGGATTAAATATTTATTACTGCATATCTGCGTGCTCTTTGCTTGTTATTGAGTAAGGTCAACAGTCCATTAAATATATTTGTTCATTTGTTCAGCAATTCTTTTCAGTTGCATTTTTAATAAACCATAACATTGAAAGCATGAATGAACAAATAAAGGTTTAACACAAAAGAGGTCAAATGCACATGAATTTACAATTAACTAATACTACTTAAAGAGTTGTACTAGTATTAAGGCTGGTTACAGCCTGTATTTGTGGGCGGAGCTGCTGACTATATCTTCCCTCGTGTCCTCCCCCTGAGGACGGTCGCTTCAGGCTGACTTCTCCGTTCCGCCCCGTCACTTCCGGTTCGCGGTCGCGTCACTTCCGGGTAAGTCTCGGCTCCCTGGGCTGCCTCGGCTGGGGGCAGCGTTCGTCCATCGCCCGGCCGGGCTCTGCCGGTCCTTCTCTTCTCTCCAGCTCCGGGGGAGCCTCCTCTTGTCAGGTCTGTTTTGGTCCACAGCAGGGTTCGGCGGGTCCGGCGCCCGCAGCGCTTCAGGTGGGGGCGGACTGTTCCGCTCGGCTCCCCCTCCGCCTCAGGTCTTCAGCGGTGTAGCAGAGCTAGAGTATGATAAAAAAAATAAAAAAAACACACGCACTGCTCTGCTGCCTGTGTTCAATTTTTCTTATGTCTTTGTTTTATCCAGCAGGTTCCTCAAATGTTAAAAAAAAAAAAAAAAAGCCCAGCTGGGCTCGGCCGGGGCTTCCTCTCTCCTTCAGCTCCTGGGAAGCCTCCTCGCAGCGTGCAATCCTCTTTTTCTGTTTAGGCCATGTCGGCAGGGCCGGCGTCCTCGGCTTAAGGTAGGGCTGACCGCTCCCGCACATCAAGTCTTAAAACCGCATGCACTGCAACGCCCGACCGGGTTTCACTCTCGCGTTTCTTCAGGGGCGTCAGTCAGTGTTCATAAATGCGAGTTTTATTATAGGTAAGAGTGTATTTCCATCGGAGCTGTGTAGTGTGTCAGCTGTGCATGCAGCAGTGCTGAGTGCGTGTATATATAGTGTGTTGGTGTGCATGCACATGGGGTGTGCTTCAGAGCTACGTGTGTGTAGCATGCGTTCTGCACTGCTGAGTGTATAGAACATGCTTACTGCAGAACCCTGTCTATAATATGCATTCAGCCAAGCAGTGGCATAAATGATCTTAAATGTGTCAGCTGCCCTCTAATGAGGTTATCTTCCAAACAGTTTCGTTATCATTGTAGGTGTTCTTACATTCTCATTATTCTTATTTAGTATCTGACATGTCAGATGTCAGTGGACAGTCATCAGAAGTCCTGTGCAGGATTCTGCCTTCATGTGTGCAGGTGCAACCAGAGTGTAATTACTAGGTGAAGGGTCCACCCTGTGTCATAGTCATTACAAAGCTTTTCAAGAGGGCTTTGCAGGTTTCCATTGTTTGCAGGGGTATTCACCCATAGAGCAGTGTGCGCTACATATATTATTTGTTTTTATAGGGGCTTTACTAGAGTTTTCATGGATTGGGTCCTCAGCATTGCTCCGGTGGGTCTCTGACCCATCCCATGCTGGGCCTGTGTTTAGGTGGAGGTGCTGCCGTGCACTTCAGGGAGTTCTCCGGTCGCCTGGCGAGCAGCATCTCCGCTTGGCTGACGCATATGCGAGGGATGGGACGTCCCTTAAACAGGTCCTTCTCTTTCCAGGTTGGGGGAGATGCCGTTTTCCGGTTGTTTAAGGTTCCATTTCGGGCTCAGAACTTAATTTATTAGCTTGTTGTCTTTATCTAGGTGCTGATAAATTTTCCGATTTGAACAGGGCTGCAGTACCGTCTGATATCCAGTCTTCCCGTTCAGCCAAGTAGCTGCTCAGCTTCCTGAATTTCTTCAGGTATCACGCTCACGTCATTTTGGTCTGTTTTCCATGCTTCCCCAGGTACACGCTGCCTCTGTCATCCTGGATCGCCCAGGCTCATTCTGCCTCTGTCATCCTGGATCGCCCAGGCTCGTTCTGCCTCTGTCATCCTGGATCGCCCAGGCTCGTTCTGCCTCTGTCATCCTGGATCGCCCAGGCTCATTCTGCCTCTGTCATCCTGGATCGCCCAGGTCCACGCTGCCTCTGTCACCCTTTATTGCTCCCCGTCCACTCGATTCTCTCAGGTCCACCTAATTGGTACAAGTACTTCTTCAGTGCACCGGACCTGGGGGTATCTACAACTGTAATTAGGTATAATTGCATGTATTGTTTCCTATTTTTATTTTATTTTGCAGTACATTCCAGCCGAGAAGCCATGGTCGGCAGGCACGGGGCTTGCCGGCCTGTGTCTCCATTCAGGTAAAAAAAAAAAAAAGTACGCAGCGGAGAGTCCAGACACCGGTGTGATCAGTAGGGTGCTGCCTTGCGGACACTGCTGCGGGGTCAGGGACTGCTGCTCTGATTCCCGTCACCTGTGCTACCGCTAGCCCAGGTTGAGTTTAGGTTGGAGCCTTCGGTGGACCCCCATACCCATGGGTGCCAATCAATTGCTGCACAATCGCTCTATGCCTCCTCGACTGGGGCCAGTAACTGCACCTTCCTCTACTGCTAACAGAGGTAACACAAGTTATCCCCTCCAGTGTAGCTAACTCCATGAATGTTGTTTTAGTAGTGGGGTTTTGTTGCTGTGCTTTTTCCGGTTTCCTAATGTGCATTTTTGGGCAATCTTTTCTTAAAACAGACAGGGCTGCGCTACCCTCTGATATTCAGTCCTCCCGATCAGCCAAGTTGCTGCTCATTTGCTTCCCGAATTCTTCAGGTATCATGCATACGCCTTCTGTCTGTCTTCCCTGCTTCTTGACTCACTCTCACGTCATCTGAGGTCCTTGTCATCCTGGATCGCCCAGGCTCGCTCTGCTCCTGTCATCCTGGATCGCCCAGGCTCGCTCTGCTCCTGTCATCCTGGATCGCCCAGGCTCGCTCTGCTCCGGTCATCCTGGATCGCCCAGGCTCGCTCTGCTCCTGTCACCCTGGATCGCCCAGGCTCGCTCTGCTCCTGTCATCCTGGATCGCCCAGGCTCGCGCTGCTCCTGTCTTCCTGGATCGCCCAGGCTCGCTCCATCTCGGTTATTCTAGGTTGCCCAGGCTCGCTCTGTCTCTGTCATTCTGGATCGCCCAGGCTCGCTCTGCCTCCGCCATCCTGGATCGCCCAGGCTCGCTCTTCCTCAGTCATCCTGGATCGCCCAGGCCCACGCTGCCTCTCTCACCGTGGATCGCCCAGGCCAGCGTTGCCTCTCTCATCCTGGATCACCCAAGCTTGCTCTTCCGCTGTCATCCTGGTCCGTCACGTTACTAACTACCCAGTGCCTTCCTGAATCGCTCAGGTCATTTAACAACCCAGCTCCGGCCTGAATCTCTCAGGCCCTTGTTATCTCCCGTGTCGTTCGGTTCAATTAACTATTTCCCTCCTACAGCGTAGGTAGTCTTCTTGCCCACTTATTCAGGCCTACCCCGCACTGGCTCCGGGCACAGTTCAGCCAGATAGATCATGGAGGGTGATAGGCATCCCTCCCGACTCCACGCCAATGTACACCTCAGCCCCTGCCACAAGTATTAAGGCTGGTTACAGCCTGTATTTGTGGGTGGGGCTGCTGACTATATCTTCCCTCGTGTCCTCCCCCTGAGGACGGTCGCTTCATGCCCCACCCTCCCGACCCTTCTTTCTTTCTTTCATTCCACTCTCTTAGGTGGCCCACTTATTCAGGCCTACCCCGCACTGGCTCCAGGCACAGTTCAGCCAGATAGATCATGGAGGGTGATAGGCATCCTTCCCGACTCCACGCCAATGTACACCTCAGCCCCTGCCACAAGTATATATAGATGTCGCGAACATAAAATTTTCCATTCGCAAACGGCGGACGCGAATTTACGCAAATGTTCGCAAAACCGGGTAAACCGCTATAGACTTCAATAGGCAGGCGAATTTTAAAACCCACAGGGACTCTTTCTGGCCACAATAGTGATGGAAAAGTTGTTTCAAGGGAACTAACACCAACACCTGGACTGTGGCATGCCGGAGGGGGATCCATGGCAAAACTCTCATGGAAAATTACGTAGTTGACGCAGAGTCGGGTTTTAATCCATAAAGGGCATAAATAACCTAACATTCCTAAATTGTTTGAAATAACGTGCTTTAAAACATCAGGTATGATGTTGTATCGATCAGGTAGTGTAAGGGTTACGCCTGCTTCACAGTGACAGACCAAACTCCCCGTTTAACGCACCGCAAACAACCGCAAACAGTCCATTTGCACAACCGCAAACTCCCCATTTGCACAAGGTTGGATACCAAGCTAGCCATGTCCCGTTCCTTGTCCTCACTGACGTCATTGAAGGTCTCTTCCTCCACCCAGCCACGTACAACACCAAGGGTCCCTGAAAGGTGACAACAAGCCCCCTGGGACGCCTGCTGTGGTTGGTCTTCCACCTCCTCAAAGCCTCCTTCCTCCTCTGACTCCTCTTCTTCAGACTCCTCTCTCTGCGTTGCCGCAGGTCCAGCAATCGACGACGACAAGGCTGCTTCTGGTGGTGATGGTGACCACAACTCTTCCTCTTCATGCTCATCTACGGCCTGATCCAGCACTCTTCACAGGGCACGCTCCAGAAAAAATGCATATGGGATGAGGTCAATGATGTTGCCTTGGGATTGACTGACCAGGTTTGTCACCTCCGCAAAAGGACGCATGAGCCTACAGCCATTGTGCATGAGCGTTCAGTAACGTGGCCCAAAAATACCTAGCTCCGCATAGGCTGTCCTCTTTTTTTTTTATTAAAAAAAATCTGTTCTTAACAGTTTAATCTCTGTTTTGTCCCCTATCAGGGGCCAGTGTATGGAATAGATTTTAGGAACCAGGAGATGGAAAAAGATGCTTGGTCGGTCCTCTTACTTCCATTTTGGGGCACTGCGCGTACGCCTTGCAATGTACTGTGCCACCAGATATGAGTGGTGTGTTTAAGTAGTACTATTCCTATCAGTTTAATCCCTGTTACGTCCCCTATCAGGGGACGTGTATGGAATAGATTTTAGGAACCGGAAGATGGAAAAAGATGCTTGGTTGGTCCTCTTACCTCCAATTTGGGGCACTGCGCGTGCGCAGTGTAATGTACTGTGCCACTAGATATGAGTGGTGTGTTAAGTAGTACTATTCCTATCAGTTTAATCCCTGTTACGTCCCCTATTATTTTTTTTATTATTATTATTATAATAATAATAATAATAATAATAATAATTAGGTGTGTTAAGTAGTACTATTCCTATCAGTTTAATCCCTGTTACGTCCCCTATCAGGGGACGTGTATGGAATAGATTTTAGACAATCGCAAAGAGTTGTCAATAGTTGACACACTCATGACATAAATTTTATTCCTCTATGCGTCAATCTTGGCGTAGTAATGACTGCTCGTGCGCACGTTTGGGAGATTGCAGGCGATGGGGGTTTTTCAAAGCCTATGGTCATGCTGAGGTAGTTCAATGACAGTTAAGTGACCCAGAAAACAATGATTCTGCAGTGTGGGCCCATTGTTGGCCTAGTAGGCTTTAATGATCACCTTAGATGATCACAAAGTAAATTAATGTTTTTTTTATGCAAAATTATCCAGCCGATCGCTTTTGGTCTGTTCACAAAGAAGCAACGACCTTATCATCTGGGGTGTGCCAACATTGCAATCGCCAACACACTCATAGAGGTGGTTGCTTCATTGTGATACGCAAGCCCCTTCACCACCACAAGGTAACGATCACGAAGGGGAATTGATCCATGTATGTGCCTTTTTTTTGTTTTGTTTTTGCAGCCACAGTGCAGCACCAGAGGCCAGAAAAATTAGGCATGTACACATGCAGAAAGTGCACTAAAACATTTTGGCTTTAACCCTAGATGGTGGCAGATAAGTCACGCATGCAGAGATAAAATACAGCAGCGTGTGGACCATTTTTAGCCCAAGGCAGCTCATCTCATCACCAGGCCTTTATTAGTCAAATGTATCGCCCACTGTCAGTCCCTTCGGGATCCATGTCTCATTCATCTTAATAAAGGTGAGGTAATCTAGACTTTTTTGACCTAGGCGACTTCTCTTCTCAGTGACAATACCTCCTGCTGCACTGAAGGTCCTTTCTGACAGGACACTTGAAGCGGGGCAGGCCAGAAGTTCTATTCAAATTGGGATAGCTCAGGCCACAGGTCAAGCCTGCACACCCTGTAGTCAAGGGGTTCATCGCTCCTCAGAGTGTCGATATCTGCAGTTAAGGCGAAGTAGTCTGCTAACTGTCAGTCAAGTCATTCTCTGATGGTGGACCTCGAAGGGCTGTGGCGATGCGTAGGACTTAAAAAGCTCTGCATGTCCTCCATCAACAACACGTCTGTAAAGCGTCCTGTCCTTGCCGGCGTGGTCATGGTAGGAGGATTACTTTCACCTCTTCCCCTGTTAGATTTCCGTTGTGCTGTGACATCACCCTTATACGCTGTGTAAAGCATACTTTTTAATTTATTTTGGAACTGCTGCATCCTTTCCGACTTGCGGTAATTCGGTAACATTTCAGGCACTTTCTGCTTATACCGGGGGTCTAGTAGCGTGGCCACCCTGTACAGGTCGTTCTCCTTCAGCCTTTTTATACGAGGGTCCCTCAACAGGCACGACAGCATGAAAGACTCCATTTTCACAAGGTTGCATGCCGAGCTACTCATGTCCCGTTCCTCGTCCTCAGTGATCTCACTGAAAGTCTGTTCTTCCCCCCAGCCACGTACAACACCACGGGTACCAGATAGGTGACAACGAGCACCCTGGGATGCCTGCTGTGGTTGGTCTTCCTCCTCCTCCTCAAAGCCACATTCCTCCTCTGACTCCTCTTCCTCATACTCCTCTTCCAGCATTGCCGCAGGTCCAGCAAGCGATGCTGATAAGGCTGTTTCTGGTGGTGATGGTGACCACAACTCTTCCTCTTCCTCTTCACGCTCATCTACGGCCTGATCCAGCACTCTTCGCAGGGCACGCTCCAGGAAGAAAACAAATGGGATGATTTCGCTGATGGTGCATTTGGTGCGACTGACTAGGTTTGTCACCTCCTCAAAAGGATGCATGAGCCTACAGGCATTGCGCATGAGCGTCCAGTAACGTGGCAAAAAAATTCCCAGCTCCGCAGAGGCTGTCCTAGCACCCCGGTCATACAAATACTCGTTGACGGCTTTTTCTTGTTGGAGCAGGTGGTCAAACATTAGGAGTGTTGAATTACAACGTGTTGAGGACGTCCTGTAAGCCTTGGTACTTATGCACAAAGCATTGTACAATCAGATTCAACACATGTGCCATGCACGGCACATGTGTCAACTTGCCTAAATTCAATGCCGCCTACAAATTGCTTCCGTTGTCACACACCACTTTGCCGATCTCCAGTTGGTGCGGAGTCAGCCACTTATCCACCTGTGCGTTCAGGGCGGACAGGAGTGCTGGTCCGGTGTGACTCTCTGCTTTCAGGCAAGTCATCCCCAAGACAGCGTGACACTGTCGTATCCGGGATGTGGAATAGCCCCTGGGGAGCTGGGGGGGTGCCGTGTATGTGGAGCAAGATGCAGCAGCAGAAGAGGACTCAGCCGAGGAGGTTATGGAAGAGGATGGAGTAGAAGGAGTAGAGGAGGTGGCAGCAGGCCTGCCTGCAAGTCGTGGCGGTGTCACCAACTCCTCTGCAGAGCCACGCATTCCATGCTTGGCAGCCGTCAGCAGGTTTACCCAATGCGCAGTGTAGGTGATATACCTGCCCTGACCGTGCTTTGCAGACCAGATATCAGTGGTCATATGGACCCTTGCCCCAACACTGTGTGCCAGACATGCCATTACTTCCTTTTGCACAATCGAGTACAGGTTGGGGATTTCCTTTTGTGCAAAGAAATTTCAGCCGGGTACCTTCCACTGCGGTGTCCCAATAACTACACATTTTTGGAAGGCCTCAGACTCCACCAACTTGTATGGTAAAAGCTGGCGGGCTAAGAGTTCCGACAAGCCAGCTGTCAGACGCCGGGCAAGGGGGTGACTTTGTGACATTGGCTTCTTACGCTCAAACATGTCCTTGACAGACACCTGAATGTGGGCAGATGAGCAGGAACTGCTCAAGGCGAGAGATGGAGTGCCGGATGGTTGAGAGGGGGCAAGGAGGACAGCAGTGGTTGACATGGCTGAAGATGCTGGACCAGGAGGAGGATGGCGGCTTTGAGTTTGTGTGCTGCTTGTACTCATCTGTTGATCCCATAGGCGTTTGTGATTTGAGATCATGTGCCTTCGCAAAGCAGTTGTACCTAGGTGGGTGTTGGACTTCCCACGACTCCGTTTCTTTTGGCAGAGGTTGCAAATGGCATCGCTGGTGTCAGAGGCAGACACACAAAAAAATGCCACACTGCTGATCTCTGCAATGCCGTCATTCTGGTGGTGGCAACAGCATGCGTTGATTGGCGTGCTGTCTGGCTGACCCCGGGTGTCGATGCATGCTGTCTGACTGTGCCACTAGCTCCTTGCGACGACCTCCCCCTGCTTCCAACTCGTCTCCTCCTCCTCCTCTCTGTCTCCCCATCTGAACTTTCCCCCTGTTCTTCTTCTCTTCTAGCGGGCACCCACGTGACATCCACGGACACATCGTCATCATCAACCGCTTCACTTGTATCTGACAACTCAGCAAAGGAAGCAGCAGCGGGTACAACATCATCATCATCACACCGTACGTCCATGTGTGTAATGCTGCCTGACTTATCTACATCCTCTGGCAATAATGGTTGCGCATCACTCATTTCTTCCAACTGATGTGTAAATAACTCCTCTGACAGATCAAGTGAAGCGGCTGTGGTGCTAGTGTTGGTGGTGGCGGCAGGCGGGCGAGTGGTAACTTGAGAGGTGCCCGAAGCTGAGCTGGAGGAGGATGGTGCATCAAGGTTCCGAGCGGAAGCTGTAGAAGATTGGGTGTCCTGTGTTAGCCAGTCAACTATGTCCTCAGAACTTTTCAAGTTCAGGGTACGTGGCCTCTGAACGCTGGGCATTATTCTAGGGCCAAAGGGAATCACAGCACCACGACCACGACGGCCCCTGCGGGGTGGCCTGTCTCTGCCTGTCATTTTTTTTAGATTAGTTTAGTTGTACTATGCGTGCAAGCTACTGTGACACCAGATATGAGTGGCACTGTGCACTGGCAGAGGTTGGCAGAGTAGACGCTGTAGACCTGACACACACGCTTGCAGACAACTAACTGCTATTCAATCTATTACAGTCAAAATTGTAGTTTTTTTTTAAATGTAATCTACTGTGACACCAGATATGAGTTGCACTGGTGTGACACTGTGCCCTTGCAGGCCCTGAAACACACACACGTTAAGGCAACTGACTGCTATTATTTCACAGTCAAAATAGTATTTTTTTTTAAAATGTAAACTACTGTGACACCAGATATGAGTTGCACTGGTGTGACACTGTGCACTGGCAGGGCCTGAAACACATACGCGTTAAGGCAACTGACTGCTATTATTTCACAGTCAAAAAAGCAGACTGATGTTCTAGCCCTAAAAAGGGCTTTTTGGGGTGCTGTCCTTACAGCAGAGATTAGATGAGTCTTTCAGGACTGTAGTAGACACTGAATACACTAGCCTAGCTATCGATTTCCCTATTAAATCAGCAGCAGCTACACTGTCCCTCCTCTCACTAAGACTGCAGCTTCCGAATGAATCTAAAATGGATGCTGTCCAGGAGGTGGGAGGGTCTGCTGCTGATTGGCTGGAATGTGTCTGCTGACTGTGAGGTACAGGGTCAAAGTTTACTCAATGATGACGAATAGGGGGTGGGCCGAACATTGCATATGTTCGCCTGCCGCGGCGAATGCGAACAGGCTATGTTCGCCGGGAACTGTTCGCCGGCGAATAGTTCGGGACATCTCTACACAACAACTGCATAAAGTTTTTCTGTGATAAATGAGACTTGTCATCTAATGGCTCATTCGCCATTTCCTCTCTAGCCTTTGCTGAATGACGTTTTAAGCTGATCAAGTTATGTCAAAATCTATTTCAGCTTTGATATGGATGCACTGTAAATCATCTTGTAAGGTTGTTCAGAATAGATAGCCATAGCCTTTAGAGGGAACCGGTCATCAACTTTATGCTGACCTCACTGAGGGCAGCATAAAATAGTGACAGAAATGCTGGCCCAGGTCTTGAAAAGAGTCAAATCTACTTTAGAAGAGTCATGGTTATTCCTAATCTCCTGCACTCTCACCCATCTGCTGATGATTGACAGTTCTCTCCTAGGGAGAAAACTAGGTAGAAGTCTGTCAGTCATAAGCAGGTGGAAGTCTAGGTACTAGGTAGAAGTCTAGGTAGTCTAGGTAGAAAACTAGGTAGAAGTCTGTCAGTCATGGAGCAGGAATATATGAATAACCAGGACTCTTCCCAGGCCCAGTCTGCAATGATTGTGATGTTGGTTCTCGGCAACCACTTACTTTTAACTTTTAAATGACAGACCGCTGAAATCAACTCGCCCTTCTCTATTTTATGCTGCCGTTAGTATGGGCTTCATAAAGTTGATGACAGGTTCCCTTTAAGGTCTTATCTGTGGACATATGATATGTGCCCACTGTCACATTAAAGGGGTTGTCCCATGATTAAAAAAATGGAAATAAGGAAAATCAGGCATCATATAGTACATGACAATCTCTTTCTAACAAAGCTAGAACCAGCCCTGTACCACACATGGATCCAGAGATTTCCCCATTTATTGCTCCAATTGCTCTGCTAGATTTATATTAATATGGTTAATATGGAATTTCACAGGGGTGTGTCCTTTCTGCTGCAGCTCTCTCCCTGTAACTGTTAAAGTTTCTAACAGTAAAAATAGCTAGTAGGAGTTGAAGGATGAAACTAAGCATGTGTGTCCACAAACAACAGGTAGCACTATGAACTATTGAGTTTTGTAAATTAAAATAACTGCCAACTGTCCTGAATCTATGAAACCCATCTTAGGTTGTTAAAAGAACCTGGAGAAACGGGGTGTGTCCATTACACTGAAAGTAAGTGAATAAAGTGGCTTATTTCATAGTTAAACATTTCTAGTGAATTCGTAGATAAAGTTAGTGCTCTGTGATGAAGTATTTGAGAGCAAGGGGCCAATATACTGTTCATATACAGGGGCCCTTTTCAGTCTATACCGATCCTTGTAGGAGCTACACGCTATAGTTTAATAGAGTTAAATAGAGTTTATAGGTTTCTAATACCCAGAGTTAATACTAGAGATGGGACGGGGGATTCGTCGAATCCACGAATCCCTCGAATCTTGCTGGATTCGTGGAATTCGTGGACTCGAATCCCGATGTAATTTACTGGATACGAATCCGGGTGGGAGGGACTGGGAGGAGGAGCTGGGGGGCGGTGCGTTCACTGTGCTCCGGCCCCGCCGCTCCAGTACAGTTATAAAATGTGTAATTCAATAAATAATGATTCATGCTGCCCCCTCTGTAGTATAACATTCAATATATCCTACTCACAGGGCTACTGTTATATCGTAATGCAGGCCGGCCGGGCAGACGAGCGGCAGAGTGACTGACTGACGTCACGTTCCTGGCCGCCTACTTTGTGAATGAAGCAGGCGGCGCAGGCACGTGACGTCAGTCAGTCACACTGCCGCTCGTCTGCCCGGCCAGGCTGCATTACGATATCAGTAGCCCTGTGAGTAGGATATATTGAATGTTATATTACAGAGGGGGCAGCATGAATCATTATTAATTGAATTACACATTTTATAACTGTACTGGAGCAGCAATGGGGGGTCTGTGGATGACACTGTTAAGGGGTGGGGGGGTCTGTGGATGGCACTGTTATGGGGGGGGGTCTGTGGATGGCACTGTTATGGGGTGGGGGGTCTGTGGATGGCACTGTTATGGGGTGGGGGGTCTGTGGATGGCACTGTTATGGGGTTGGGGGGGGTCTGTGGATGGCACTGTTATGGGGTGGGGGGGTCTGTGGATGGCACTGTTATGGGGTGGGGGGGTCTGTGGATGGCACTGTTATGGGGTGGGGGAGGTCTGTGGATGGCACTGTTATGGGGTGGGGGGTCTGTGGATGGCACTGTTATGGGGGGTCTGTGGGTGGCACTGTTATGGGGTGGGGGGGGTCTGTGGATGGCACTGTTATAGGATGGGGGGGTCTGTGGATGGCACTGTTATAGGATGGGGGATCTGTGGATGACAGGGGGAGAGGTGAGAGGCACTATGATACTGGCACATTATGGGGGGAGGTGGCACTATAATACTGGCACATTATGGGGGAGATGGCACTATGATACTGGCACATTATGGGGGGAAATGGCACTATGATACTGGCACATTGGGGGAGATGGCACTATGATACTGGCACATTATGGGGGGAGATGGCACTATGATACTGGCACATTATGGGGGGAGATGGCACTATGATACTGGCACATTATGGGGGGAGATGGCACTATGATACTGGCACATTATGGGGGGAGATGGCACTATAATACTGGCACATTGGTGAGGAGATGGCACTATGATACTGGCACATTATGAGGGTGGAGATTGCACTATAATACTGGCACATTGGGGGGGAGATGGCACTATGATACCGGCACATGGGAGGGAGGAGAGAGACACTCCGCACTTGATACTGGCACATGATTAGGGGGGCATCTATGGGGACACTTACTGGCACATTATTGGGTGGCACTGTGGGGCCACTTCTTATTGGCACATTATTGGGGGGCACTATGGGGGCATCTACTGAGGCCACAAAGAAGGGGTATTTTATATGGGGGGCTCTGTGTGGTACTAGTATTATCAGGGGTATTATCTGTTTCTGCAGTATAGTATTGGGGAGCACAGCGGAACAGTATTGGGGGTGTTAGGATGATTTGTCCAGAAGATGGGAGGATGATGGAAAAGTAGTAAACTAAGATTTTTTTTTGTCAAACTGCAGAGACGAAAAATGGCTGAAAAATTGTGGTCTGGTCTGAAAGGAGAAGATGAGGAAAGAGAACATCTACATCAAAGGAGACGTCACTGGATGCAAGAGGTATGTGCGCTGTATTACCCTGTATGTTCTGTAGTGATAGGAGCAGGGGTCATAGCAGGGGTCATCGCAGTCATATAGGGTGCGACCGTGACTGGGAGGTGGAGGTTCAGACAAACTGACGCGGTCTGACTTTGTTTCTTACACCATTCACACAATTATGTACAGGATTCGTAGGATTCGAGATTCGAAAGATTCGATATATTCAAGGACTTTTTCGGATTTGAAAAAAATTGGATTCGTCCCACCTCTAGTTAATACAGTCATATAAATTGAAGTGCTGGAGGCTATAGCAAGTGCAACACACCCATAGGGCCACGTCTGGGGTATCCCTTGCCCCTAAGGAGGTTTCTACGAAATATGTCCCTCTTATAGAGCAAGTAAACGTGACGCCAGCTGCGGTTAAGCAGCGGAAGCTCAAGGCTCCCTTTGTAGATGGTAATGTTGGTACCAAGAGGTAGGATTGCCAGAGTGATGCAGGGTGGTCTACAGTCTCTGTAGATGTTATATACACGTGTCACGGTGTTCCTACCTGGATATCCATGGATCCCAGGAGTGATGTGGTACGAAGCAGTGCAAAAGGGGGAGTTGAACTTGGATGGTGGATGAGTAGAATAAATGGAGTCCAGATTTGGTAATAAAGTTGAACAGTTGCTTTTACTTGGCATGAATTTGTAATCCAAACAGCGTCCAATCAATATCTTGGTCATCAGCAGGTATTGACTTAACTTTGGCAGGCAAATACTTCTCTGCAACAATATCAGCTATGCTATGCTGTAGATCTCTCGGCTCTGCTATGTTTGGCTGGATAAATAGCAGGTTCTTCTGCTGGAACTTAAGTTAGCTGTAGTCTTTCTCTTACTTATAATCCTAGGAACTTCTTGTCCTGGCTTTAGAGTACCTCAAGATTTGGCTCATCTTGGAATGAGGCAATGCAAGCCCAGGAGGAGACAAGCAACCATGTAGACTTCAGAGGAAGGGCCTCTGGGCCTAGCAGAGCAGGCAGTGCTCTGCTAGCCAGCACACAACCTTTGCCTAAGGAGGGTGGACTAGAACATGACCTCTCCCCAAGATAGAGTAGGTGTGACTGACCTTCAATATCACTAGCTAAACTTCTCCCTCTAGCTACAGAGGGCTGGAAGGAAAACAGAATATTCCCCTCCAGGGAAGTGTCACGGCGGGAAGTGGGGGAATCCCCCCACCATGCGGTGTCAAAGGGTAAAGGGGATCAGCCTGGCCAAAAGGAGTAATAAGGGAGCAGGTTATATCACGGTCGGCGTGGCTATCACATACGTGACACAGAGGGAGGGAACGAGGAAGGCCCTGCCCAAGTGAGAGGGAAGATGGTGACCCCTGACTCACCTGGCGGCTGGCACCTGGCTGCCCTGACGTCCCTAGACGGGTTCCTCACCCATACGCCGATCACGTGCCTAAAGCCCTGGCTTTCCCTGAGCTGAGCCCTAAGTAGTGAACAGGGCGATGGGAACACTAGTCCGCACCACTAACTCTAAGGGAAAACACCAAGGGGAGGACAGACAACACAGACTCAACATATATTCCCAGGTGGGAGACAACAGGAGACAACAATAAGCCAAACAGGGATCCGGAGGGTAGCACACAGGAACAACAACCAGGATTAACCACTCCAGTGGGTCAGTATAGATGTCCAGGCAGGAAGCTCTATAACTGGCAACTAGAGAAGTGTGAGGGGAGAATATAAGGAGGTAGGGAGTGGCAGACACGAAACAGCTGAGGAGGAGGAGCTACGGATCCCTGAGAGAGACAAAAAGGATAGCAAGGCAAACACAGAAAACAATAACTAAGAAACACCATGATCTTTAGAGCGCGCAGCCACCCGCTGCGACTTCCTGACCCCGGGTATAACGGAGTCAGACGTGGCTCTTGATACCCTCGTGACAGTACCCCCCCTTTCACGAGGGGCCTCCGGACACTCAGGACCAGGTCTCTCCGGATGAGAGGCATGGAAAGTCTGAATTAACCTGTTGGCGTTTACCTCTGACGCTGGAACCCACATTCTTTCCTCGGGACCGTAACCCCTCCAATGCACAAGATACTGAAGAGAGCGGCGGACCCGACGAGAATCAACAATTCTGGCTATTTGAAACTCCAGATTACCATCCACAATAACAGGAGGAGGTGGCAGCGGCGATGGTTCTAGAGGTGGAACATACTTCTTGAGTAACGATTTATGGAAGACGTTATGGATCTTAAAAGTCTGAGGTAGCTCCAGGCGAAAAGCCACAGGGTTAATGACGGCTACTATTTTATAGGGACCAATGAACCTAGGACCCAGTTTCCAAGAAGGAACCTTCAACTTAATATTCCTAGTAGACAACCACACATAGTCATTCACTCCTAGGTCCGGACCTGGCGACCGTTTCTTATCGGCCATGCATTTATATTTACCACTCATCTTTTTCAAGTTAACTTGCACCTTCTGCCATACCGATGAAAGAGATGAAGAAAACCTTTCCTCTTCGGGAACCCCAGAAGACCCCCCCTCTTTGAAAGTACAAAATTGGGGATGAAAACCGTATGCACCAAGGAATGGTGACTTGCCAGTGGACTCCTGATAATGATTATTTATGGCAAACTCAGCTAACGGTAAGTATGATGACCACAACTCTTGGTTTTCAGACACAAAACACCTTAAATATGTTTCTAGGTTTTGGTTGGTACGCTCAGTCTGTCCATTCGACTGAGGATGGAAAGCTGAGGAAAAGGACAAGTGAACCCCCAAACGGGAACAAAAAGCTTTCCAAAACTTAGAAATAAACTGGGTTCCCCGATCCGAAACCACATCGGAAGGGACCCCGTGAAGCTTCACGATTTCACTGATAAACACCTGAGCGAGAGTTTTAGCATTAGGAAGTGCGGGTAGCGCAATAAAGTGTACCATTTTGCTAAACCTGTCTACTATTACCAAGATAACTGTTTTACCCGCCGACAACGGTAAGTCAGTGATGAAATCCATAGACAGATGTGTCCATGGCCTATTGGGAATGAAAAGTGGCAATAAAGACCCTGCTGGACGTGTATGAGAGACTTTCGCGCGTGCACAAGTAGAACAAGTAGACACGAAATCCATTACATCCTGACGCAACCTTGGCCACCAAAAACAACGAGATAAAAGCTCCAAGGTTGCTTTACTACCCGGGTGTCCAGCAAGTGCCGAATTATGATGTTCTTTTAATAATTCAAGACGCAGGTTTAACGGTACAAACAATTTCTCTGAGGGGCAAGAGGCCGGGGCATCCCCCTGCGCCTCTAACACCTTTCCCTCTAGAACAGAGTGTACAGCAGAGACAACTACTCCTCTTTGTAAAATAGGTACCGGATCACAAACATTACCCCCTCCAGGGAAACTACGAGATAATGCGTCTGCCTTGGTATTTTTTGCCTCAGGACGATAGGTGATTACAAAGTTAAATCTGGTAAAGAATAGCGACCACCTAGCTTGTCTAGGGGTGAGACGTTTAGCCGATTCTAGGTACAGAAGGTTCTTGTGATCCGTAATCACCGTGACGGGGTGGATTGCTCCCTCTAAGAAGTGACGCCACTCTTCAAGCGCCAGTTTAATCGCCAACAGTTCCCTATTTCCAATATCATAATTCTTCTCTGCAAAAGATAATTTTTTGGAAAAGAAAGCGCAAGGACGCCATTTGCCAGGAGACGGACCCTGAGACAATACAGCTCCCACTCCCACCTCTGACGCATCTACCTCGACAATAAAAGGCTGGGAGACATCAGGTTGAATTAGAACAGGTGCCGAGGTAAACCTCTCCTTTAGGCTCAATTCACACCTGAGCGTTCTGAAAGGAGCGCTCTGTATGCGCGATTGTACGGACGTTTACAAGCGCGCATACAGAGACAAGTGTGCACACAGTGTCGCGCGTTCCCGAAAGTCTATGTACGGGAACGCGCGACAAGCGCCCAAAAAAACGCTCCTGTACTTGTGTGAGCGTCGGGCGTTTTACAGCGCGATCGTACGCGCTGTAAAACGCCCAGGTGAGAACCATTCCCATAGGGAAGCATTGGTTTCTCCTTGTTGAGCGTTTTACAGCGCGTAGGAACGCGCTGTAAAACGCTCAGGTGTGAATTGAGCCTTAGAGAGGAAAATGCATCTTTAGCGGCGTCAGACCATTTGGAAAAATCCGTCCCCTTCCTAGTCATGTCGGTAAGGGGTTTAACGATCACTGAATAATTTTTAATGAACTTTCTATAGAAATTAGCGAAACCCAAAAACCGTTGTAGGGCTTTAAGGTTCTCAGGAAGATCCCAATCTAAAATTGCCTGGACCTTCCCAGGATCCATGCGGAAACCTGAAGCAGATAATAGATATCCCAGGAACTGTAATTCCTGAACAGCGAAGACACATTTTTCAATTTTCGCATATAATTTATTCGTCCGTAGGACCTGCAGTACTTGCCTGACATGCACCTCATGTGTTTTCAGATCAGCCGAATAAATTAAGATATCATCTAGGTATATGACTACAAACCTGCCGATGAGATGACTAAAAATATCATTAACAAAATGTTGGAAGACAGCAGGGGCATTGGTCAGACCGAAAGGCATAACAAGATTTTCATAATGCCCCTCAGGGGTGTTAAAAGCTGTCTTCCACTCATCCCCTTCCCTGATACGAATCAGATTGTAGGCCCCCCTAAGATCAAGTTTGGAGAACCACTTAGCACCCGCAATCTGATTAAAAAGGTCAGGAATGAGAGGAAGAGGGTATGGGTCACGGATGGTTATCTGGTTTAACTCACGGAAATCTAAGCAAGGACGCAGGCCCCCATCTTTCTTTTTAACAAAGAAAAACCCTGCAGCCACGGGTGAAGAAGAGGGTCTGATGTGTCCCTTAGCCAGACTCGGAGATATAATCTTTCATGGCTTGTCTCTCGGGACCCGAAAGATTATACAACCTGGACTTGGGTAATCAGGTTAACCGGGCAATCATAAGGACGATGAGGTGGTAGTTTCTGACAACCCTTTTCAGAAAAAACGTCCTCAAAGTCCGAAATAAATGTAGGTAGGGAAGCTATGGAGGCGATTAAGCAATTGTTATTTAAGCAATTCTCTCTGCAATGCTCACTCCACTCCAATATCTCCCTGGCCTGCCAATCCACCACTGGATTGTGCGCTACCAACCAGGGAAGACCCAATACCACCGGAGAGGGAAGGCCCTCCAGAACGTAACATGAAAGACACTCATTATGGTGGTCCCCTACCCGAAGGTGTAAATTACGAACAATGTGGGTGAGGTTTCTCTGAGACAGAGGAGCAGAATCTATAGCGAATACGGGAATAGGTCTCTGCAGCGTACAGAGAGACAAACCCATAGTGCGGGCAAAATGGGCATCAATCAAGTTTACCCCTGCTCCACTGTCTAGAAAAACAGAAATAGACTCCGTCTTAACACCAAAAACAATGACCGCTGGTAACACAAATTGAGATGTTCGTATGGAGGAAACGTATACCCCCCGGCTGACATCCTCCGCACAGCCCGGGGTTAGTAGTTTTCCGACGGTCTTTTGTTTTTGAGAAAGGAGGGACAGACATTAATGAAATGACCCCTCCCCCCACAGAAAAAACAAGCCCCCCCCCTACGGCGAATCTCGGGAGGACGGACCTGACGAGAAGTTCCGCCTAGCTGCATAGGCTCATCTAAGTCAGTACAGGCTGACTGTTGCTTGGGAGAGGTAACCAATTGCTCCGGAATTTTCGATCTCTCCCTAAGACGCCTATTTATTCTGATAGAGAGGGACATAACAGCATCAAGGGAAAGGGGGGTCTCATACAGCGCCAGTGCATCCTTAACCCTTTCAGATAACCCAGAGCAGAACTGACTCCTGAGAGCCGGGTCGTTCCACTGAGTATCCGTAGCCCACCTACGGAACTCTGAGCAATATTCCTCTGCTGACCGATCTCCCTGTAGGAGTCTCCGTAACTTCGACTCAGCCAGGGCGACTCGGTCAGGGTCATCATATATGAGACCCAAAGCCCCAAAAAATCCCTCCACTGACCGAAGAGCCTGAGAACCAGGGGGTAACGAGAACGCCCAGGATTGCGGATCCCCCTGAAGCAGGGAAATGACAATCCCAACCCGCTGTTCTTCATGACCTGAGGAGTAAGGGCGCAACTTAAAATATAATTTGCAGGCCTCACGGAACATTGCAAATTTGTCCCTTCCCCCAGAAAATCTGTCGGGAAGAGCAACCTTGGGTTCAGTGACAACCTGGTTACCCAAAGCAACCGCTGGGGGTGCGGTCTGCTGCATTTGCTGCTGTTGTTGGAGAACAGACGCCTTCAATCCTGCCACCTCCAAAGACAGGCTTTGAAGCTGTTCTGCCAAGGCATCAATAGGATCCATATTGGATTCTAAGTAGAGAGAGAGAAAAAAAAAAAAAAAAAAAAAAAATTGTATTTTTATTTTTTCTCAAAAAGTAAGGGCCAGCTATAATATCACGGTCGGCGTGGCTATCACATACGTGACACAGAGGGAGGGAACGAGGAAGGCCCTGCCCAAGTGAGAGGGAAGATGGTGACCCCTGACTCACCTGGCGGCTGGCACCTGGCTGCCCTGACGTCCCTAGACGGGTTCCTCACCCGTACGCCGATCACGTGCCTAAAGCCCTGGCTTTCCCTGAGCTGAGCCCTAAGTAGTGAACAGGGCGATGGGAACACTAGTCCGCACCACTAACTCTAAGGGAAAACACCAAGGGGAGGACAGACAACACAGACTCAACATATATTCCCAGGTGGGCGACAACAGGAGACAACAATAAGCCAAACAGGGATCCGGAGGGTAGCACACAGGAACAACAACCAGGATTAACCACTCCAGTGGGTCAGTATAGATGTCCAGGCAGGAAGCTCTATAACTGGCAACTAGAGAAGTGTGAGGGGAGAATATAAGGAGGTAGGGAGTGGCAGACACGAAACAGCTGAGGAGGAGAAGCTACGGATCCCTGAGAGAGACAAAAAGGATAGCAAGGCAAACACAGAAAACAATAACTAAGAAACACCATGATCTTTAGATATAGAGCGCGCAGCCACCCGCTGCGACTTCCTGACCCCGGGTATAACGGAGTCAGACGTGGCTCTTGATACCCTCGTGACAGGTTACCTCCTACCGCGTCCCTATCCTTTCCCTGACTCCTCACTGTATGAGCGGACCCCGATGGTAGGACGACTTATACTGAGGATTCCTAGAAACCCTAAGTCGCCCTGGTAATCCCTCACTAAGGAGCAGGGAATAGACGACCTGTTCATCCCAGTAATGGAGGAACAGGATGGTCTATCTGAGGCCAGGCTGCAAGGAGAGGGGAACACATACAGCTATAGAGATGGCAGGTAAGCGAAACCAATAACACACTTACCTGCCACAGACACAAGTGCTAGTGTCCACACCAACATCAAAGGACACAGCACACACCACGAACCACACAGGGACCCAGGATACTCATAGCTGCAATAAATGTGAAACAGGGGAATGTCTAAACAACATGCTGGACACCAAACACTACCAGACAAGTAACACTAAAAATAGACCTACCAACACCCTGATCAAAACCCACTCCATACACAAAGGGACAGGAAGGGAAGGAGACACCGTGATAACATTGATGACCACAAGGGTGGCTCTTACTGGACAGATGGAACAGAGAACCACCAGCATACACCAAGGCTGGAGGAACACTGGGCTTCAAGCATCCAGCAGAGAATAAATAGCCCAAGCAGCCACACCCACACACACAAAAACCCAGTATTCACAAGACACTAGGAAGAGAGTTAACCCTTCCAACACCAGACAAGGGAAGGCTACAACTTAAAGGGGAAGTACACACACAAGCAAAGAAAGCCAAACGTTACCACCAGCAACAGCATGCGTGGCAACCATGTCACGGCAATCACCCAGAAGGCCGAGACACTGCCACCGCATGCTCTCACAGCAACACATTGCCGCGGGCAACCGCAAGTGTGGCAACAGTGTCACAGCGCGAACCAAAGGCCGTGACAGGAGGCTAATACTGCCAATGTTGCTGCCATCTGTTGGTGGACCAGGTTATTAAACTTGAACTTGTGGTCAGGACCTAAACGAGTGGAAGATGCCCAACCACCACCCCCCTACCTAATTGGCCTGAGGTGTGCCTTGGCCTCACTAGGTCGGTATGCCTGAAAAAGGGGGCATACCCTGAATGTGATGGTTGAATGACTGAATGAAGAATGGGAATGGGTGGGCAGGGGACGTCCGAATGCCGACGTGCTGCCTGGGAGAGCCAGACTGCTTAAGACAGGTACCGGCCCCTCCCACAAATCCAGGCTGCCTGGGAGAGCCAGACTGCTTGAGACAGGTACCGGCCCCTCCCACAAATCCAGGCTAGCCTGCGGCCAGCCTTAACACTTGTGGTCAGGACCTAAACGAGTGGAAGATGCCCAACCACCACCCCCCTACCTAATTGGCCTGAGGTGTGCCTTGGCCTCACTAGGTCGGTATGCCTGAAAAAGGGGGCAAAACCCACCAGTGAGGGAAGGATAGGCCTGAGGTGCTAGGTGCTACTCTGCCAATGTACTGAATGCTTGGACCAGCTCCGCTTGTGGCTTCGGGATATACCGTACAAAGCACCCCGAGCGCCAGCGCCCCAAGTGTTTAATGATATGCACATGGACTCCATGCTTGGACGCTGCGGATGCAGCACCGATGCGGAAAGAATGCCCCGAGAATTGAGCCGGATTCAATCCTACACTGGTCAACAGGATGCGAATATGTTTGATGAACTGGCTGGACGTCAGTGGACCAACAGGGAATGGAAGTAATGGGTCAGTGGGGCTGTGAAGACTAAGGGCCAGCAAGAGGTTGTCCAAGACTGTCACTGGACACTATGCGTTTGTGGTCTGGAAGAACTTAACTACATGGCCGGGACCTACCTGCCTTGTTTTGTTGTGAGGCAACTGCAAATGAGTTACTGCCCATCCTGACTAAATCTCCCTTGCGGAGAGCCACCGCCCCTTGTCTGGCCTGTGTCACTTCACCTGGTCTTAAAAACCCGTAAACGCCAAGTACATCGCCGCCTTGATCACCAGGCTGGGAAGGACTCTGAATGGTGAGAATGTGAGAACTTCCGACAGGCTACGAAACGTGTCCACCTTAATAGGTCGACGGACCGACTTGACCGTGACCTGGCTCTTTTGAATGCCTCTGAGGATGGCCTTGATCGGGTGAGCTGAAAATATAGAGGGTCTGTCTGGCTCTTGAAGTGCCAAAAAATGCTACACCCCAGCCAAATATAGCCTAATGGTGTTGTAGGATAAAGCCAATACCGAATGACAATAAGGCACGAAAGCCACCATATACTTGACCTGACCTGTGTCACCTCTAGGATATGCCAACTTAAAGTTCGAAAAAACCACCCACGCTCGGCGGTACGACCGCAACGTACTGGCTGACAAACTTGGTAATGAGTGAACTGGCGACCACCATCAGAGAGTCTAATCCAAGACCAGCAGCCGCCAGTCCGGTACCGGGGTGCCCACTGAGTCTGCTTCTGGGTTCTGTAAGAAAAAGCGAGAAAAATCTAAACGAGATAAAGCATCAGCTGCAACGTTGCTGACCCCGTCCAAAAACAGGGCATGAAAATGAAACCCCTGTTCCAGAGCTATCCAGGTCAATCTACGCATGAAAGACATGATGAGTAACGATTTAGATCTGCCCTTGTTAATGATCTCTGCGGTCGCCATGTTGTCAGTGTGGAAAACCACCGTGTGACCCGACCACCTATGCCCCCAGACTATAGCAGCTGCTACGATAGGATAGATCTCGAACAATGCCGACATCTGAGAAAACCCCGGCAACTGTAGCACGTGTGTGGGCCATGAGCCGGCGAACCAATGTGAGCCAAATATGGCCGCGAAACCTACCGAGGCAGCCGCGTCTGAAAATACGTGTGGAGAATCGGAAGTGGCCCTCGGAATAAACATGGAAATGCCGTTCCACCCACTGAGAAATCTGTCCCACATGAACAGATCTGCTCGGGCATTCGCATTAAGATGCACTGATGCGTCCAAATCACTGGTCTGTTGTAAAAGACTAGCAATCTTGAAATGAATGCTCTACCCTGAGGAATGATCCTCATGGCAAAGTATAACATGCCCAACAGAGACTGCAATTCTCTCTTGCAAACCTGAGACATGAGCAAGGAACGGACACCTGATTTGATTCTGTCGAGTTTGTCTTGTGGCAGACTGGCTGACATGGCACGTGAACCCAGAGAGATCCCCAAGAACGTGACAACCTGCGCAGGCCCTTCTGTTTTGTGTTCGGCCACTGGAATGTTTAACTCCTTGAAGACCTGCAAGAGAACCTGCAAGTCAACAGGTGCCTGTGAGGGTTCTTCGATCAACAGAAAATCATCCAGGTAGTGAATGACATTCTGGCAACCCTGTTCCAACAAAATCCATTCCAGTGCCTGCGCTAACCTGTCAAACAGACTGGGGCTGCTCTAGGAACCAAACGTCAACTTGGTGGCGAAATAGTACGCATCTCTCCATTTGATGCCATGCCACTGCCAGAGAGATGGGCTAATGGGCAGCAGTTTGAACGCATCAGAGACATCTGCTTTGGACAGCCAAGCCCCCATGCCTGTCTTGAAGAATGACCTGGATAGCCTGGTCTACGGAAGTATACTTCAAGGAAAATTCCTCGGACGGAATCAACGAGTTGAGACTAGGAACGTGGGAAGAATGTGGAGCAGACAAATCATAAATCAAACGAAATTTATTGGAATATTTTCCCTGCACCACCCCCACCGGGCTCACCCTCCAAGTGCAGAAAGGAGGGGACTGGAAAGGACCAATGATGAAACCCTTGTCCAGCTCAACTGCCAAGAGTGAATCCACCAGACCAGCATGTTTAGAAGCCGACTGCAAGTTGGGGCATTCATGAGTCTGCTGGGGCAAGGTGATGAGCCCAGTGTGAGATCCCCGTGAAAACCCTTCCACCAGGAATGTACGGAACGGCTGAACCGGATGAAGCCGCAGCAGCTGGTCTAGTGCCTCCACATTCACCCGGCTCAGTCACGCCGGCTTCAATGTGCAGACCGTGACCGGATGTGCCCTAAAACATGTGGCACAGACATGCAGGAGCCTGCACTGGCTGAAGTTGCAGATGGCGTAGACCACTGCAAACAACACAACAAACACCACAAAACAACAACAAAAAAAAAAAAACGAAGAAAGAAAAAGAGAAAAAACAAAACAAAAAAACAACCTGTTAACCCTACGACCTGCTGCCCGTAAGCTGACAAACAAGATGACGGAATCTAAGCCCCTCCCCTTCCCCCCCCAGCAGCGTGAAACGATTGAACGAAAAGCCTTCGAGGCTGACAGGGAGTATGATAGTCGTTTCCACCGACGTATGAAGCGAGCCCGAGTTTGTGTGAATCTGTGACGTGGTAGATTAATTAAAAACGAATACTGCGGGCTAAAGAACCTACAGACGTGGTAGGTGATGTATGTAAGTATAGGATTTGTGGAAAACAGACCGTATGACGTATGACACTAGTCTACGAGATGAAACGGGGTGTGTATGTCGTGCGAGCGTGTAGCTGTATTGGCGGATGTACCTATGCTAGAGGTGTATGGATGAAGCTTGGTGGATAAAGTTTTTTTTTTTCTTTTTTTTTTTTCTTTATTTGAACAACCCACTTTTTTTTTTTTTTTTTTCTTTATTTGAACAACCCACTTTTTTTTTTTTTTTTTACTTTATTTAACAATCCACTTGTACCCTTTTTTTTTTTTTTTTTTTCGTCAAACTGCCTGATGTGCGAACTATGTGTCTAAGGTATGTATGTAGTGTATGTGATGAGTGCCAAACATGTGCACAAGCAGCAACCTTGTAAGTAATCAACTCAGTAATGGCACCAGGACCCAGCTGACGGAATCTAAGCCCCTCCCCTTCCCCCCCCCCCCCCCCCCCCCAGCAGCGTGAAACGATTGAACGAAAAGCCTTCGAGGCTGACAGGGAGTATGATAGTCGTTTCCACTGACGTATGAAGCGAGCCCGAGTTTGTGTGAATCTGTGACGTGGCAGATTAATTAAAAACGAATACTGCGGGCTAAAGAACCTACAGACGTGGTAGGTGATGTATGTAAGTATAGGATTTGTGTAAAACAGACCGTATGACGTATGACACTAGTCTACGAGATGAAACGGGGTGTGTATGTCGTGCGAGCGTGTAGCTGTATTGGCGGATGTACCTATGCTAGAGGTGTATGGATGAAGCTTGGTGGATAAAGTTTTTTTTTTTTTTTTTTTTTATTTGAACAACCCACTTTTTTTTTCTTTATTTAACAATCCACTTGTACCCTTTTTTTTTTTTTTTTTTCCGTCAAACTGCCTGATGTGCGAACTATGTGTCTAAGGTATGTATGTAGTGTATGTGATGAGTGTCAAACATGTGCACAAGCAGCAACCTTGTAAGTAATCAACTCAGTAATGGCACCAGGACCCAGCTGCCAGAGTTTAACCTGCTGAGCCCAGATGACTCGCAGCCCCTGTATGAACTTAGATACAGGTTATGCTGAGACAGGCAATGAGCTCCAACTATGTGACAATGCTGCCAAAACTTGAATTGCATGTGCCTGAACGCAGTGAGGAGAAGCGATCCTCTGGCACACTTCCCCCTCTCTACACCCCCTCCTACCCTCCTCCACGTTACCACGCTCCCCGAACAAAGCAGTTATCATGGAAAACGACCTGAACAGCTTGCAGACTGAAGTGAAAGGTACACCCGGCTTCTCTGAGATCCGACTCGTGCAGGACGCTTGCTGATGACGTCACACCCGGAAGTAGCAGACGTCCGAATGCCGACGTGCTGCCTGGGAGAGCCAGACTGCTTAAGACAGGTACCGGCCCCTCCCACAAATCCAGGCTGCCTGGGAGAGCCAGACTGCTTGAGACAGGTACCGGCCCCTCCCACAAATCCAGGCTAGCCTGCGGCCAGCCTTAACACATAACAGTTTCAGGAGTAAATATGCACGTTATTAGGTGATGACACAAAATACATCTGATATTATACGTTAGCGCATAGGAAATGGTAGCGAGGTGTCAAAAGAAGTGGTAATGGCACTCCAGGGCATTACACAAGCTGCAGTAGCTTACCTAAGGCAATCCCACTTTAGAGACTGATTTCATTGAAAGTCAATTAACTTTACAGTACCTTTATGATTGTGATCAGAATCCCGGAACTCTGGTTAGATATGGTCCTGACCCTAGTGTGGTGGGGCATCAGTATGCCAGTCACTGAGTAGCCATCTAAGTCTTTCATGTATCATCTTATTCGGTGACATATGTATTAGGGCTCTTTCACACTTGCGTTGTCCGGATCCGGCGTGTACTCCATTTGCCGGAATTACACGCCGGATCCGGAAAAACGCAAGTGAACTGAAAGCATTTGAAGACGGATCCGTCTTCAAAATGCGTTCAGTGTTACTATGGCAGCCAGGACGCTATTAAAGTCCTGGTTGCCATAGTAGTAGTGGGGAGCGGGGGAGCAGTATACTTACAGTCTGTGCGGCTCCCGGGGCGCTCCAGAATGACGTCAGAGCGCCCCATGCGCATGGATGACGTGTCCATGCGATCACGTCATCCATGCATGTGGGGCGCCCTGACGTCACTCTGGAGCGCCCGGGGAGCCGCACGGCCGGTAAGTATACTGCTCCCTCGCTCCCCACTACACTTTACCATGGCAAACAGGACTTTAGTGTCCTGGCAGCCATGGTAACCATTCAGAAAAAACTAAACGTCGGATCCGGCTATGCGCCGAAACGACGTTTAGCTTAAGGCCGGATCCGGATTAATGCCTTTCAATGGGCATTAATTCCGGATCCGGCCTTGCAGCAAGTGTTCAGGATTTTTGGCCGGAGCAAAAAGCGCAGCATGCTGCGGTATTTTCTCCGGCCAAAAAACTTTCCGGTCCGGAACTGAAGACATCCTGAACGGATTTCTCTCTATTCAGAATGCATTAGGATAAAACTGATCAGGATTCTTCCGGCATAGAGCCCCGACGACGGAACTCTATGCCGGAAGAAAAAAACGCAAGTGTGAAAGAGCCCTAAGTCAGTGTAGCTGAGATAATATGGTGCTGTCAGTAACAGGATCTTTTATGTGTACCTACAATATTTTCTTTTTTATGCTTTTATACTTGCCTTTTCTAAGTTCTTGCCTGTTATTTTTTCACTCTTGCTTCTGGTCTAGGAGAACTGCATACCTGAATATTTGTTTTGAAACTAAAAAATATAATTATGCTGATTAATGTGCATAAAATAAACAGATTGAAATGTTCTTTTTGCTTGCTGTTGCTATTAATTTGTATTGTATAAAACAATGTGTTTATTGAAAATAACATTCTGGAAATTGTATATTAGTTGCTTATTAGCTGATAACACACTGTACAGTCTATTGACCTGGAAAGACAACTGAGATGATTTTTTTATTTTGTCTTCATTGTTTACTATAGTAACACATAGGTGACATGAAACAAGTGGCATATAGCACTTTTACCCTTCAGATACTGAAACTGGACACGCACATTACATACATGCTTGTTTGGCGGACAGCTTTCCCACCCGACCCCCTATATATGCACACGTCAAGAGTGAATTTCTTCTTCATAGAAAGAGTGGACATGTTGAAATCCAAGTCCAACAATCCAATCCTTATCTCCCTTGGCTGCATGCAGCAGTATTTCAATACCTATACAAAAGATATACTTCAATCTACAAGAGACTCAAAGAAACACAACACCAATATATTCTCTTGATATAATAAATAAAAAAATATAAAAACATGATGAAATTAAGTCCATGTGCCGATACATAAATATTTCTTACATAGCTTTTAATAGTTTTAAATTCGGGATTCATATAATAAAGAATTAATTATATTGTGTGTTAATTATTATTATTTTCATTTTATTTTTTTATCAAGAGAATATATTGGTGTTATGCAGCAGTATTTGTCTGGTATTTATGCAGGAAAGCCTCCAGATCCCTGTTGGATTTTATTATAGTCAATGGGCATCGACGGATGTCCAGAGGTGTTCAGCGGAATCCAACTATACCAGATACGGAAACTTCTGTAGTCTGTTCTTCTGCAGGAACACACTACCAGATTACTTTACCTTTAGCTCACATATAAACCTACCCTAAGAGGGTTGTCCAGTCAAGCTATAATAAGCGCGTTCTTTCGATATGCAAATTAAGTGAGTGGCCAGCATAAATATATGGCAATTAAAGAGGAAATGAAGACAAAGTGATGTTCGGCTATATAACAGATACATGTGAGAAGGTCACACTGGTGAAATCTTTGACATTAGATTAACTCTGATTTCCGGAATGAAAGTTGACTCCTTTGCCAATACCTAGATATTTATGTTACTGGACACATTCTAAGTAATTATTCTTTTATTTTTAAGAGTCACTGTGCTTTCACAGCATTTAATTTTATATAGACTGGTGTAATTAGCAAATTTCTAAATTGCTTCATCACTCGGAGGGGGGCTTCAGACATAACAACAGTGACTACTGATCAGGACCTGTTCACCTCTCTTCTTATACCTCTTCCATGTAATGTCCTCTCATATCATATAATATCAGCCTGGATATGCTGCGAGTTGTAGTTCTCTCTTAACCTACTCTCTGTAATGTTCAAAAGCAAACTCTTAAAGGCAGCAAGGCAAGTCAAATATTGCAAGTGGGCACCAAGTTTGGTGAGTAAAGCAATAATTTATGCTATGGGGTTCTAGTTTAATTTGGATGATGCTGTTACATAGATTATGGTTTCCATTATGTGTGTTGTAGTATATTGTCACCCACAGACCTGGGTAGGATGTCCTCCTTTTGGCGGTGTGATGTCCTCATTTTTGGGGTTATGCAAGGGGCCACCCTAACTGTGGTGCTAAGTTTTAAGATGATTGGTGGAGCAGCAGTGAGAAATACTGCCCCTTGATCTGCTCAGTCACACCCACTCCACCAATGATGGACACCATATCGCTGGCAAGGAGGAAACAGGAGTGCTGTAACTTCTGGACACTGTCCCTGGGCCCTGGCTAGTCTAGAACTGAAGCCTCAATAACTGCAGCCGTTTGGGGCCACACAATGCCAAAGGCTGAAAAAGAGACCTGTATGGACTAAGGTGATTAAATTTTACATATGGACGGAGGTGATAATATACGGACTGAAGTGATAATATAAAGACTGAAGAGATCATATATAGACTGCAGTAATTCTATACAGACTGAGTTAAGAATACACGGACTGAGGTGATAATTTACGGATTGAGTTGCTCTGAAGCCCCAAGTCTTACTCAGGACTCCTGCATAATAGAAACTGGACGGATCAGTTATGCAGGCCATAGACTTTTATTATGACGGAATGCATAACGGAACGCCTCTAAAGGCATTCCATTATGCATTCCATCATGAAATCCATAACACATTTCAGCATATACCCAAAACCGAACTTCAGAACTTGAAGTTCGCTCATCCCTGCTGAGAAACAATAAATCGTTACGGGACAAACAATCACAGTAATGATTGTTCATACCCATACAACATTCATAATTACCAAATGTAAATGCAGCTAATGAGCAGAAAAAGAATGGGAATAAATGTTTCCTTTGAAAGTTTATTTCCAATCATTTACTACTCTATCGGCCTATGTTCAAGGGCTCTTACTCAATAGATAAATCACAAATATATCATAAGCCACCCCTATTGGGTGACCAAACGACTTAATAAGTGCCTCATGACAAAAAGGAAGGGTGCAATGAGTGGGGACCTTCTGCTTTTCCTGACTGGCTGCTGCCCCCCAAAAAACAAGTAGGAAAAGGCTAGCCAGTCACCATAAACTCATTACCTGCAAATGCTAGAACACCTGACTGATCTGAATGAACAGCTATTCAACTCAGTAAGTACTGTATATGGGTTAGATGGGCAACTGTCACGGCCACGGTTTTGGCCGTGACTCCTTGGGAGCAGCATACAGTTGCCCGCGGTTTGGGTTGTTGTTTCAACCGCAGCTTGAGGCTTGATGTTGTTTGCCTCAAGTGCGCTTGCCGCGGACAACAGGTATGTGTGCGGTCCCTTTGGAGTTTGTGTGCGTGTATGTATGCACTGTCGTTTGTCTGTGTGCACTCTGTGTAGTGTGTGGTGTGCACGGACACCTTTCCTGCACTGTGGTTGCCCGTGGCAACGTTTGTCGTTGTGTACATGTGGTGGCAGTGTCCCGGCCTTGGGCCTGACTCCCAGGACACGGTTGCCACCCATGTCGTTGCCTGCGGCAACAACCACAGTGTGTTTGTTGTGTTGGACACTTCCCCTTTAAGTTGGTGTTTTCCCTTTCCTGTGGTGCTGGAAGGGTTAACTCCCTTCCCAGTGTGTGTGATGTCACTGGGTGTGTCTGACCGTTGGGTGTAGCCTCTTAGGCCTATAAAGCCTCTCACTTTGGCATGGCTCAGTAGGTTGCTTCAGTCATGCTTTGCTGTTGCAGCCTCCTGTGATTTCCATCTTCTTGTAAGGGCCACCCTTCCGGTCATAAGTTCTAATACCGTGATGTGTTGTTGATGTCTTGTGTCTCTGTGTTTTGTGCAGCTATGGATGTCCTGGTCCCTGTGTGTCTTCATGTGTGTGCTGTTTACCTTTGTCTGTGTGGACAGCCTTTCCTTAGCACGGGTTCCAGTCAGCAAGGCTGAGACAGGTTTGTGTGGAACTGTTTGGTTCACCTGTCTTATCCATAGTCCTGTTTATGTACCCCCTTCTTCATGCTGCTTGCCCAGTGAGACTCCTGCTCCTCCGTGCCTAGGAGGAGTGGGTTGTCTTACCCTGCTCCTTTGCCCAGGGACCGGTCGGAGGGTAAGTCAGGGATCCGAGGTTCCTGCGCATGGGTCCTCCTACCATCAAGGTCGGCCCATGCAGGTAGGAGACAGGGTCAGCGTTAGGGACGCAACAGGAGGTGACCTGCTCCCTGATTCTGTGTTCCTGGCGAGTAGCGACTGGACATCTTCCATCACCGCACGGCTGAGGATTTCCCCCATCCTCAGCCGTGACAGCAACTGGTCTGGGACACCTAATGAGAGATGTAAGCCTAAAGGGGAAAGTGGATGACAGCAGACCATGGTGCTGCAGCTCCCATATGTTTTCCCCTAAAGGAGACAAGCAGCCTCCATTTGGCTCCTTTTTATACAAATAATATTGTTTGTAAGAAAAAAATAGAGTTACATTTGAAGGTAAAAAAAACTCATTCAATTTCTCATAAAATTTCCCTCTGCTTTATTTATGATCATTAATTTACAGTTTGCTAAAAGGAATGCTGGAATTGGATATTTTGTGTATGGAAAGGTTGAACAGTAATTATCTAACAAAAGGATTGCTATTTTTATGAGCTGATATAATGGTGATATAAGACTGCTAATTTCCTCTTGGTGCAGATGGGAAGGATATTGCTTGTATTTATGAACCTAAATTAGACTTTCTGAAAGAAAGAAAATAGATATTTAAAAGTAATGGATTAGCTAAATATGTATTACACAAAACATAGTTTCATATGTTCTACAACATCAAAGTGACAAGGACAGAACTTCAATACCTATGAAACATATAAAATAATATTTTTTAAATAAGGACTGTAAATTGTAAACGATGTATAACTTATCAGAGGTAAAGTCATGTTGTCTCGAATAATCTCTACAATGAGTTAGTAATTTATGAAATATACCTACCTAGATTGCCCCCATTTAATCTTACAATTGGCTAGACACATTAGGTAAAAGCTGTCTGAACTTGATGATTGTGACACAATTGGCTAATGATCTTATGTAGACATCGTTCACCATCAGATATTGCAGGAGAAAGGGTTAAATCCAATATGTCTGATCCTTTGTTCCTTCTCCCCATTGAAATAAACATGCAATTTTGTCTGACAGCTATTTTATGTGTATGGTCAAGTTTTTATCATTGTTCACGCAAATTTATCACACGATGGAAAAGGAACTTGGATTCTGGGGAACTGGGATGATCAAGTTTTACAATTCAAATTCCAGAAAAGCTTTGTAAAATGTAAATAAATGTAAATTTTAACATAATGCAATGATTTTCAAATCTCATAGACCCATAAATAGAAAAGATAAATATATCATAGAACATATATCAGATGTTAAAATTGAGACATTTTACAATTTCATGACAAAATTTACTAATTTTGAAATTGAGCAGCAACACATCTCCAAAAAGTTGGGAGAGGGCCATATCTACCATTGTGCAGCATCCCGTCTTCTTTTAACAACAGTCTGGGAAGTGAGGAGATCAATTGCTGGCGTATTGGGAGAGGATTGTTGTCCAGGTTCGGACTGGCCCACCGGGGAGGCGGAAAATTCCTCAGTGGGCCCCCAGTCTCCTGCGCCCAGAGATGAGACGGAGGAGTAATTACTTCTCTTGTTTCTCAGGAGAGATAATTATTGTAGCCACTAGGTGGCAGTATCGCACAGCAATGCAGCCTCCTACTGGTGTAAATTGTACAGGAGGCCCCGCAGTATCTTCTAAACTTCCCGGCTGCTGGCAATGAAGGAGGAGAGAACATGTCTGGCCATCCTCCTGCCCTCCCTGCTGTCAGAAAACTTGCTGCTGGAGAAAGGACTCCTCTATGGAGCTGAGGCAGATTTCTCAGGTGTGTGGAAGTAGTGAGCTGTAGGAGACTGTAAGGGGGGAATAGGAGATTTGTTTATAGCAGACACAGATCTATAAATGTGTGCTGCTCTCTGCAGAGTTCAGAGTGGCATTGGGGGGACTATGCCCTAGGTCCACAAAGCCTCTGCTTTAGGTGCACCCTCATAAGTGCCCCAGCTCCAGATGCCCCTCAATGCCCCTACTCTAAATGCACCCCTAATATTGTATCTTTTCCAGTTGCCTCCCTAAACCTCTGCTCTAGGATCACCACTATTACCCTGACTCAGGCAAGTAATTCACTGAGTAGGATTGGACGGCTTAAAATAAAAAAAACAATTCTTTATTAGTATATTAAGTTAAAATTAATCCCCTTACAGAAACAATAAAAGGCTACAATAGGTGTCCCATCCGTGCTGTGGACGTGCATTCAATTGTACTGATGGTGTACAATGAACCAACTATCGTCCACAAGACAGTGGTATCACCACTAATGTGATATTTGTGCACAGGCTGGGGCTATTATATTGTGCAGTCCCAGTTTCCTAACCGCATCTAAAAGCAATGCGGGGTCCCTTTCTTCACTAGGAAAGATCTGTGATACTAAGACCCCTAGGGACCCTACCTCTGCTAAACTGTGATTTGGCTAACTATGATAGCCCTGCTTGACACGTTTCTAAAATCCCTGTAGTGTTTTTTTTTTATCAGGAGTCGCGCAGCAGCAGCGGCGCTGGTTAGGACTGTGCGCATGCGCTCCTCCCTGCTGATTAAATAGGGTGAATAATCAAACAGGAGGGAGGCTTGGTCGAAGTAACCAATTGCCTGGAGAGGGGCGTAGTGCACGTCCCAGGTCTCAGTGACTTACTTCATATTATGCTGTAAAGCGTCCCTCTTGTAAAAGGTAGGAAGGGGGAAAAATAGACGGCCACATTAGATTGCTGGTGAAGATGAGGTAGCACATAGGGGCATAGAAGCTGCAAAGAAAGGTATATAAGACAGACAAAAAGACTAATTCAATTAGAAATAATTATATATCTATGATAAAGTCAAAACTATAATAGATGCATACCACGTTGCTATCACATCACCACAGTGTGGGATATCGGACAAATACATGCAGGGCTATATGGAATAAATTCTATAAGGAACCAAACTGCATTCATTTGGAGCAGCGGAAAAATATAGGGTATTATGTATATAGTTCATGCACCTATGAGGGACTGAAGTTGTTCTGAAAGGGTCCCTAAGGCATGAAAAGGGGCTAGGCTATAGTCAGATAAAGCATGCATAGCTACTCCTTTCATTCAAGCTTCTCGATTTTTAGGTACATAAAGCCTCATGCATACGTCATACCAGTGTACTACTGTACTGCCGCGGCAGCAGGAAGCGCACGGCATCATAGCAACCAATGACGCTGTGCACTCCTGCACTCAGAAGAAATCCAGGCCGGTATCACACGATACTTTACAAAGTAGTTTTTTGTCCAAGTCACCCCCCCGGGTAATTGGGCAATCAGGGCCGGTGCAACCATATAGGCGAACTAGGCGTTCGCCTAGGGCGCCGGCCTGTTGGGGGTGCCCTGGTGGGCTCCCCCTGACTGGGGCTGCAGCCCTGGGTGAGCGGCTCTTGAGCCGCCCCCAGCGCCATTACAGGGGGGCCAGGAGGTGGAGATCTTTCTTAAATATGGCAGAGCAGGCATCTGCTTACCCTGATGGCAGCTGCCTGCTCTGCCAGTAAATTACAGGAGGAGAGGAGGCGGGCGGCAAGGGAAGCTGTTCTAGCAGCTCCCCACTCCTCCCTTGTGCGCCCTCTGTGATGCCGGAATATGATGTCATTCCAGCCCCGGCATACTAAACGGCGCACTGGAGGACTGAGGAGCTGCACCACACTGGACCCCAGGGAGGTGAGTGTTTAAGTGTTTGATTGAGTGAGTGTCTGCCTGTGTATTTATGTCAGTGAGTGAGTGTATGTCTGTCTTTCTGTCAGTAAATGTATCTGTGTCTGTCATTGAGTGTCTTTGTGTGTATGTCAGTGAGTGAGTGTATGTCAGTGAGTGTGGATGTCTATCGTCAGTAAGTGTCTGTGTGTTTGTCAGTGAGTATGTGTATGTTTGTCAGTGAGTATATGTGTGTGTTTGTCTGCCAGTGAGTGAGTGTCTGTCAGTGAGTTTCTCTGTGTGTGTGTGTTTCAGTGGGTAGGTGTATGTCTGTCAGTGAGTGAGTGTCTGTGAGTGAGTGTGTGTGTGTCTGTCTGTCAGTGAGTGTATGTGTGTCTGTCAGTGAGTATGTCTGTCAGTGAGTTTCTGTGTACGTCATTCAGTAAGTGTGTGAGTGTGTGTCTGTCTGTCATTGAGTGTATGTCTGTCTGTCAGTGAGTGTATGTGTGTCTGTCAGTGAGTTTCTGTGTATGTCATTCAGTGAGTGTCTGAGTGCATGTCTGTCTGTCAGTGTGTGTGTGTGTCTGTCAGTGAGTGAGTGACATGAGGGGGCAGCAAAATGGATCTTTGCCTAGGGCGGCAAAAATCCTTGCACTGGCCCTGTGGGCAATACATTCGATTCCCTGAAAGGTTATAGTGTCTGCATTGCAGTCATGTAGTTCGACAACGTGTCTAACAAGAGTGGTATCTCTTTTGTTCCTGTTGCCACCCATATGTTCTCCACGTCTAAACTCGTGGATCGTTTTTCCTACATATTGCAGGTCACAGGAACACATGGCCAAATAAATGTCTCCTGCGGTCCTGCAATTAATGTGTGTCCTGATGCCATAAACATGGGAAGTGACGGTACTTGTAAAGTGCTTTTCCTACTTTAATGGATTTACATGCAATACATCCACTACACCTGAAACAGCCTTTGATGTTGGATGATAGCCAGGTATGTGGCTGTGACTGTTTCATAAAGCTGTGTACCAACCGATCTTTTAAATTTCCTCCCCTCCGAAACGTGATTGAGGGGGAGGTCCCCACCAAGTCGTCTATATCGGGGTCTGTTTTAAGAATGCCCCAATGGTGATTAATAAGCTCCCTTACCCAGTGGTTGGCAATTACCGTATTTTTCGCTTTATAAGACGCACTTTTTCCCCCCCAAAAGTAGGGGGGAAATGGCAGTGCGTCTTATAAAGCGAACACTGCCATGTTTACTTTGGTGACGCTGATACATCGCAAGCCGCGATGTATCAGAGGGGTGGGAAGAAGGGATGGAGGCTTGCAACACTCGCGGCGGGGCCCGGTGCAGTCACTGTACTGTAATACATCGGGCCCCGCTCAAGGCAATTATCACATGTACAGTCTATAATCTTCAAGCAGTATCTCTGCTTTAAACTAGGGCAATCCTCTGTAGTAGTACAACTCACTATGAAAGCGGCAGGCAGGGCGGCAGCGTAACCTCGCGATTCTCACTCATTCACGCTCCTCCCACTTCATTCATGGGAAGGAAGTGGGAGGAGCGTGAATGAGTGAGAATCGCAAGGTTACGCTGCCGCCCTGCCTGCCACTTTCATAGTGAGTTGTACTACTACAGAGGATTGCCCTAGTTTAAAGCAGAGATACTGCTTGAAGATTATAGACTGTACATATGAAAACTGCTTGATTATACTCTGCTTTCTTCTATAACAGTACTCACTATGAAAGCAGCGGTCCAGCTGGCGCGTGACGTCACTCACTCGGTCATGCTCCTCCCACTTCATTAATGAAGCTGGCAGGAGCGTGACTGACTGAGTGAGTGACGTCACGTGCTGGCCAGACTGCTGCTTTTATAGTGAGTACTGTTATAGAAGAAAGCAGAGCCATTAAAAGATTTTACATATAAAGTCTACTGTGTGCCCTGTGGTGTAATGGGGGTCACTATTCGCACAGGGACAATATACTGTGACACATATGATACTGTGACCAGCATAAGATCATCTTATGCTGGTCACAGTATCATATGTGTCAAAGTATATTGTCCCTGTGTGAATAGTGACCCCCATTACATAAGATGCTATATATGATGCTACATCCCCCGTAGTAGTGTATCATCCACACATCCCCCTCATAACAGTGCGTCATCCACAGATCCCCCATAACAGTGCGTCATCCACAGGTCCCCCCATAACAGTGTCATCCACAGGTCCCCCCATAACAGTGTCATCCACAGGTCCCCCCATAACAGTGCGTCATCCACAGGTCCCCCATAACAGGTCCCCCCACAGGTCCCCCCATAACAGTGTGTCATCCACAGGTCCCCCCATAACAGTGTGTCATCCACAGACCACCATTAGTTCAAAACCCCTCCAAAAGCACACCTTTTAGTTCAATTTTTTTTCCCTTATTTTCCTCCTCAAAAATCTAGGTGCGTCTTATCATCAGGTGCGTCTTATAAAGCGAAAAATACAGGTAGCTCAAATTCAGAGGTACTTGAACAATTGCGCCTCGCCCTCAAATTCTGGCCCTTGGGGATGCTCTTCCGCAAAGCCCATGGATGCCAGCTTCCCCACTGCAGAAGATTATTAGTAGCAGTAGGTTTCCGATATAGGCAAGTGGTTAGATGATTACCTGCCCCCCTTGTTATATCAAGGAAGGTCATGAAGTGGTAGTCGATCAAGGAGGCAAAAAATAACCCCCAATCATTGATGATAAGTTGTGCCACGAAGGAGTTGAATTGTTTAACATCCCCTTCCACATGATCGGCACGTCATCGATGTATCTTAGCCAAAACTGGATACACGATGACCACTCCTCACATTCCTCACCAAAAACCACCTCCTTCTCCCACCAGCCCAGGTAGAGATTGGCAATAGTCGGAGCACAAGGACTTCCCATTGCCACTCCCCTGAGCTTGCGGAAGATTTTGCCATTGAAGAGGAAGATGTTATGCTGGAGGATAAAGTCCAGTAGGGACATCACAAACTCATTATGGCCTACAAAATTTGTGCCCCTCTCGCTGAGAGACCCTTATTTTTTCCAATCCCTTATTATGTGGGATCGAATTATAAAGGACCTCCACATCCAGGCTGGCCAAAAATACATCCTTCTCAATGATGACATCATTCAACCAATTCAGGACATCCATGTCACGTACATAGGACGGCAGCGAGACAACAAATGGATGCAAAATGGTGTCCACAAATGTACTTATATTTTGTGTGAGGCTGCCAACCCCTGAAACAATGAACCTTCCCTTGAGGGGGTTAGTACCCTTATGTACTTTTGGTATGCTATAAAAGCACGCCATAACTAGATGTAGAGGTAGCAAGAAGTCCAATTCACTTTTATTAATAAAGTGATCGGAAAAGGAAATTTTCACAATTGTGGTCACATGAGCACGATATTGATCGGATGGGTTGGTACGTAGAATTTCATAGCATTGCATATCAGAGAGAATGTTATCACACATGGTGAGGTATTTCTGTTTATCAAGGATGACAATATTTCCCCCTTTATCGGTGGGTTTATTACTAATGTCTTCATCCTTCTCTAGAGCTAGTAATCCCTCAAGTTAATATGCTTGCATGTTAGGTTGATATGAAACATTGCCCTCAAGCTGGCATAGTTCCTGCGTCATCACCTCAAGAAATGTATCTAGAGGGGAATTATCATTTACTGGTGGGGATTTGGTGAAAGGTACCCTCAAGATCGTAAAGGGACCTTCACCCTCATTTCTCTGTCCTTCCTCCCAAAGATCGGCCAACAATTGTAGATCTTGCAGATCTTCCGGGGTAATGCCCAACTCAGTACATTGTCTTGCATCGTGATTACGGAAGAACTTCTTCCATTTAAGTTTGCGTACAAACAGGTTAATATCCTTAACCCACTCAAACGCTTTGAACTTCTGCGTGGGCACAAATGACAGACCACGTTGCAAGAGGGCAAATGAGGTTGCGTGTGGAGCGATTGATGACTTGGAGACTATCAGGTTCTATACGATTTGAGAGACACATTTTTATTGATTTGTCCTGCCTCTCAGGAGATACTCTGAGACTGGTGGAGTGTCCCCTAAAAAAACACTACTTTTGCCTCGAGTATTACCACTACCTCTGTTGGTTCTAACCCGTCCTCTGTTAGTTTGTGTGTTGTGAGCGGATCTATTCCTGTTGGAGTCTGTCTCACTCTCACACTCAAGGGAGGAGTGTTCCGTATCTGTCCCTGGAGTTTTGCTTTTTCTACCTCCTTTAAAATCTTGCGTATCTCTTATGTATTGGGATTTTTTTTTATCTTTGATAAAGAGGGTAAATTTCTCCACTGCTAATTGTAAGGTGTTCTCTTTCTTACTGAAGTCTGGATTATTACTGAATTTTTTTGCTTGATCAATACTCTCCATTAATTCCCTGTCAGTTCTGGATATTAAAGCCCTTTCCTCTTCAAGAAGCAATCGCATCAGTCGAAGAGAGGATTTGATTGATTCGTTTTCCCACTTGGCAAAGAATTCACCCTCTTTATCAAAGATAAAAAACATTCCCAATACCCCAGGGATACGCAAGATTTTAAAAGAGGGTATAATTTTTTATTTTGGAGGTAGAAAAAGCAAAACTCCAGGGACAGATTTGGAACACTCCTCCTCTGAGTGTGAAAGTGAAACAGACTCCAAGAGGAATAGATCCACTCATAACACACAAACTAACAGAGGACGGGTTAGAACCAACAGAAGTAGGGGTAATACTCGAGGCAAACGTTTTTGTTTTTTTTAGGGGGCACTCCATGGGCTCTGTGGAAGGGCATCCCCAAGGGCCAGTATTTGAGGGCAAGGATCAATTATGAAAGTACCTCTGAATTTAAGCTTATTGCCGACAATCTAAGGCATAGATTTAGATCACGAGGGTACCGGACATAGTCCTCAATCAGGCATACCATCATGCCCGCTGTGAGGAGAGGAAAAATCTCTTTGTCCCTAACAAGAGAGACACGAATGAAGAGACTCCCAGAAACATTGGGATGTATGATGCAGGACACCACAGGGTAAGGGAGCTCCTCAATCACCATTGGTGCATTCTTAAAACAGACCACGATATAGTTGACTTGGTGGGGACCTCCCCCTCAATCACGTTTTGGAGGGGACGAAATTTAAAAGATCGGTTGGTACACAGCTTTAGGAAACAGTGACAGCCACATACCTGGCTATCATCCAACATCAAAGGCTGTTTCAGGTGTAGTGGATGTATTGCCTGTAAATCCATTAACGTGGGGAAGCACTTTACAAGTATCGTCACTTCCCAAGTTTATGACATCAGGACACACATTAATTGCAGGACCGCAGGAGACATTTATTTGGCCATGTGTTCCTGTGGCCTGCAATATGTAGGAAAAATGATCCGGATGTTCAGACGTGGAGTCGGAGAACATATAGGTGACATCAGGAACAAACGAGATTCCACGATTGCTAGACACTTTGTCGAACTACATGACGGAAATGTAGACACTATAACCTTTCAGGGAATCGAACGTATTGCCCAATCAGCCAGGGGGGGGGGGGGGGGGGGGGGGGAGGACTTGAACAAAAAACTACTTTGTAAAGAGCTGGAATGGATTTTTCGGTTATGTACCGAAAAACCGAGAAGCTTGAATGAAAGGAGTAGCTATGCATGCTTTATATGACTATAGCCTAGCCCCTTTTCGTGCCTTGGGGACCCTTTCATAACAACTTCAGTCCCTCATAGGTGCATGAAATATATACATAATACCCTATATTTTTCTTCTGCTCCAAATTAATGTAGTTTGGTTCCTTATAGGATTTATTCCATATAGCCCTACATGTATTTGTCTGATATCCCATACTCTGTGGTGATGTGTATGCATCTATTATAGTTTTGACTTTATCATAGATATATCATTATTTCTAATTGACTTAGTCTTTTTGTCTGTCTTATATACTTTTCTTTGCAGCCTCTATGCCCCTATGTGCTACCTCATTTTCACCAGCAATCTAATGTGGCCACTTATTTTCCCCCCCTTCCTACCTTTTTCAAGAGGGACGCTTTACAGAATAATATGAAGTAAGTCACTGAGACCTGGGACGTCGCACGCGGTTGCGCCACACCCCTCTCCAGCCGATTGGTTATATCGACCAAGCCTCCCTTCTGTTTGATTATTCACCCTATTTAATCAGCAGGGAGGAGCGCATGCGCATGGCCATACTAGCGCCGGTGCTGCTGCGCGACTCACGTGCAGCGAACGCCAGTTCTCTCTGCTTGATCCTGATGAAAGAACCCGCTACAGGAATTTTTGAAAAGCGTCGAGCAGGGCTATCATAGTTAGCCAAATCGCAGTTTAGCTGAGGCAGGGTCCCTAGGGGTCTTAGTATCACAGATCTTTCCTAGTGAAGATAGGGACTCCGCATTACTTTTTGATTTGGTTAGGAAACTGGAACTGCACAATATAATAGCCCTAGCCTGTTCACAAATATCACATTAGTGGTGATACCGCTGTCCTGTGGACGATAGTTGGTTCATTGTACACTATTTGTACAATTGAATGCATGTCCACAGCATAGATGGGAAACCTATTGTAGCCTTTTTTTGTTTCTGTAAGAGGATTAATTTTAACTTAATATACTAATAAAGAATAGTTTTTTATTTTATGCCGTCCAATCCTACTCAGTGAATTAGTGTTTTGTCGGTACAGCAAATATATTTACTTTTGTCATCAGTGATCTACCCTGCCTCAGACAACCCCAATGCCTCTTCTTTAGGTGCACCCCCATTAGTGCCCCAGCTCCAGGCACCCTCTCTCTAAATTCACTGCTAATATTGCCTCTTCTCCGGTTAACCCTGCTCCAGCATCCACACTACTTCTACTACCCTGCCTCAGGCGACCCTAATGCCTCTGTTTCAGTTATGACCCTCCGTTTGTGCCCTTTCCTCACATTGCTCCTCTAGCACCTTTGCTTGCGCTTTGTTAAAGGTTATGACCTGCAAAGGGGGTTGGACTTATGACTGAAAAATTCTGCACAGTGCGTCACATTCTCCAGTATTGACACAAATGGTTTACATTGTGGTAGTAATGATATTCCGTATTTACAGGCATCACTGCTGCCATATAAAAATATACTGGTAAAGTGGTGGAGGATTTAAAGGGGTTGTCCAGGTTTTCAAGTTATACTCTCCACACTATAGGACATAACTATATGATTAGTGGGGTCTGATTCTGCGACCCCCCACTGATTCCAGGAACAGATCCTGTTCCCCCTTTTTGATGGTGTGGCAGGTGACACATATGCCCTGCTGCCCAATTTATTCTCTATGGGACCACTAGAAATAGCCAGCGCTGTACTCTGCCATCTCCAGTGACCCCATGCCACTCAATCAAGAAGGGGGATCAGTGGGGGCTCCAGTTTTCAGACCCCCACGGATCACTTAGTTATCCCTGATCCTGTGGATAGAGGATAACTAACAAAGTGGACACAGGCCCTTTAACAGGTGAGCATTTCTATTTTAGTTTGACACATATTTTGGGCCAGATTTAATTTATTTATTTATTTATTTTATTTTTATTTTATTTTTTTTACACTCAAAGAAAACCTTTGAAAAAGGTCCAAAAGCTATGACACGACAGGTGATAAGTGTCTGATTGATGGGGGTCTGACTGCTGGGACCCCCATGATCAAGGGAACGTGGTCTTACGACTTGTGTACATAGATTGGTGGTAATGTAATTGAATGTCTCAGGACCCCTTTTTTCATGATCAGTGGGTGTTCCAACAGTCAGACCCCAGCAATCTGATATTTATCACCTATCCTGTAGATAGGCAATAGGTCATTATGGTAGGACAACCCTTTTAAATATACTGTAGATTATGAGCAATCTGAGGAGGACACGATTTGGTAAATTTTATGCCAGACATTAATGCTTAAAGGGGTTAAAGGGTTTGTCTCACTTAAGTAAATGACATTTATCATGCAGTTAATACAAGGCACTTACTAATGTATTGTAATACGCCATATTGCCTCCTTTCCATCACATTATACACAGCACATATCCGTGGTTATTATCACCACGTAATCCAGCAGTGGTGGCCGTGCTTACACACTATAGGGAAAGGCTGGAAGTGCGCATAGGCCAACACCTTTACCTATAGTGTGCAAGCACGGCCACCGCTGCTGGATTACACGGTGGTAATAACCACGGATACGTGCTGTGTATAATGTGATGGAAAGGAGGCAATATGGACAATCACAATACATTGTAGTAAGTGCCTTATATTAACTTTCTCTACATGATAAAGGCCAATTGCTGAAGTGAGACAACCCCTTAATTGTGCTACACTTAATAGGGTTAGGCATAAATGTCTTGGTGGTGTGTGCATTGATCTATGTATCGTTGGTGTATGTGCAGTATGTGACATACAGTACAGACCAAAAGTTTGGACACACCTTCTCATTCAAAGAGTTTTCTTTATTTTCATGACTATGAAAATTGTAGATTCACACTGAAGGCATCAAAACTATGAATTAACACATGTGGAATTATATACATAGCAAACAAGTGTGAAACAACTGAAAATATGTCATATTCTAGGTTCTTCAAAGTAGCCACCTTTTGCTTTGTTGCTGTTAGAATTTGTATTATGGTAAGAAAAAAGCAGCTAAGTAAAGAAAAACGAGTGGCCATCATTACTTTAAGGACTCGGGAAATAGGGTGTACCGGTACGTCCTGGGTCCTTAAGGGGTTAAAGACTAAGGAGCTCCTCCCCTTCTGAATGGTGAAGACTTCTCCCTACTCCACCAATTAGCCTGCAGGCACGAATCGCACTGCCGGCCTGTGTGGGTGGAGCCTGCAGCCCGATAATCTGCATAAGCTCCGCCCACGCAGTGCTGCAGAGCGATCTGTGTCTGCAGGGAAGAGAGGTATGTGAGCTTCAGGAACGCGACAAGGTGAGTAGTTACTGTGGGGGTTTTTTAATACACGGGGCACAGAGGGCTATATTACTATGGAGGGGGCACAGACAGAGGACTTTATTACTATGGAGGGGGCACAAAGGGCTTAATTACTATGGAGGGGGCACAAAGGGCTTTATTACTATGGAGGGGGCATGGAGGGCATTACTAATGTGAAGGGGCACAGTGGGCATTATTACTGTGAAGGAAGCACAATGGGCATTTCTACTATGGAGGGGGCACAGAGGGCATTACTAGCACAGTGGGCATTACTACTATTAAGGGGGCACAGTGGGCATTATTACTGTGAAGGGGGCACAATGGGCATTATTACCATGAAGAGGCACAGTGGGCATTTTTACTATAAAGGGAGCACAATGGGGATTATTACTATAAAGGTGACACAATGGGGATTATTACTATGAAGGGGACATAAGGGGACTATTACTGTGAAGGGGGTACAATGAGGATTATTACTGTGAAGGGGCACAAAGAGGGCATTACAAATGTGAAAGGGACACAGAGATGGCATAACTACTGTGAGGGGGGCACAATGTGGGCATAACTACTGTGAGAGGGCACACATCTATACAAAACTACTGTGAAGGTTGTACAATGAGGGGAATACTACTGTGAGGGGGTACAATTTTTTTTAAGTATTGAGGGGGGTGCCAAAAACCCTAGGCACGCCACTGCTCCTCCCCAGTCACTTTGCACTGGCTTATTTAATAGGCAGATGAGCGCCGATTAACTTTTTTTTTAATTTGCGGCCCCTTGAAATAGAGCCATGTGACAATGCGGCCAAAAAAGGTTGTGCACCCCTGCTCTAAAGGAACAACTTTTAGAAAATGAGGCAGTGGAAAAATGGCCCAATGGTGTTGCTGTTCTGTGTGGGGCCTGGTTTGATCCTTGCTATGGGGCTCTTAGTTCCCTATGTATGCCACTGTCCATCGCCATTCACAAAACTCCTTTGTAGCAACAAAACGTACAAAAATGACAGCACTGTGGATTATAAAATCAATATTATGTTCATCCAATACGTCTGAACTTAGGGTGAAGAAGACATGTGAGTGCTATAGTGTATGCATGTGTACAATATACATATAGTGATGTGTGTGCAGTATGAGACCATGCATCAGTTGCATGTGTGCGGCATGTGTCATGTGTATAAGTGATAAGCAGCACTATAGGGGTCATTTATTAAAACATATACCCCACTTTTTGGCGTATTTAAGGTGCAGATTTTGTCGCAAAGGTATTTTGCAGCAAGATATGCTTCTTTTTCCCTGTGTACGATCACTTACTCCTTTTTTCAACAGCTCTGAGAAAAAGGTGACATGGTGTGGGCAGGGAAGGGGGCGGGCCGGAAGGCCTGTCTGATTCGTAATTTTTTATGCCTGTTTTTGGTGTAGAAAATGACTTGAAGTGTAACTGTCATTATTTTTTTTATTTTTGTAATGTTTAGGGGGAGTGATACTAACCATTTTTGTAATATACTTAAATTACTGAAATAGTAGATTTCTATTACAAAAATAGCTCTAAAGTGACCCATTTTGAGCCTTCGCAACACTCCTCTGTCTTCTGTTTACATAACATTGGAGACTTGCTCAACATTGACTGTTATGTAAACAGAAGACAGTGGAGCGTTGCTAGGGCTCAAAATGGGTCACTTTACAGCTATTTTTGTCATATAAATTTACTATTACAGTAATTAAAGTATATTACAAAAATGATTAGTATCACTACCCATACACATTACAAAAATAAAAAAGAATGACAGTTACACTTTAAATATATGCCAGCAAGGGATCTGGCGTAGATTTAACCTTCTCAGGACCGCCGTACGCAGGATTGCGTCTTTGCGGCGGCCCTGCTCTTCTGGGTGGACGCGCCGGCGCGTCCTCTCGCGAGACGTGAGATCTCCTGTGAACGCGCGCACACAGGCGCGCGCGTTCACAGGAACGGAAGGTAAGAGAGTGGATCTCCAGCCTGCCAGCGGCGATCGTTCGCTGGCAGGCTGGAGATGTGATTTTTTTAACCCCTAACAGGTATATTAGACGCTGTTTTGATAACAGCGTCTAATTTACCTGCTACCTGGTCCTCTGGTGGTCCCCTTTGTTTGGATTGACCACCAGAGGACACAGGTTAGCTCAGTAATATGTTGCACCAAGCACCACTACACTACACCCCCCCCCTGTCACTTATTAACCCCTTGATCACCCTTGATCACCCCTGATCACCCCATATAGACTCCCTGATCACCCCCCTGTCATTGATTACCCCCCTGTCATTGATCACCCCCCTGTAAAGCTCCATTCAGATGTCCGCATGATTTTTACGGATCCACTGATAGATGGATCGGATCCGCAAAACGCATACGGACGTCTGAATGGAGCCTTACAGGGGCGTGATCAATGACTGTGGTGATCACCCCATATAGACTCCCTCATCACCCCCTTGTCATTGATTACCCCCCTGTCATTGATCACCCCCCTGTAAAGCTCCATTCAGATGTCCGCATGATTTTTACGGATCCACTGATAGATGGATCGGATCCGCAAAACGCATACGGACGTCTGAATGGAGCCTTACAGGGGCGTGATCAATGACTGTGGTGATCACCCCATATAGACTCCCTCATCACCCCCCTGTCATTGATTACCCCCCTGTCATTGATCACCCCCCTGTAAAGCTCCATTCAGATGTCCGCATGATTTTTACGGATCCAGTGATAGATGGATCGGATCCGCAAAACGCATACGGACGTCTGAATGGAGCCTTACAGGGGCGTGATCAATGACTGTGGTGATCACCCCATATAGACTCACTGATCACCCCCCTGTCATTGATTACCCCCCTGTCATTGATAACCCCCTGTAAAGCTCCATTCAGACATCCGCATGATTTTTACGGATCCACTGATAGATGGATCGGATCCGCAAAACACATACAGGCGTCTCCCTGGAGCCTTCCAGGGGGGGTGATCACCCCATATAGACTCCCTGATCACCCCCCTGTCATTGATCACCCCCCCTGTCATTGATCACCCCCCCTGTCATTGATCACCCCCCCTGTCATTTATCACCCCCCTGTCAGGCTGCATTCAGATGTCTGTATGATTTTTACGGATCCACGGATACATGGATCGGATCCGCAAAACACATACGGACATCTGAATGGAGCCTTACAGGGGGGTGATCAATGACAGGGGGGTAATCACCCCATATAGACTCTCTGATCACCCCCCTGTCATTGATCACCCCCCTGTAAGGCTCCATTCAGACATTTTTTTGGCCCAAGTTAGCGGAAATTTTTTTTTTTTCCTTACAAAGTCTCATATTCCACTAACTTGTGTCAAAAAATAAAATCTCACATGAACTCACCATACCCCTCACGGAATCCAAATGCGTAAAATTTTTTAGACATTTATATTCCAGACTTCTTCTCACGCTTTAGGGCCCCTAGAATGCCAGGGCAGTATAAATACCCCACATGTGACCCCATTTCCGAAAGAAGACACCCCCAGGTATTCCGTGAGGGGCATATTGAGTCCATGAAAGATTTAAATTTTTGTCCCAAGTTAGTGGAAAGGGAGACTTTGTGAGAAAAAAATAAAATATCAATTTCTGCTAACTTGTGCCAAAAAAAAAAAATTTCTATGAACTCGCCATGCCCCTCATTGAATACCTTGGGGTGTCTTCTTTCCAAAATGGGGTCACATGTGGGGTATTTATACTGCCCTGGCATTCTAGGGGTCCTAAAGCGTGAGAAGAAGTCTGGGATCCAAATATCTAAAAATGCCCTCATAAAATGAATGTGGGCCCCTTTGCGCATCTAGGCTGCAAAAAAGTGTCACACATGTGGTATCGCCGTACTCAGGAGAAGTTGGGCAATGTGTTTTGGGGTGTCATTTTACATATACCCATGCTGGGTGAGATAAATATCTTGGTCAAATGCCAACTTTGTATAAAAAAAATGGGAAAAGTTGTCTTTTGCCGAGATATTTCTTTCACCCAGCATGAGTATATGTAAAAAGACACCCCAAAACATATTGCCCAACTTCTCCTGAATACGGCGATACCACATGTGTGACACTTTTTTGCAGCCTAGGTGGGCAAAGGGGCCCACATTCCAAAGAGCACCTTTAGGATTTCACATTGAAATATCAATTTCTGCTAACTTGTGACAAAAAAAAAAACTTCCATGAACTCACTATGTCCATCACGAAATACCTTGGGGTGTCTTCTTTCCAAAATGGGGTCACTTGTGGGGTAGTTATACTGCCCTGGCATTCTAGGGGCCCAAATGTGTGGTAAGGAGTTTGAAATCAAATTCTGTAATAAATGGCCGGTGAAATCCGAAAGGTGCTCTTTGGAATGTGGGCCCCTTTGCCCACCTAGGCTGCAAAAAAGTGTCACACATGTGGTATCTCCGTATTCAGGAGAAGTTGGGGAATGTGTTTTGGGGTGTCATTTTACATATACCCATGCTGGGTGAGAGAAATATCTTGGCAAAAGACAACTTTTCCCATTTTTTTATACAAAGTTGGCATTTGACCAAGATATTTATCTCACCCAGCATGGGTATATGTAAAATGACACCCCAAAACACATTCCCCAACTTCTCCTGAATACGGAGATACCACATGTGTGACACTTTTTTGCAGCCTAGGTGGGCAAAGGGGCCCACATTCCAAAGAGCACCTTTCGGATTTCACCGGCCATTTATTACAGAATTTGATTTCAAACTCCTTACCACACATTTGGGCCCCTAGAATGCCAGGGCAGTATAACTACCCCACAAGTGACCCCATTTTGGAAAGAAGACACCCCAAGGTATTCGCTGATGGGCATAGTAAGTTCATGGAAGTTTTTATTTTTTGTCACAAGTTAGTGGAATATGAGACTTTGTAAGAAAAAAATAAAATAAAATAAAAATCATCATTTTCCGCTAACTTGTGACAAAAAATAAAAAGTTCTATGAACTCACTATGCCCATCAGCGAATACCTTAGGGTGTCTACTTTCCGAAATAGGGTCATTTGTGGGGTATTTGTACTGTCTGGCCATTGTAGAACCTCAGGAAACATGACAGGTGCTCAGAAAGTCAGAGCTGCTTCAAAAAGCGGAAATTCACATTTTTGTACCATAGTTTGTAAACGCTATAACTTTTACCCAAACCATTTTTTTTTTTACCCAAACATTTTTTTTTTTATCAAAGACATGTAGAATAATAAATTTAGAGCAAAATTTATATATGGATCTCGTTTTTTTTTGCAAAATTTTACAACTGAAAGTGAAAAATGTCATTTTTTTGCAAAAAAATCGTTAAATTTCGATTAATAACAAAAAAAGTAAAAATGTCAGCAGCAATGAAATACCACCAAATGAAAGCTCTATTAGTGAGAAGAAAAGGAGGTAAAATTCATTTGGGTGGTAAGTTGCATGACCGAGCAATAAACGGTGAAAGTAGTGTAGGTCAGAAGTGTAAAAAGTGGCCTGGTCTTTCAGGGTGTTTAAGCAATGGGGGCTGAGGTTGTTAAGAAATGAATGTCAGTCAGTCAGCCGAAAAATTGGGAAAACTTTGAAAGTAAGGGCTATTTGACCATGAAGGAGAGTGATGGGGTGCTGCGCCAGATGACCTGGCCTCCACAGTCACCGGACCTGAACCCAATCGAGATGGTTTGGGGTGAGCTGGACCGCAGAGTGAAGGCAAAAGGGCCAACTAGTGCTAAGCATCTATGGGAACTCCTTCAAGACTGTTGGAAGACCATTTCAGGGGACTACCTCTTGAAGCTCATCAAGAGAATGCCAAGAGTGTGCAAAGCAGTAATCAAAGCAAAAGGTGGCTACTTTGAAGAACCTAGAATATGACATATTTTCAGTTGTTTCACACTTGTTTGTTATGTATATAATTCCACATGTGTTAATTCATAGTTTTGATGCCTTCATAGTCATGAAAATAAAGAAAACTCTTTGAATGAAAAGGTGTGTGTCACGGATGGTGTACAGGAAACAAGACAAAGCAAAAGAATCTATGACTCACTGGATCCAAAACTAAGGAACAAAAGGGAGACCCCTGCATAAGACCTGTCACTCTCCCTGACTGCTCAGCCTATGCGAACACCCCAAAGGTGGATGGTCGCATATCCACGTACCTCGACTATCTACCACCTGAACACCCTACAATAGTGAGGGGACACGACCACCGGCTCCCTACACTAGACACGGAGGGAGTCAGGGTCAACTGAGATCCAGCAAACAGAAAATCACAAATAAAAGTACAGCACTTATCTATGTAGAAGACTGGGCAATAGGAACAGCATGCACACACACTCCAGGAAGTTGTATAAGCCGCACACTATTGCATTATGGGGAGGAATTTAAAGGGATGCAATCAGTCCAAACACATGACAGCTGAGAGAGGCTAACGAGATGAGGAACTGAAAACCAAAACAAAGAAAACTCAAGGAGGAGGTTCTGAAAGGCTTCTGTCAGAGCTTCTCAGCTGTCTGGTTATGACAGTGTGTCCAAACTTTTGGTCTGTACTGTATGCATTAGTGGCATGTGACCCATGTATAAGTGTCTGATGTCCCACATCTGTCCAATGAGTGATTGGTGTACACTGCATGTGCCTTGTTTCTGACTAACTTAAGAGCAGGATATCCATATATGTGTAAATTCTGCCACAAGTCTGTTTGTGCATTTTGCTGTGAATGCTTGCCATCATAGAGTGCCTTGCAAAAGTATTCACCCCCCAGCCTTTTTTCGTATTTTGTTTTATTACAGCCTTAAGTTCAATGTTTTGTTAATCTAAATTTCATGTGATGGATCAGAGCACAATAGTCTAAGTTGGTTAAGTGAAATGAGAAAAAAATATAAATAAAACTATTGCTCAGAAAAAGAGAACAAAAAATTGGCATGTGCGTATGTATTCACCCCCTTTGTTAGGAAGCTTATACAAAGCTCTGGTGCAACTCATTACTTTCAGAAATCACATAATTAGTGAAATGATGTCCACCTGTATGCAATCCAAGTGTCACATGATCTGTTATTACATAACACACCTTTTTTGAAAGGCCCCGGAGGCTGTAACACCTAAGCAAGAGGCGTCACTAACCAAACACTGCCATGAAGACCAAGGAACTCTCCAAACAAGTAAGGGACAATGTTGTTGATAAGTACAAGTCAGGGTTAGGTTATAAAAAAATATCCAAATCTTTGATGATCCCCAGGAGCACCATCGAATCTATCATAAGCAAATGGAAAGAACATGGCACAACAGCAAACCTGCCAAGATACGGCCGCCCAGCAAAACTCACAGACCGTGCAAGGAGGGCATTAATTAGACAGGCAGCTCAGAGACCTAAGGTAACCCTGGAGGAACTGCAGAGTTCCACAGCAGAGACTGGAGTATCTGTACATAGGATGACAATAAGCGGTATGCTCCATAGAGTTGGGCTTTATCACAGAGTGGTCAGAAGAAAGCTATTACTTTCAGCTAAAAAAAAAAAAGGCACGTTGTGAGTTTGCGAAAAGCCATGTGGGAGACTCCTAAAATTTATGAAGGAAGGTGTTCTGGTTTGATGAGACTAAAATTGAACTTTTCAGCCATCAAAGAAAACGCTATGTCTGGAGCGAACCCAACACATCACATCACCCAAAGACCACCATCCCCACAGTGAAACATGATGGTAGCAGCATCATGCTGTGGAGATGTTTTTCAGAAGCCGGGACTGGGAAACTGGTCAGAGTTGAGGGAAAGATGGATGGTGCTAAATACAGGGATATACTGGAGCAAAACCTGTACCACTCTGTGCGTGATTTGAGGCTAGGACGGAGGTTCACCTTCCAGCAGGGCAATGACCTGAAAGCACAATGCTAAAGCAACACTTGACTGGTTTAAGGGGAAACATGTAAATGTGTTGGAATGGCCTAGTCAAAGCCCAGATCTCAATCCAATAAAAAATCTGTGGTCAGACTTAAAGATTGCTGTTCACAAGCCCAAACCATCCAACTTGAAGGAGCTGGAGCAGTTTTGCAAGGAGGAATGGGCAAAAATCTCAGTGGTAAGATGTGGCAAGCTCATAGAGACTTATCCAAAGTGACTTGGAGCTGTGATTGCTGCAGAAGGTGGCTCTACAAAGTATTGACTTTAGGGGGGTGAATAGTTGTGCACATTGACTTTTTCTGGTATTTTGTCCTATTTGTTGTTGGCTTCACAATAAAAATAAAAAAAAACATCTTCAAAGTTGTGGGCATTTTCTGTAAAATAAATTATGCAAATCTTCAAACAATCCATGTTAATTCCAGGTTGTGAGGCACCAAAATACGAAAAAAGTCAAGCGGGGTGAATACTTTTGCAAGGCACTGTACTTCATCTTTAATACACTGCTCAAAAAATAAAGGGAACACTTAAACAACACAATGTAACTCCAAGTCAATCACACTTCTGTGAAATCAAACTGTCTACTTAGAAAGCAACACTGAGTGACAATCAATTTCACATGCTGTTGTGCAAATGGGATAGACAACAGGTGGAAATTATAGGCAATTAGCAAGACACCCCCAATAAAGGAGTGGTTCTGCAGGTGGTCACCACAGACCACTTCTCAGTTCTTATGCTTCCTGGCTGATGTTTTGGTCACTTTTGAATGCTGACGGTGCTTTCACTCTAGTGGTAGCATGAGACGGAGTCTACAACCCACACAAGTGGCTCAGGTAGTGCAGCTTATCCAGGATGGCACATCAATGCGAGCTGTGGCAAGAAGGTTTGCTGTGTCTGTCAGCGTAGTGTCCAGAGCATGGAGGTGCTACCAGGAGACAGGCCAGTACATCAGGAGACGTGGAGGAGGCCGTAGGAGGGCAACAACCCAGCAGCAGGACCGCTACCTCCGCCTTTGTGCAAGGAGGAACAGGAGGAGCACTGCCAGAGCCCTGCAAAATGACCTCCAGCAGGCCACAAATGTGCATGTGTCTGCTCAAACGGTCAGAAACAGACTCCATGAAGGTGATATGAGGGCCCGATGTCCACAGGTGGGGGTTGTGCTTACAGCCCAACACCGTGCAGAACGTTTGGCATTTGCCAGAGAACAAGAAGATTGGCAAATTCGCCACTGGCGCCCTGTGCTCTTCACAGATGAAAGCAGGTTCACACTGAGCACATGTGACAGACGTGACAGAGTCTTGAGACGCCGTGGAGAACGTTCTGCTGCCTGCAACATCCTCCAGCATGACCGGTTTGGCATTGGGTCAGTAATGGTGTGGGGTGGCATTTCTTTGGAGGTCCGCACAGCCCTCCATGTGCTCGCCAGAGGTAGCCTGACTGCCATTAGGTACCGAGATGAGATCCTCAGACCCCTTGTGAGACCATATGCTGGTGCGGTTGGCCCTGGGTTCCTCCTAATGCAAGATAATGCTAGACCTCATGTGGCTGGAGTGTGTCAGCAGTTCCTGCAAGACGAAGGCATTGATGTTATGGACTGGCCCGCCCGTTCCCCAGACCTGAATCCAATTGAGCACATCTGGGACATCATGTCTCGCTCTATCCACCAACGTCACGTTGCACCACAGACTGTCCAGGAGTTGGCAGATGCTTTAGTCCAGGTCTAGGAGGAGATCCCTCAGGAGACCGTCCGCCACCTCATCAGGAGCATGTACAGGCGTTGTAGGGAGGTCATACAGGCACATGGAGGCCACACACACTACTGAGCCTCATTTTGACTTGTTTTAAGGACATTACATCAAAGTTGGCTCAGCCTGTAGTGTGTTTTTCCACTTTAATTTTGAGTGTGACTCCAAATCCAGACCTCCATGGGTTCAAAAATTTGATTTCCATTATTTTATTTTTGTGTGATTTTGTTGTCAGCACATTCAACTATGTAAAGAGTAAAGTATTTCAGAAGAATATTTAATTAATTCAGATCTAGGATGTGTTATTTTTGTGTTCCCTTTATTTTTTTGAGCAGTGTATTTCTGTTATCACTATAAGTGCTCATGAACACGACCGTTGGATGTTTTGGAGTCCGCAAATTGCGGATCCGCAAAACATGGATACCGGGTGTGTGCATTCCACATTATGCGGAACAGAACAGCCGGCCTCTAATAGAACAGTCCTATCCTTGTCTGTAATGTGGACAATAATAGGACATGTTCTATCATTTTGCAGAACGGCCATGCGGACATACAGACACAGAATGCACACGGAGTCATTTTTTTTGCGGCCCCCATTGAAGTGAAGAGAACGGTACTGACATGGAAAAAAAAATAAGTTTGTGTGCAGGAGCCCTAAGGTGGGCCCCCAGAATCAGTTACACTGGTGGGACCTAAGTACCCCAGTCCGACACTGTTGTTGTCCCATTCCTATATGATGTAGGATCCTAGCTGCTCAACAGTCCTTGGTCTTCTTTTTGCTTTTGGATTTTTTGCGTCATGATGCCAAATATGTTCTATTGGTAAAAGGTCAGTTTATGCCAGTTCAGCACCCAGACTATTCTTCCGTGAAGCCATGCTGTTCTAATGAATGAAGAATGTGGTTTAGCATTGTCTTGCTGAAGTATAACAGGCTTTTCCTGAAAGATGTCTGGATAGAAGCATATGGTGTTCTAAAACCTCTATATATTATTTAGCCTTGATAGTGCCTTTCCAGATGTTTAAGCTGCCCATGCCAAAGACATTTATGCAATCCTATACCATCATAAATACAGGCTTTTGAACTGTGTGCTCATAACAAGCTGGATGGTTCCTCTCCTCATGATTTTGCAGAACATAGCATCTGTAATTCCCCAAAAGAATTTCAAATTTGCCTCTGTCCATCTTAATGAGCTTTGACCCAGAGAAGACGACAATGTTTCTGGATGGTATTGACACATGGCTTCTTCTTTGCATGATGCAGCTTTAACTTGCATTTGTGGATTGCATGGTGAACTGTGTTCTCAGATAGCGATTTCTGGAAGAGTTTCTGTGATTTTCAGTACAGAATCATGGCTATTTTTAATGCAATGGCACCTGAGGGCTACGGGCATCCAATATTGTACATCAACATTATCCCTTGCCCACATGGATTTCTCCATATTCTCCGAATAATTTGATGTTATTATGAATTGTAGATGGTAGGATATTCAAAGTCTTCACAATGCTACGTTGAGCAACATTTTTCTGACACTGTTCCACAATTTTTAGATGCAGATTTTCGCAGATTGGTGAACCTCTGTCCATCTTTGCTTCTGAGACACTCTGCCTCTCTTTTTATAACCAGTCATATGACTTAGTAGCAATTCTAGCTGTTTTTATTAGTACCGCTTACTTTTCCAGCTCACGATGCATCGCTGCCATCAAGCTCTAAGTGAGTTCATTTTTTTCTTGAAATAGTGAAATATCTCACTTCCAACATCTGATATATCTTTTATGCTCTACTGTGAATAAAATATGAGTCTATGAGATTTACAAATCACTGCATTCTGTTTTTATTTACATTTTACACAGTGGCCCAACATTTTTGGAATTGGAGTTATAGTTATATAGTTAATACAGTTGGAAAACAACATGTCTATCAAGTCCAACCAAGGAATAGGTGAGGATGTGAATTTTAGAAAAGGGGAGTGAGACCCAGACTTCTACATATTTTCATAAGTATTAAAGTTATTTAAAAGTTTAATTAAAAAAATTAATCTAAGCCTGTTCCTGCTGCGATCGTGTTCTGAGGTAGACTATTCCACAGATTCACCTCTGAAGACTGAACATTTTCTTCTCCATATAGAGGCAGTGCCCCCTGGTCTTTTGAGGGAATTTTACATGGAACAGCTTTTCACCATATATTTTTGTACTGCCAATTTGTATAGGTTAATCATGTCACCCCTTAGATACCTCTTCTCAAGACTAAATACATTTAATTATTTTAGTCTGTCCTCATAACTAGGCCCCTCCATGCTCCTTATCAGCTTAATCGCTCTCCTTTGTACTTTTTCCAGCTCTAGGGCATCCTTTCTATGGACTGGTGACCAGTAGAGTTGAGCAAACACCTTGATGTTCGGGTTCGAAAAGTTCGGCCGAACTTCCCGGGAATGTTCGGGTTCGGGATCCGAACCCCATTGAAGTCAATGGGGACCCAAACTTTTCGGCACTAAAAAGGCTGTAAAACAGCCCAGGAAAGGGCTAGAGGGCTGCAAAAGGCAGCAAAATGTAGGTAAATCCCTTGCTAACAAATGTGGATAGGGAAATGAATTAAAATAAAAATAAAATAAATAAAAATTAACCAAAATCAATTGGAGAGAGGTCCCATAGCAGAGAATCATGCTTCATCAGGCTTCATGTCATAGCAGAGAATCATGCTTCATGTCACCCAACACTGGAACAGGCCACTGTCAGATATTTTTAGGCCCTGGCACCCAGACATAGGAGAGAGGTCCCATAGCAGAGAATCAGGCTTCTTGTCATAGCAGAGAATCATGCTTCATGTCACCCAATACTGGAACAGGCCACTGTCAGATATTTTTAGGCCCCGGCACCCAGACAGAGGAGAGAGGTCCCATAGCAGAGAATCAGGCTTCATGTCATAGCAGAGAATCATGCTTCATGTCACCCAACACTGGAACAGGCCACTGTCAGATATGTTTAGGCCCCGGCACCAAGACAGAGGAGAGAGGTCCCATAGCAGAGAATCAGGCTTCATGTCATAGCAGAGAATCAGGCTTCATGTCACCCACCACTGGAACAGGCCATTGTCAGATATTTTTAGGCCCCAGCACCCAGACAGAGGAGAGAGGTCCCATAGCAGAGAATCAGGCTTCATGTCATAGCAGAGAATCATGCTTCATGTCACCCAACACTGGAACAGGCCACTGTCAGATATGTTTAGGCCCCGGCACCCAGACAGAGAGAGGTGCCATAGCAGAGAATCAGGCTTCATGTCATAGCAGAGAATCAGGCTTCATGTCACCCAACACTGGAACAGTCCACTGTCAGATATGTTTAGGCCCCGGCACCCAGACAGAGGAGAGAGGTCCCATAGCAGAAAATCAGGCTTCATGTCATAGCAGAGAATCATGCTTCATGTCACCCAACACTGGAACAGGCCACTGTCAGATATGTTTAGGCCCCGGCACCCAGACAGAGGAGAGAGGTCCCATAGCAGAGAATCAGGCTTCATGTCATAGCAGAGAATCATGCTTCATGTCACCCAACACTGGAACAGGCCACTGTCAGATATTTTTAGGCCCCGGCACCCAGACAGAGGAGAGGTTCATTCAATTTTGGGTTGCCCCGCAATATAATGGTAAAATGAAAATAAAAAGAGGATTGAATGAGGAAGTGCCCTGGTTTACAATAATATATTGTTAAGGGGAGGTAGTTATAAATGTCTAATCTGCACAAGGGATGGACAGGTCCTGTGGGATCCATGCCTGGTTCATTTTTATGAACGTCAGCTTGTCCACATTGGCTGTAGACAGGCGGCTGCGTTTGTCTGTAATGACGCCCCCTGCCGTGCTGAATACACGTTCAGACAAAACGCTGGCCGCCGGGCAGGCCAGCACCTCCAAGGCATAAAAGGCTAGCTCTGGCCACGTGGACAATTTGGAGACCCAGAAGTTGAATGGGGCCGAACCATCAGTCAGTACATGGAGGGGTGTGCACACGTACTGTTCCACCATGTTAGTGAAATGTTGCCTTCTGCTAACACGTTCCGTATCAGGTGGTGGTGCAGTTAGCTGTGGCGTGGTGACAAAACTTTTCCACATCTCTGCCATGCTAACCCTGCCCTCAGAGGAGCTGGCCGTGACACAGCTGCGTTGGCGACCTCTTGCTCCTCCTCTGCCTTCGCCTTAGGCTTCCACTTGTTCCCCTGTGACATTTGGGAATACTCTCAGTAGCGCGTCTACCAACGTGCGCTTGTACTCGCGCATCTTCCTATCACGCTCCAGTGCAGGAAGTAAGGTGAGCACATTGTCTTTGTACCGGGGATCCAGCAGGGTGGCAACCCAGTAGTCCGCACACGTTAAAATGTGAGCAACTCTGCTGTCGTTGCGCAGGCACTGCAGCATGTAGTCGCTCATGTGTGCCAGGCTGCCCAGAGGTAAGGACAAGCTGTCCTCTGTGGGAAGCGTATCGTCATCGTCCTGCGTTTCCCCCCAGCCACGCACCAGTGATGGGCCCGAGCTGCGTTGGGTGCCACCCCGCTGTGAACATGCTTCATCCTCATCCTCCTCCACCTCCTCCTCATCCTCCTCGTCCTCCAGTAGTGGGCCTTGTCTGGCCACATTTGTACCTGGCCTCTGCTGTTGCAAAAAACCTCCCTCTGAGTCACTTCTAAGAGACTGGCCTGAAAGTGCTAAAAATGACCCCTCTTCCTCCTCCTCCTCCTGGGCCACCTCCTCTTCCATCATCGCCTTAAGTGTTTTCTCAAGGAGACATAGAAGTGGTATTGTAACGCTGATAACGGCGTCATCGCCACTGGCCATGTTGGTGGAGTACTCGAAACAGCGCAACAGGGCACACAGGTCTCGAATGGAGGCCCAGTCATTGGTGGTGAAGTGGTGCTGTTCCGCAGTGTCACTGAACCGTGCGTGCTGCAGCTGAAACTCCACTATGGCCTGCTGCTGCTCGCACAGTCTGTCCAGCATGTCGCATATGAGGCGGTGAGCGGGAAGGCCGAAGTTACGCTGTAGCGCAGACAGGCGAACAGCGGCAGGATGTGAACGCCGGAAGCGCGCACAGACGGATCGCACTTTATGCAGCAGCTCTGACATGTCGGGGTAGTTGTATATGAACTTCTGCACCACCAAATTCAGCACATGCGCCAGGCAAGGAATGTGAGTCAAACCGGCTAGTCCCAGAGCTGCGACGCGATTTCGCCCATTATCGCACACCACCAGGCCGGGCTTGAGGCTCACCGGCAGCAACCACTCGTCGGTCTGTTGTTCAATACCCCGCCACAACTCCTGCGCGGTGTGGGGCCTGTCCCCCAAACATATGAGTTTCAGAATGGCCTGCTGACGTTTACCCCGGGCTGTGCTGAAGTTGGTGGTGAAGGTGTGTGGCTGACTGGATGAGCAGGTGGAAGAAGAGGAGGAGGAAGCTGAGTAGGAGGAGGAGGCTACAGGAGGCAAAGAATGTTGCCCTGTGATCCTTGGCGGCGGAAGGACGTGCGCCAAACAGCTCTCCGCCTGGGGCCCAGCCGCCACTACATTTAACCACTGTGCAGTTAGGGAGATATAGCATCCCTGGCCGTGCTTACTGGTCCACGTATCTGTGGTTAGGTGGACCTTGCCACAGATGGCGTTGCGCAGTGCACACTTGATTTTATCGGATACTTGGCTGTGCAGGGAAGGCACGGCTCTCTTGGAGAAGTAGTGGCGGCTGGGAACAACATACTGTGGGACAGCAAGCGACATGAGCTGTTTGAAGCTGTCTGTGTCCACCAGCCTGAATTACAGCCTTTCATAGGCCAGTAGTTTAGAAATGCTGGCATTCAGGGCCAGTGATCGAGGGTGGCTAGGTGGGAATTTACGCTTTCTCTCAAATGTTTGTGAGATGGAGAGCTGAACGCTGCCGTGTGACATGGTTGAGATGCTTGGTGATGGAGGTGGTGGTGTTGGTGGTACATCCTCTGTTTGCTGGGCGGCAGGTGCCAACGTTCCTCCAGAGGCGGAGGAAGAGGTCGAGGCAGCAGCAGAAGAGGTAGCAGGGGGAGCCTGAGTGAGTTCCTTGTTTTTAAGGTGTTTACTCCACTGCAGTTCATGCTTTGCATGCAGGTGCCTGGTCATGCAGGTTGTGCTAAGGTTCAGAACGTTAATGCCTCGCTTCAGGCTCTGATGGCACAGCGTGCAAACCACTCGGGTCTTGTCATCGGCACATTGTTTGAAGAACTGCCACGCCAGGGAACTCCTTGAAGCTGCCTTTGGGGTGCTCGGTCCCAGATGGCGGTGGCCAGTAGCAGGCGGACTCTCTTGGCGGTGGGTGTTCTGCTTTTGCCCACTGCTCCCTCTTTTGCTACGCTGTTGGCTTGGTCTCACCACTGCCTCTTCCTCCTAACTCTGAAAGTCAGTGGCGCGACCTTCATTCCCTGTGGGGTCTAGGACCTCACCGTCCCCTGCATCGTCTTCCACCCAGTCTTCCTCCCTGACCTCCTGTTCAGTCTTCACACTGCAGAAAGACACACTAGTTGGCACCTGTGTTTCATCATCAGAGACGTGCTGAGGTTGCATTCCCATGTCCTCATCATCAGGAAACATAAGTGGTTGTGCGTCAGTGCATTCTATGTCTTCCACCGCTGGGGAAGGGCTAGTTGGATGCCCTTGGGAAACCCTGCCAGCAGAGTCTTCAAACAGCATAAGAGACTGCTGCATAAGTTGAGGCTCAGACAGTTTCCCTGATATGCATGGGGGTGATGTGACAGACTGATGGGCTTGGTTTTCAGGCGCCATCTGTGCTCTTTCTGTAGAAGACTGGGTGGGAGATAATGTGAACGTGCTGGATCCACTGTCGGCCACCCAATTGACTAATGCCTGTACCTGCTCAGGCCTTACCATCCTTAGAACGGCATTGGGCCCCACCAAATATCCCTGTAAATTCTGGCGGCTACTGGGACCTGAAGTAGTTGGTACACTAGGACGTGTGGCTGTGGCAGAACGGCCACGTCCTCTCCCAGCACCAGAGGGTCCACTAACACCACCACGACCATGTCCGCGTCCCTTACTAGATGTTTTCCTCATTGTTACCGTTCACCACAATAAGAAAACAATTATTTGGCCCAATTTATTGAATTCAAATTCAGGCTTTTTTTTTTACAGGCACCTAACACTATCTGGCTATCTACTTAGGTACCGTATTACACTAATACAGGCACAGCAGTAACCACAGATTTAGCTGAATATAAATTGGAAGCCTAGTATTTAGGCGGTGGATGACAGGTATACGTTTACGGACAGAATTAGACTTGGAGATGCACGGTAGCGTTTGAAGTTATTGAGAATGACCCTATCCGCACCTTCAATCTAATATACCCTTTTATGGATAGATTAAAACTTGGCCTGATACAGCAGAAACCACTGATTTAGGGAATTGCTAAGTTGGGAATTGTATTTCAACACAAAACAAAAACTGTGCTTTGGCGGACACTAAATAAATTTATCAGCCACAGCAGTAAACACAGATTTAGCTGAATATAAATTGTAGGCCTAGTATTTAGGCGCTGGATGACAGGTATACGTTTACGGACAGAATTAGACTTGGAGATGCATGGTAGCATTTGAAGTTATTGAGAATGACCCTATCCGCACCTTCAATCTAATATACCCTTTTATGGATAGATTTAAACTTGGCCTGATACAGCAGAAACCACTGATTTAGGGAATTGTATTTCAACCCAGAAAAAAATATATCCTTTGCCAGACAGCAGACAGTATTACAATTGGCTAGCAACAGCTGAAACA